>NC_086172.1:44663333-44973166 GCF_023053635.1 Elgaria multicarinata webbii
ATTCCTAAGCGACAGCCTTAAACCTATGGGTGCCTGAACAGTCAGATACTTTGAATATTTTCAGCCCTACTCCCATATCATACTACATTTTTCAAAAGCATGTCTTATGTTTCTCCTTTCCCCCCTCCCCACATTCGAAAGTAAAATTGCAGAATAACGGATTGACGAATAAGTCGCTATAGCAGTATGCCTGATTTCTGTGAAATGGTATGCCTGTTTGGTTAATTATACTTCACTAAAGCGTGGAGATTTTGAGCCTGGACTACTGCAGACATAACTAAGAGAACCATAGGGTCCCATGTCACTTCCCTTCCCTCTCCAGCATGAATTTCCTCTGCTGGCTAGGGATGTATGAAAAAAAATGTTTCAGTTAATTTTTGATCAGGATTGACCCAGTTCTCAGCTTCCAGACTGAATGTGGGCTCGGACTGAACACAGACTCAAATGTAAACTGCAATCAAAGTCTGTACATTTTTGAGCTTGCAGTGTGATTTGCAGACTCCCCCCCCACACACACTAATGTGTTTGACAGCATGCGTGCATTTGAAAAAATTGTTTTAAAAATGTGTATAAACACACCTTAACCAATGGAGAAGAAGAATGCATACATTTCAAAGAGGCACACAATTGAAAAACACACACACAAATATCCATGAAATTTCCTGCCAAAAGACTAAAACCAAGATTGCAGTCTGATGCAGAAATAGGATGGAATGACCTTTGAGGTGGAATTTGGAAAATTTAAAGTTTGCGTTTTGCTTGTACTCCTTGTTAGAGCTTATTTTAAAAGCTTGCTAGTTTTCAAAACTCTAGTTAACAAACTTTAGTTACTGTTAATCATAGTTAACTATGGTTAAGTCCTGTGCTATTCTGCAGTCCATTCTTTTGAGAGCATGGTGGTCAACACTCCCCCCCCCCCCCCGCCAACCACTTAGACTCATTTTGGATCTTTGAATTTATCATTCCCGGTCAAGAAGCTATCCCCCTTTAATATCTGACTTCAAAAGTCCTAGTATATGTTCTATAAAGGTGTGTGGCTATTCAGAGTCAAGAACCTTATATTCTGTTCTGGGGGGGCCTCCTGTATCGGGTGACCATATGAAAAGGAGGACAGGGCTCCTGTATCTTTAACAGTTGCATCGAAAAGGGAATTTCAGCAGGTGTCATTTTTATGCATGCAGCAACTGGTGAAATTCCCTCTTCATCACCACAGTTAAAGCTGCAGGTGCCCTGCCCTCTTTTAAATCTGGTCACTGCTCCTGCAGCTTTAACTGTGGTGATGAAGAGGGAATTTTACCAGGTTCTCCAGATATACAAATGACACCTGCTGAAATTCCGTTTTCTATGCAACTGTTAAAGATGCAGGAGCCCTGTCCTCCTTTTCATATGGTCACCCTACTCCTGTATGTTTCTAAATTACAGATTGGTATTTATGACATAGACCTTGTAAATGAATATGAGTTAAAAGCAGTTGTTGAACTTATTTGGTTGGCTGAGACCATTTTTTCTTCTCGCTTTTGGTTTTAAAATAGGTGTTAATGCTGACATTGCAAAACGACCCTCCAATATTGGAAACGGGTGTGGAAGATAAGGAAATGACAAAGAAGTATGGAAAGTCCTTTAGAAAACTAATTTCACTGTGTCTTCAGAAAGATCCTTCTAAAAGGTATGTTTCTTTAAAAGAAAAAAATGAGTGAAAATGGTAGGTTGGCCTTTTTCTAGAGATGGGTAATCTAGCTTTGTTTAACTCAGAAGTTCTCTGATTTCTTCTGTATTATTTATTTATTTATTTTATTGCATTTTTATACAGCCCAATAGCCAAAGCTCTCTGGGCGGTTCGCAAAAATTAAAATCATTCAAAGTATAAAACAACAGTATAAAAACATGATATAAAATAAAATATAAAAGCACAACCAGCATAAAATCAGCAGCAGTGCAGAAATACACAATTTAAAATAGAAATTTAAAACAGCAAAGCTAAAATTAATTTATAGACTGTTAAAATACTGAGAGAATAAAAAGGTCTTCACCTGGCATCTGAAAGAATATAGTGTAGGTGCCCGGCGAACCTCCTTAGGGAGCTCATTCCACAGCCGAGGTGCCACAGCAGAGAAGGCCCTCCTCCTGGTAGCCACCTGCCTCACTTCCTTTGGCAGGGGCTGTAAATAAATAAACAAACAAATAAATAAATAAAGGGGAGAGCTCTCAGATATTCTTTCTGAGCCAATCATAGGGATCGGGGAAAATTAACTATCTGTTTCTGCCAGCCCTTCATATCCAAAGCCATCACCTACAGCTCTCATGTTCAAAATACACTCAACCTCCTCTTTTCATACCTTTTTAAGGGCTGATGGCAGGAGCAACAGTGTAGGTGTGTAGTGAGATATGTGAGCAATTCTCCCCCCGCCCTTCCCTCCTTCTTTCTCCATTGCCCTGACATGCCAAATACCAGCACCCAGCTCTAGGTCCTGATTGGGGGAGCGCATGACATGTAGTTCTCCCAAAAGTTACTGTAGTTGTTTTGGAGCATGGAGGGTGATGGAGACTGGCAGGTGAACGAAACTGGGAATTATTCTCTGAAAATCTGAGTTACTAGAGAAGAATTTGGGGAGGTTTAAATTTTTTGCCTTTTATTGAGTTGGGATGTCATGAGGTGCTAAAGTTTTTTTCTGAGCCTGGCTTTCGAGAACTTCACCAGCATCTCTAGTTTTTAATTTAGTATAGTGTATCTACAATGAAGGGATGGGCCACCTCTGGGGGTCCAGGGGCCAATTCCCCCACAGAACGCACTGGGAGCTGCTCTGCCGAATCTGCTGCCAACTCTTTGATGTTGCTGTAAAACTAAACACTGGGGAGTGCGTGCCATGTTTTACAACTCAACTCCATGTTTTTTTTGGCCACTGCTTCCACAGCAAATTCAGTGGGGATGGGAGGATGGCCGGGTGGGGGGGCATATGCGGCCTGTGTGTTGCTCAACCTGCTAAAATTTGAATAAGCTTTTCTCAAGATAAAGTATGTTCCATTGGTTCGCTACTGTGATCTTATTTGAATGAATTGAAATAAGCCATGTATCTTTTTATTTATTTGTTTTTAACCAGCACAAATAGAGCAGTTGTGATCACAACTGAGAAGTGGGGTGGGGGTGGGGTGGGGTTCTTGTGCTTAAAATGAATAGATGAGGGGTGAGTGTGCACAAGCTAACCTTGTACATTGCCAGGAGTCTCTGGTTTTCTTCTCTTCTACTCTGGGGACTATTTGCATATGGTCTCTGATTCCTTGGCCTTTTACTTTCTCTGTACTCATCTACACCAAGCAGAATATAGCACTATATAGCACTATGAAAGTGGTATATAAAAGGCAGGAGCCACACCAAGCAGGATATAGTGGTATGAAAGCAGTATATGGTATGTGTTAATGGGCCTCAACAGTTGTCAGTGCACTTCAATACCACTATAAAGCAGTAGTGTGGCTTCTGCCTTTTATATACTGCTTTCATACCACTTTCATAGTGGAATATCCTGCTTGTCGTAAATGAGGCCTCTGATTCAGTCTAAATCCCCAGTGCACATGCTTAAGAGCCAACATAAGTATACAGAACAGGGCAGGTAGTATTTATTTTAAAGTATCTATTGTTTCTTGCCTAAAATAGTAAATAGGGTAAAAAAAATATTAAGGCAATATTTTGGTCCCTCTCTAAGGAGTAATTCTGCACTTTTCAATGAACAGTTGGTACAGATTGACAATGCATTTACATCAAGCTGTTTAAAGCAGCTTTTTTGATCAGGAGGGTAAATTAGAAAGCACACGTTTCTAGATTGTAAGGTGTTTTACCTTTCTGGATACCATTCTGGATACCTATCACCAAAACAAAAATAGGTTTAGTTATCGGAAGTCTTATGTTCAGAAAGTTCTAACATCATCTAGCAATGCTACTTACGTTAACATTAGCGAAGAACAAGGTCCAGGATTGTCTGTATTGAAAGACATCTTTCTGTGCCTGCTCTGTTCTAACCTTTTAATCTATCTTTCAGGCCTACAGCAGCTGAACTTTTAAAATGCAAATTCTTCCAAAAAGCGAAGGTAAAATACGTAATCCTACATATAAATCTGCTTTGTCTTAATAACATTGTGAATTTGGGTCTGGCCTTAATTGTAACATTGTTGTCTTTTCCAGACTAGAGAATACTTGATTGAGAAACTGCTTACAAAGACACCTGACATAGGACAAAGAGCAAAAAAGGTAAGGTTCCTTATATATTAATTCCTTAGACAGTGGAAGCCCTAGTGAGCCTCTCTGCAAAAGAGTGTTGCTCTAGCCAAAGGAGAGTTCAGGAGCAAGCCATACTGATGGTTGGCTTTCAGAGCACATTCAGATTCGAAGTAAATACTTTTTAGAATTCGACATCCTAAACATGAAATACATGGCAGATATTGCCTACAGTGCTGATAATTTGGGTGAGGTGAGTGGTTAGAGCGATTCGGACACAGTTTAGCCATGCTGAACGGACCAGTGTGGCCCCTAAGAGCAGTGCTGTTAATCTGTTGCATGGCAGCTGGATCCTGTCCTGACAAACTTTCTTCAGCCCAAAGAACAGCACTAGGACAGATGCTGGTATTGGCCCAGCTTTGTGCTAGGCAGGGAGGGATTGGATATCCTAGGACTGACCTGGGTTAGTAGCATTTTACTCCCTGGGCTGGTAGCCAAGTCATCTGTTGCAAGAACAGACAACGTGTGTGTGTGTGTGTGTGTGTGTGTGCGTGCGCGTGCGTGCATGTGTGTGTGTATGTGGATAAAGCAGCAAAGTGGTAATCCTAGAAACATGTAACATCTATTAGATCCATTCCTGAAATAATTGAATGGAATCTGGGACTTCCCCTCTGGCAATTTTGGATTTTTCCCCCCACTGAGCTGCTGCAATATTTGGGAAAAAGAAAAAGCTCTCTCAAAATCTGACTGAGAGAAAGGAAAAATAATAATTGTGGGCCTACTTGCAGGTCTAGGGCCAAAATATACATTACCTGAAACCACCACCAGTCCACATCTCTTCTCCCTGTTCTCCCAGTAATGTTTAGTTCAGCCTTCCCCAACCTAGGTCCCTCCAGATGTTGTGAACTACAACTCCTATCATCCCCAGTGGTCAAGGCTTATGGAGGTAGTAGTCTAAACATCTGAAGGAACAAAAGTGGGTGAAGACTAATTTACTTTAAGTTGCTATACTACCTTTTAGTGGACGAATGCCAACAGTGCTTATTGGTGATAATTAGTTCTAAATGTGAAAGCTGAGGCACTGCAATGTTTTTCTTCTCCACCTAGAGTAAAGGTGACAGGCTTATTATATTCACAACTGTAAATGATATAATGTGCAGAGCTGTTGTCTTAAACATTTTCAAAATGCTGCTTTTAATTTGGTGACTGAAGAGTGAACTCTTAAATGGAATTTCCCACCAGTAAAGATAAAACAAGTTTTTAATGTCTAGAAATTACCGCCAGCATTTCCTTGCTCCCTGCTCCACAATGTGGTCATCTGTATAGCTGGGTGTGTGTGTGTGAGAGAGAATGCTGAAAATGATGACGTCGTGTTACATATCTGCTTGGACTAGACATTACTGAGGCAGCAGATGGATGAGATCCACACCTTTTGGGTAATGTCTAATTTAGGCCATTGTGTGTCATTGGGAAAAGAGAAACAAAAGAAATTCAAACCAGTCCGTGTTCAAAACGTTTTTGAACCTGGTGAATTGTGACAGAATAACACTTACCGCACAACAAAGCCATTGTCTCTTTACTATTTCAGGCACTTAAAGATTTTAATTTAAAAATGGTATAAATGTTCTTATGGTTGTATTTTTGGCGAAGGCCATAAAAACCTTTTTTATTTTTAAGCTTCATATCACTTCCTTTCTTCAGCCTATAATGCTTGGTATATATCCCCTTAAACCCTTTCTAACTTCATGGCCACCTTCTTCTCCAAATATATGTCACTTTTGTGATGGGCCCTAATAGAGGCATAGCAGAACTGTTTTCATTACTTTTCCACACATTGATTCCAGTATGGAGGAAACTATTTCTAGCAGTTGTATTACGGACAGATAAGGTGTGTGTTCAGAGATGGCCACTAGATGGAGTTAATGGATTGTCCATTATCTTTTCCAGCTTGCTTGTAGATGCATTCACATTAAATAACTCCTGATTATGGTAGCATTTCCTTGCCAAATGATTTTTGGATCTTAGCACACAGTTGACCTGTTACCTTTTAGTGGATGAATAGCAACGCTGCTTATTGGTGATAATTACTCCTAAATTTGAAAGTCAAAAATCTCAATAGTTTTCTTCCCTGCCTGAAATAAAGATAGTAGGCTTATTTTCAGAGTTGTAAGCAGGGCTGTTGCAAATGCTGCTTTTAATTTGAGGAGAGGGAGTGAGAATTCTTCAGTGGAGTTTCCCACCTTTAAAGATAAATCATTTTTTAAAAGCCTAGCAATTATTTAAGATGTGTTCTTTTTCCTTTTCTTTAAAATAAACAGCTAAGTATACATCTAAAAATAGAGCAACACTATTTTTTTGCTTTCTGTTAGCAGGAAAGGTTTCACAGGCAAGTAAATGGCAGTATTACCTGTTGGAGATAATTTTTCTCTCATTACATATTTTTGAAGGTGTCTGCTATTCTCTTGAATAATTAAAATAAACAGAGGTTGTGGTCTAGCCAATATTAAGCATTGGCAAGTCTAAAATTGCAATGTGAGACATTTAAACATGGCCATAATTCTCCCATCGAATTAATAAGACTTGAAAGTGCAAAGTCTGGACTGCAACTCCTATCAGTCATAACTAGTATAGCCAATGTTGATGGATGATGGGAGTTGTAGTCCAACAATATCTGGAAGGCCACAGGTTCCCCATCCCTGTCCTAGGCAGAGAAGCCATAGTTAAATGGAACGACTCTGCCTAGTAAGCACTGTTTGAGCTCCAGATGGTGGATTAATTATAATTCTTCTTTGTGGTCTCTGTGCATCACACATATGGGCCTCTGCACCTGTGCAGAGCATCGTTTGGGAAACATTCCATAGCTGAGGAGAACAGTTTTGGCAGAAACCCCTCCCCTGCATGTCCCACCTGTTCCCTCAGTTGTTCTTCCTTAAATCTCCGTAAGGTTTTAGACAGTGATACCGGAAGGCCTGCATCCTCCCATATGAGCTGGTCTACATATTAAGGCCTCAGTGTCTGTCACAAATTTATGTTTGGTTGGAACAAGGCTGTGCCTGGGCTCTAGAACCTCCTGCCCAGAAAGGTCTGCCTTGCCCCTTCCTTAATGGCCAATTGATGCATTGTAACAACAACAACAACAACAACCCTTCTCTTTAGGAAGCCTTTGGGGGCTTTAGAAGCCTCGGTGTTACAATTGTGAACCGCCCAGAGAGCTCTGGCTATTGGGCGGTATAGAAATGCAATAAATAAATAAATAAATAAAATAAATTTGACTTTCCAGGAAAGGTGGTTTTTTTTTTAATATAATTTAAATAGTTCCTACCAGAACTAATATAGTTTCCCAGGCAGTGTAAATTGCTTGCATGAGTCTCCTTGATTTTTTTTTTTATCATTATAGCTGCTGCTTTTAATGGTTTTTTATCAGCTTTTATCTCCTACTCTTTTATTTTTATTGTATTAATGTTATTTGCTTCAAGCTTCCCACCCCCGCCCCTTTTAAAAGAATGGCAGGCTATAAATACTTTGAATAAATACCTTTCTAACATAAACTGCAGTTGGTACAGGTTGCAAGAACCTTGAATGGCTGTTTTAGTTAAAAATGTATGTATTACAGATGTTCTTCGTCTCTGGTGCCTTGCGCTTTACATAATTTTGAATCCTTCTAAATTAACATTGTTTTTTAGAGACTCTTTCAGGTGATTCTAATAAATTGGCTTACCCCACATTTTGCTTCCCATGCTTGCTTTAATGCAGGGGAGGGCAGCTTCTCCCAGGTCCCTGCTGTGGACCATAGTATGCAGGATGCCATGAAGTTCATGGGGTGCCGTCCAAAAGAGCCAAAAATGCTCATTTGCCATTGAAATTCAGCCGTAAACTGCTCTGTAGCGCTGCAGAGTACAACAGTGTTGTTTCCAAACTAACTGTAACCCTTTTGGTGCTCTGTAGCAGCTGCATAAACTAGCCAAATTAAGCTACAGTTGGCACTTTGGGCACTCCATTGCTGCTACAGATGCCAGCCTTTTAAAAAGAAAAAATGAAATATTTGGGAGTGGTGGGTGGCGGGGAGAAACAATGGGCCCTGTTTTAATGTGAGAGGTGGGCTGGTAGGATGTGGAATGCCCAGGGTTGAGCCTAGAGGCAAGGCCTAGATTCCTTCCAGAGTCTGTTCTTGTTAGGTATCTCTGGGCATGTCTACACCAGCCCTATATCCTGGGATTGTCCCGGGATTGTTCCTGTGCATCCAAATGCCAAGTGCAAAAGCAAGGAAAACCCCGTGGGGAGTAAAAAATAGCCAAAGGCTATTGAACCAAGTAATCTTCAAACATAAATATTAGCAAAAGTTTTATTAAAGTGCCAAGGTGCCTACGCATTTCGAACACAGTTGCGTTCTTCCTCAGGGCTTTATCTAAAAAACAAAGAAATCCTTTGTATCATAATATTTACAATTAGAGGCATTTTACAAGTATCTGTGCCTTAAAAAATTATAATATCTAATTAGAAAAACTTTAAAACCATATGTATAACCAGACATACAAATTGCAATCAAAAAGGTGTAATACATCATCATTCAGCTAATTAGAGTATATATGCAAATCACATCAATTAAAATCACATCAATTAAAAGATTTATCATTCTGGGTTATAGAAATAATCAAGAATAAATCTGATAGGATCCTTTTAGAGAGAGAGTCCAGATGGATCATCAGGCTTAATACAATCAACCCCTCTGCCCTCAATGAGTCTTTGGAACTATCGGCATTGTTATAAGAAACATCTGTTTCCAACTAGTTGTCAAGGTCTCTTTTCCCTCTAGATATATCTCACTTCTTCCTGTATCATGCTAGTCTAGCAGCTTTCTGTAGACAACTTCACGAATGCTGTAAGTAAATACTGTTGTTTGTTATTGTAACATAAGATGATTTGTTCCTAGTTGGTATAAAGTTTGCATATATACGCTAATTAGCTGAATGATGATGTATTACACCTTTTTGATTGCAATTTGTATGTCTGGTTATACATATGGTTTTAAAGTTTTTCTAATTAGATATTATAAATTTTTAAGTTACAGATACTTGTAAAATGCCTCTAATTGTAAATATTATGATACAAAGGACTTCTTTGTTTTTTAGATAAAGCCCTGAGGAAGAACGCAACTGCGTTCGAAATGCATAGGCACCTTGGCACTTTAATAAAACTTTTGCTAATATTTATGTTTGAAGATTACTTGGTTCCACCCTTGCCTTTGGCTATTTTTTACTCATCCAAATGCCACACAGGGTTTCTAGGGAGCAGGCAGGGATGATCCTTCCATTTCCCTGGGATAACCCTTAGGTGTAGAAAGGGCCTTTGTCTGCCTCGGTTGAAATACCTGACCATATTGTGGGTTAAACTGATTTTAGATTAGGCTGAACAGCAAATTCTCTTTTCTAATCCAATCGAACAGTCATGCTTAGTAGGTAGAAAGTAGAGGAGGGATTTTGTTTCCCACTTAGATACCTGGCTTTTTGGTCTCAGGTTTAAAAAATCAATTTTGGTTTAAGACAGCTGGTATATTTTCACTTATCTTGTATCAGCCTTTCCCAGCATGGTGTCCAAGATGTTTTGGACAGCATCTCCCCTGAGTCCCAGCCAGCTGGGCCTGTGGTTGCATATGATAAAAGTTGTTGTCCTCAATATTTGGAGGCATCAAGTTTGGGGACACTTGTCCGATGTCAGGGCTGGAGAATGTTGGTCACTCCAGATGTTATTATTATTATTATTATTATTTATTTATTTATATAGCACCATCAATGTACATGGTGCTGTACAGATAACACAGTAAATGTTGTTGGACTGCAACTCCCATCAGTCATAACTAGTATAGCCAATGTTGATGGATGATGGGAGTTGTAGTCCAACAATATCTGGAAGGCCACAGGTTCTCCATCCCTGTCCTAGGCAATAGTTGACCATTGTAAGTAATTCTGAACTCCTGAATGCTAGCTGTGTAGCTTTTTGCATGAGCTCTTGATCTGCTCTGCTTCAAGAGTGTTGCTTAACTTGACCTAATATGTTATTCTTAGATCACAAAAGCTATTTTTCACTTAACGAGAATGATGTAGTTTTTATTTACAACTGCCCATTATTTAACTATGATTATACAGAGAAGCAATAGTTAAGGATAATTATTTCTTCTGTAGTTTAGTACTAAAACATACAGCAGAGGGCAGCAGTGCACTTAATATTGGTTGAAAAGAAAAGTACAGATAAAGGATTGGATCTTCCATGTTAAAAGAGTTACTTTATGATTTAAATGAAATTATAGTGGTGCTAAAATTGCTAACTTAGGGCGCAATTCTGTGCATGTTTAGATGGAAAAGCATGGCTGGCTGAGGAAGGCTGGGAGTTGTAGGACGCTTTTCTGTCCATTCATGCAAAGGATTGGGCCCTTGAAAGATTTATCCCCTTTCAATTCTTGTCTATTGCATGCTATTGCAGAAGCAACTATATAAGTAATGTGGAACACACTGGATTGGAACCAAAGTTATGGTAGTGAAAAAAGTACAACAGATAGTGGCATTTATTTATGTTATTTACAAGATTCATATGCTGCTTCATATCTAACAGGATTCCTGAGTAGTTAACAATAAAAGAAAAAACCAATATCTATAAAGCTGAAAATATGTGTGTTGGATGTATGTCCAGAAATGTTTACCTACTTCCAGATGAGTTAGAAACTTGAAATTTGGCACACCGATATGTCTATACAGTGTACCAGAAAAACCTAAAAACATGAAATTTTGGGTTTTAAGTATTTTTAAGAATTTAATAAAAAAACCTAGGCTTACACCTACAACTCCCAGCATGCCTTGTCAGAACACCCAGTATGCCTTGGGTGGGAGGCCAGACTTACCAGCCTTTGACAGCCATTGTGAGTGTATTGGCAGTCACTGTGTGCCTTTCACAACCCAGACTCCCAAGGTCGGTCTCGAGCAGTCAACCCAATTCTACATAAAAGGAAACAACCCTTCCACCCACCATACGTGGTTTTAAAATCATAACTAGATAAAACAGCATGACTTTGAGATTCTGAACGTGCTCAAAGGCACCCTGTCTTGATATCGCTGTTTTCTCAGAATCTGGGGGAGGCACTCTGCAAATGCCCAGAAACAGGTCCGATGAAGAGGGGCAAGTGCCCAGCCCTTCAGCACGAGCTCCTGATGGAGCACTTGGTGAGTGAGAAGCGCAGTCCAAGCAGGACTTGGCTGGATCTGGCCACGGCCACTGACAGCTGCTTACCTTCCCTCCTCGGTGATAGTACTCTTTGACGATCTATTGAGGAGCAGCATTGGCAATGAGAGGAGGGAAGCGCCTCTAAGAGAATGCGGGCACCTGCAGGCTACCAAAGGCATGCTGGGAGGTGTAGTACTGGCACGTAGAGTGGCTGATTTTAAATAAAGCATGGGTTAGCAAACCAGATCACTATCTCTCAATCTTAAGTCCACTCCCACTTTCCTGACCTCTCAGTAACTGTCTTTATTCTCCTTTCCTCAACTGCATTTCTCCACTGCCACTCACCCTGACCACCATTCCATTTTAGCCTCAGCTGTCAGTCATTCCTCCATTCACTCTTCTGTTTTAATGGTATAGTCAGGCTTTCATGTAAAAATCATAAAATGTATTCAATAATTCATGCATCTGTCTTGGAATGTTATGGTTTACTTATAACAGGAAAAACAAACAAACAACCGCAGCATTAAAAAAATCATCAAGTTAAAAGGCCTTATGGGGGAAAAGAAATTCACTTGGCACTGGAACGCCATTAATGCAGTCACTAGGCCGGCTGGCCTGGGAAAAAGAAATTCATAAGCAGGTTGCCACAACTAGGAAGGCCCGCTCTCCAGTTGTCTCCCACCACTCCTCAGATGGTGTTCAAAGATTAACATGTTATTCAGGGACCTAGGCTAATGCCTACAACTCCCAGTATGCCTCAGGCAGGAGGGAAGACTTATTGGGGTTTGGCGCCCATCATCTGGAAGTGGCTTGCCATTCTGGGCCTGAAGGGAGAGCGCTAGGAGCCGGCTGCCTCAGTTGCTAGGCACAATTGGGAGCGGGAGAGAAGGAAGGCACAGCTCCGAGCCCGTCACTGATGTCAATGACCAAGCTAACCTTCAGTCAGTCAGCCGGCCTCCTTATGGCCTACTACGGGACCCAGCTATGCAGTGTAGCGTGGACCGGCTTAGCCAGACTTCACTTCCCGTGAGCCTCCTCAGCAGGACTCCCGTTGGGCAAGTCAACCACCATGGCAAAAGGCATGCCAGGAGTTGTCGTTTACAATTTGTGCGGAGACAGGGAAAATCTTGGCAGCTTCTTCTTCAGGCCCAAGTAGGCCCAACGAAAGAGGGCAAGTGCCTGGGTTGGCCCCAGTGCTTCAGTACAGCATCCTGCTGGAGCACTTGATGGGCTAGAAGCACTGGCCGAGGCAGGCATAGGCCTTTGACTGGCCATCCTTGGAGGCTTTCCAATGCCCACCAAGAGTCCCGAGCAGAAGATGGTTGAGCGGGCCATGAAGAGCTGTGGTTTCAAGGTGGCCCTGGCCTGCATCGGGGGTGAGAGAGAGAGAGAAAAGATAGAAACAAATTTAATTTGTTTTAAAGTTACCTCAAAGGCCAAGCACCAGCCTACTTTTCGGGATTGACATGAGGATGAGAGAGGAAAAAAGAAACAAATTTAATTCCTCACAGACTTATATTTTTGATGGCCCAAGCAATGCTGGGTATATCAACTAGACAAAATATAAAACTGAAGTATTTAAAATCAAATTATAGCAGTAAAACCATGGCGGTCAATCAGGGAAGGCTTGATTAAATAAAAAACGTCTTCAGCAGGCATCAAAAACAAAACAACATCAGCACGGCCTGATATCTACATGCATGGAGTTCCACAGAGAAGGAGCCACTACCCTGACACCAATTGGATACAACTCACTGAATGTGTTTAATGGGTGCTGTATAGTATTTCACAAATGCTTTCATTGTAGGTCTAAAAATAAAGGCTGAAGAGTCCCTATTATTATACAATGACCATGTTCAGATGACACACTAAGCCACAGTGGTTAAGCATTTTGAGCGAAACATTATGGCTTAGAGTGTGATGTGAACTATGACTTAGCATGTCGTGTGAATCATTCCCAAGTATGGTGGCTACATAATCATGATTTAAACATGCCCACTAACCATTTGCTGCAAAGGGGTTAGCAGCCTTTCAATGGCTTAGCGTGTTGTCTGAACAGACCCAGTATTATAAGGCATGTTGATAAACTATAGTCCTGTAGTTTTAAGAGAACAGCATCTCCATGTTAAGGTTGTTTTGTTGTTGTTCGGTTTTAGAGTAGCGGACGAGGGCTTCCAAGTATAATATGACAGTTGCCCAAGTCTTGAGCCATACATTAGATTGCGTGTCACTATTCTCTTTCTAGCATGTGCTTATGTATAGAGCTTGAGGCTAGAACAATGTACTGCTGCCCTGGAGTTGTTGAATAGTGTTTGAGTTGTGGAATAGTATTTGAGGATTAAATATTGGCATTGTTCAGCAGATCACTGGAAAGGTTCTGGGAAACAGGACTGCCTTCCCCTCCCATTTTAGCAGAGTGTGCTTCATTACACTCAGTCACTTGTTGAAATGTTATTCAGAGAGTAAACAGCTAGCTTGAGCTACCAACCTATATTAGGTGTACAGATTTTTAAAATGTAAAGTAATGATTTTCTTACTACTGGTTATATGAATGAAAACTAAATTTAGGAATTCTAGAGCATTTATATGACTTTCTTCCCCCTTCTCTTGTGCTCTTTGTAAACTGCCCAGAGAGCTTCGGCTATGGGGCGGTATATAAATGCATAAATAAATAAATAAATAAATGTGTGTGCATGTATTCCATTTTTGCTTTTGTGCTCTGCTTCAGCTGGAGAAAAGTCATTGGGACATAATTAAGTTCACCACTAGAGGGGGCAGTCAGAACAAATAATTTCGGAGCCTAGATTGAAATAGGGATGTACGAAAAGTTTGTTCCTGTTCGCAGATCGTGCGAACATGCCACATTCGCAACCCCAAACACAAATGTTAATAGGAGCACAATTCTTAGAAAATGTTTCCAATTTCCCGAACTTGTGTTTCCATTAAAAAGTTTGCACTTGCACAAATGCGGGCTTCCGAATACGTGTGAAGGCACACTTGCTTAAATCCTTCCATCCATATTTTCACACTTTTAGGTGAAAATGCGAGTTTTAAAAAAATGCGTACTTTTTTTTTATTTTCAAAAACGTGCATTTTTCCTGATTGGTGGTATGGGGGTTGGGGGAGGCGACGCTTGCGTTCAGGAACGCAAACAAGGTGAAGCAATCTTCGAGGAAGAATTCAGAGAACCTCAATGGATTCGAACATTCCATGTTTGGCCTTCCCTAGTTTAAATGAAATACACACCAGGTTGTCAGATTTTGGTTTAATGTAGAACAGAAAAACGAGGCAACTACTGATTGCCATTATTTTTAGATCCCTTACCTTTAATTGTTGTTTTTGTTTTTGCATGTTTTACCATTGCAAATTCTTGTAATTCAATATTTAATTGGAAAAGTAGAAGATGTCCTGGTAAGGTTTCTCAGGAAAACTTGTTAGAGGGATACAATTTCCATTCCCCCCTCCCAAGGTCGTCGGAGTGACTACAGCTTCAGGAGTGGGAAGCTACCATATCCTGTCATTCTCCCAAGAACCACAGGGTTGTTCCCTTTATATATTTGTCAGAGATAAAACATGCATCCCTTTAATTTCCTCATTTGCAAAGAGGAAACCAATCCAGTGTTTCAAAATCTCAAATTATTTTTGAAAATCATTATTGCCAAGCACAGTAAAAATGGCAATTTACATTTATTTCCCTTTTTAAAACGACATTCCCTCTCCCATAACTTTTTATGGTTAATAACAAGCAACAGTGTGACATCATCAGTAAAAAATAAAAATAAAAATGAAAGGACCACTGTTAAAAGCATTTTTACTCTTTCTCCATAAATTCTCCTAATTGCCTTAATTAAATGGGATGATATTCATTTTTTATAAACATCTTTTATGGTAATTTAAATGTATTTAATTACAACTGAACAAATGAATATTTGATGAGTTGCTTGTACTGCAACAATGGCTTCAATTTGTGTGTACTCTATATTGAATTGCAGTAGTTTATATCTGAATGAACCAAGTTTCATAATCCAAGACTGCTTTTAAATAATTGTGTTTTTCTAGTTTAAAAAAATAAAAAAGTAGTGGTGGTTCTGGAGCTGCTGCTTAAAACTGACAATTTACATTCTTCAATAGGGATTGAAAAATCAGTTATGTCTAATCGTACAGTGATCTGGGAATTTTTTGTTTGTTTGTTTAATACCTAAGTATTTTCAAGCTTTTCCATCCATGCCCTTGGGTTTCCACCTAATGGTAATGTTGGCTCCTATCAGTTTTCATTCTAATATAAAGATATTTAGAATAACTTTTTTCTATCCTTGCTTATGAAAGCAATGTGCGGAGCCCTTTTTACATCTATGCGGATTCTAAAAAAGCCCCACTTGCATACCAACTATGAGATTTCAGACCAGTCCAGTCTTTCTTGAGATCTGTTTGCCGCTCATTCCATTACAATTCAGCAACTGACGGCCACAAGCACAGTGAACCCCAAATTATAAATGTCTAAGTCACTCTGCTGTAAGTTTTCTTAACCTGGTGTGGCTTGTTCACCTGCCAAGTGGAGAGAGGAATTTCACACGTTGAGGGTGTCATATAACGCAAAGTAAAATGGCTGTCTGTGGGCTTGTGGTGCGGCTGGAACTAACATAGCTTTGCATCTCACCATCGATTTCAGTACTGAGGCAGCATAAGCTCCAATACTAAATTTTAAAGAGGTAAAGAGAATGATACTCCATCCTGCCATCACCACCTACCTGTGAGGCATGGAGTTAAAGGAAAGAGATGGTGTGTACAAGGTTCAGTACTATAATGTAGGTGAGGAAAGGCTTGTGGCAAACTTAATTCACAAGAAGGTTGGAGAATGAAGTGCATCCACAGATGAAAGCCTTAAGGTAAATGTGACGCTGAGTTGTCTATTGGCCTTCACTTCCTATAGCAGTAGGTTTTCTTGGCCAGGTAACTGGTTCTCTTTCTGAATGGCGCACCTGTTTTCTGACCCTTCAAACACGTAATATGGGAAGCCTTTACGTGTATTCAGTCTGTTAGAGCTGGTCGAGGCCGTTTCCCTTTAAGCAGCATTTCCCCAGCTTGATCTCTTTTTGCTTAAAGCTTGATCTCTTTTTGCCTGATGGGAGAATTAAGTGGGCAGGTGCTCCTACTCCTCCCTTGCTCAAGACGACTAAATGTGGGTTTTGTCCCGGCTCCTCGCAAGGAACCAGGACCCATCGGGGGTGGGTGGGTAAAAATTAATATTTTTTACAAAAATTCTTACTTTTTCGGTGGAGCGCTCCTGCGCTTTTTTCCGATTAAAAAAAAAAATCCAAAATGGCAGGCGTGACGTCCTCTTCCTCCTGGGATGTCGCGCACCGCATGTAGACGAGGGGGATGATCTTGCGATCATAAAATTGCGAGATCATCCCCCTTCACCCCCCTCGTCTAGCCATGCCCTAGGTCAGCAAGCTTTTTACTTGTTTTCTTTAGTGCCTAGTTTTTTCCCCTTCTTGTTTTCTGTCCGATCCTATTCTATTCTAATAATATTTTTTGTCTCTTAATTCGGGAACTGGAAGTTTATTCCAAACCAAGCTCAGGAGAAGGTTTCCATCCCCCTCCACACAGCCTAGACCATCTTTCCCCAACCGGGCGTGCCTTCCAGACATTTTGGACTACAACTTCCATTGGTCATACCTGCAGGGGCTGATGAGAGTTGAAGTCCAAGACATCCAGAGGGGAAGGGTGGCCTATACTATTTGGGCATATGCCACCGAATCGGCTGAGGAGGTAGGTAGGTTAAGGCAGGCCATGGATTAGCCAATGGAAACCAGGGGCTTGGCTGGCTGTCCACCTACTCTCAGGTAGTATATCTCAAAAACTGGGTGCTTGTCCCATCTCAAGGGTGTTAAGTAGGACCACATGGTGGCAGTTTTCTCATCATGGCTGGCAAAACAAACCCCAAATCATACAATACGTATGTAACAGCATAGAGAGCTTGTGGAAGAGACGTGTCTTTTCTGTGTTTATTGACTTGTTGCTCCTTGACATTTTCCGGTGTCTGCTGTCCTGTGTCCCTGCCTCATTTGAGATGGGGTTAGTTTCTGACAAGCTGCCTAATCCTAAAGGTGACCTTCGGGATCTTCGCCCACGCCCACGTGAGACCCCCTGCAGTCGTATTTGCTGCCCTGAATTGCTATCTTTTCTTTTTAATAGCAGAACTAACCGACAAAATGACCTTTGTTAGAAAATGTCTGGTGTCTTCTCACATACACACTGCTTGAATTATAGCCAAAAAAAGTGGCGGAGGGAGGGAGGGGGGAGAAATCACACAAAAGCGCTTCCAGACCTGGTAGAAACTTGTTTTTATTGTATGGGTAACTTGCTTTTTGCCACTTTCTGTCATTGTGGTGGGCTTTCCCCCTCCCCCTCTAATTTGCCCTGCATTCTCTGTTCCGGCTTACATTCATATTGTCTTCTTCCACAGCTGTGGTGTTGCTGGCAGAAGCTTGTGCATTCCCGCCCCCCCCTCCCTACACTAACAGCTTTCTCTTGCAGATTACAGTGTGCTGAACTGCTTTTGTGTTAGGTACAGTTTAAATGTCAGCCGTTGAAATTCATTTTTTTATCACCTGTATGTTCTTCTGATTCATGTGAACGGCGTCCTCTAATATGTGTTAATTTGTCTTTATAAGAGTGAAGGTTCTTATTGTTTTCTTTATTAAAGTTGCAAATAAGTTCCCCTTTCATGCTGGAAGCAGCTTTTGTTACTGGGAGATAATAGGACCAAAATTAGAAGCTCTATTTTTTCCCTCCCCCTCTGCCAAATGAATGTTAATTCTGGTGCATGCTATGACACAACATGTCCTGTTTCCAGTACCAGAATTATCTAAAACAAAGGGGATGGAAAGGGTGGCTTTGCATTTTCACTATGACATCCTCAACAAAACCACAACGCATCTGCTGCTTCTCCTCTTCCACCCATTACCAGCGGCCGCTAGTGTCCTCTACTTAGCCATGTGGCAGCTATTGCAGCAGCCTTTTTCTCCAGTCGCCTTTTAAGGGGACAGAGATGAGTAAAAAGCACATTGGACTTACTTTAAAACCACTGGATATTATGCTTTAGGAGTACTTGGAGGACAAGGAAGAAAGGAGCACTGGCAGTATTGTTTTTTGTTATTTATTGAAAATATTTATATCCTGCCTTTCTGCCTGATAATAGGCATCTAATGTAGCTGACAAAAGTAAAAATCAGTATATAATATATTTATTTTTTTATTTATTTATTACATCTTTATACCGCCCAATAGCCGAAGCTCACCTTATATGCTGGTGCTGTTTCAATATCTGTTCTTTGAAGTTTCCTTCCTGGGTCCTGTTTGATTCCTTTTGAGGATGACAAATGATATGAGTGCCTAATCATGGGAATAGGTCATTATTAGTATGAGGAGAACAACCCACGGCAGTAAACACCTTCATAGTTTCCAGATCTCAGTTGTCTTCTTCTTTTTATGACTCCTTAATGATGTCTAAAACAGTTAGGGCCTCTCTATTACTTAATCCAGGGATGGGAAATCTCTTCCCGTAGAGGCTTGGACTCCATCTGTGGGCCCCTGCCTCTTGGAGGCTACTGGGGTTGGGGTGAGAAGAGCAATCCCTGCTGTTATCTCTGACCAATGATTAGAGACAACCGTGGGGATTTCCTCGTGCGCCAGTTGGGAGGGCAAGTGACATGCAGAGAAATTCCTGCTCCTAATTCCGATCACTGGTAATGGGCAGATTCACTTTACTTGTTCTCCACTTGTCCTTCCAATTGGAGGGGGAGTAGCTAAGTTCTTTACCTGCCCTGCGTATTCCCCAATGTGGGAAGGTGTGGGGCAGGCAAAACTGCTGTGGTGCGGGACAGAAGAGCTCTCCTTCTGCCAGTGTTTCTGTCATGGTGGGTTTGGTGCACAGTGGCTTTCCCCGGCCAGGCTTCCTCCAGTGTGAATCAAAGCCAAATGACCTCAGCTGAGTGGGTGAAATAACCTTTTCAGAGCAGCTTTGCTGTAAACATAAGTGGCATATTTATGTATGTAAGGAATAATTTATAGTTCCCTCCCTGAGACCCAAAACTTTATAGCAGTGTTTCCCCAGATTAACCTTAAAAGAGTAATTGAATTCTTGCTATTCACATTTCCCAATCAAAGGGATGGTGATATAAACATCGACCATGGTTATGTCCAAGGGAGAAGGGAGGTTGGCTGCCCCTGCATGGCTTTGTGCTGAAAGCAACAGTAGAATATATAAAATTATGCTTATGTATGTATGCCTTTTGTTTTGGCATCTTTTTGTTCCATGAATAATGTACAAATGTAGTATATCAGGATATTGCATTGTATCTAGCGCAATAAGGGGGACTTTTATAATGGTGAGACACAAAAGAGCAGCAAAAACGATAAAAATGAATAATTAAATGTGTTTTAACTGCCCAGAAGAGCATGGTTAAGAATGCATGTCATTTGTCATCCTCAAAAGGAAACAAACAGAACTCAGAAGTGTTGCTTCTGATCGTCCATTCAACAACCCAGCCTAACACTTCCCTTGAGAAAAAGCAATTCTCAGGCATTTTTAGTAGAAATATTTGGAAGAAGAAAATCTAGACACATCCCCTTTATACATGGAAGTAGCACAAACATTTTAAATTCTTAAGTGTGATCTTAGGTAAAAGCAACCAAATGAAATCACTGGTGTATCTCCCCCCCCCCCCCGCCCCATGGTTTAACGATGAAAGGATAAGAAACTTAAGTTGCAATTTAAGGAAGGCTGTGGGATCTCTATTACCAAAACCTATAAAACTGTCTTAGACCATATATGGGAGAGGTGTCCAGAGTATGTGGCTGCTTCTCAAGGTCTTTTGGTCAAACAAAGAAGCAACCACATGATGATCCATTTATGTAGCAGGTCTGTGAGTTGGCAGCATAATTTTATTGTGGTGCAGGGAAGCATTTTATTGCAGTATAGGGAAATCCTGCATGGTCAGCAGTAGGACCTGCTACTGAGCCGCTATGCGTATCAACTCGAAATGTGGAGAAGCTTTCCACATAATAGGGAGTATCATGGCCTTGAGTGTTTATTGGACCTTAATTCCTGATATAATAATTTTTGTTTGTATTTAAATTCATGCCTTGGAGATGCAGCATTTTGATAGCATCTCTTTGTGTAATATTATTTATTAAATTTATATACCGCCCCATAGCTGAAGCTCTCTGGGCGGTTTACAAAAGTTAAAAACAGTGAACATTGAAAAGTATACAAAATTTTAAACCATCAAAAATATAAAAACAACAGTATAAAACAGTATCCATTTTAAACAACAACAGTTCTAGAAGATAACTGATAAACTCTTCATGTTTTCCGCTAAGGTATGAAGCCTGAAGTTCCCCTTTGGACCAAATGGCTAATGGTGATAGGAGCCATCCTCTAAAGAAATTCAGGACAGTAACAATATTTTGTTGCAATAGTTGATGATTTTTCTTTCCTTTAATTATGGTCACACACATGTTCCTGCTGGTAATAGTTATCTACCATTTATGTACATTTCAGCCCAGGTCCACTTTCAGAGAGAGGAAAAAAAGCTTTAAAAAAAGCTTAGGTTCAGGAAGAGGTCTATTAAGGAGCAGGGTTAAGGTACTGGATATGGAATAAGGGTTGAAGGATATGTCATATTTCAGAGACATGTTGCTTGCTGTCATTCTGTGGAAGGCAGCCTAGATTTTCTTCGTGTAATGTCTAAGTTGTATACTGGATTAATTTCTTTTTGTTTGTTTTTTATTTTATTTTTAAATTTTAAACATCACAAACACAAAATCTTTACACAATATATGATACATACAAACAAAGGTATACACAAAAAAACTACACTAAAATACAATAAAAAAATTTAAGGATGAGGTTAATATATATTTTGGGCCCTCTTCATGCCAGAAATGCCAACTAACTTCTTAATTACTATTAATATGTTAATCAAATTCAATTCTTTCTTATGACTTATCTGAATCTCATACATTGGATTCACAGAATCATACTCCATTTCTCTCTAATTCTTTAATTACAATTAATACATCAATCAAATTTACTTCTTCTCTTTTTTATTTTCTCTTTTTTTTCTTTTCTTTCCATGTCTTAATACTAAAATCCACAAACAAATACATCATTTTTCTCTGCACTCTTGCAAATATTCTATCAAAGGTTTCCATTCCAACATAAACATAGTTGTTGCTCTTTCTCTCATTATCGCTGTGAGTTTTGCCATCACTGCCAATTCCAGCATCTTCAACTTCCATTCATCTGTTGTTGGTATTGTTTCATTTTTGTGCATATAACAGTCTTGTTGCCGCTATCATGTACAAAAATAAAGTTCCCCCCTTCTCTTTTAGTTGTTTGTCCATTAATCTGAGTAAGAAAGCTTCCGGTTTCATTTCTATATTTGTCTTTATTATTTTTTGAATTGAAGAATGTATTTGGGTCCAAAATGTTTTGGCTTTTTTACAAGTCTACCTAAGATGATAAAAAGTTCCTTCTTCCTTGCGTTTCCAACATTTTCCTGAGGCACACTTACACATTTTAGCTAATTTTACAGGTGACATATACCATCTGTACATTGTCTTACAAAAATTATCTTTAAGTCTTGCACATAATGTAAATTTTAAACACTTTCCCCACATACTTTCCCACTATTCCATTAAGATGATATGTCCAAAATTTTGTGCCCATATTATCATACAGATTAATTTCTTTTTGTTGACCACCTTGAGATGTTGGTAAAAAGGTAGAACGTAAACCCCTCAATAAAGAAAGTACTGGATTGTCATTCTGAATAGAGAGTCTGTGGCGTTCATAATCCAACCACACCTTTTTTAATGGATAGTTCCCCCTTCTCATCGATCTGTATGTAATGCTGGCTGCTTCTACTATTGCGTAAAGCTTCCTTCTCTCTCTCCTCCACCACCAAAACAAGTTTCTCAGTAAACCCTTGGCAATTCAAACTAATTAATGAAAACAAACAAACAAACACATACTCTAGTGTATCTGCTGATTATCGAGCAGTGCTTTTAGTCACCTTGTGAGCGCTGAGAATTTTTGTCAAGGAGTCTGGTGATACATTTTTTGATCAAGCAGGCTGAGTCATAATCCCTGGAAAACTAATAAGATACTGGAAGTGTGCTGTAGCATCAGGGTGCATCTTGACTTTTAATTCTAATATGTAGGGTACATTATACTTGTCTGCATGATCTCCATGCATTTGCAGTCTGTTGCCCGGATACTTTTCTTAACATGAATGAATCTGCTTTGAATCTTACACATCAGATGCAGCTACTTACAAAGATGCGAACTTGACTGGAAAGGTCAAAAAGGCTGTTGTGTAGGCTTTATCACTCTCTTTTGTTGTTGGTATTTTTCTATCTTCATTATTCCCTTTACCTATAATAAATCTGTTTGAGATGCAAATACATGTGGAAATGGGGAGGCAAACACAGACGCAGCTTGGAACCTTGTTTATGTCTCGAAGTTTAATATCTGTATGATCACAAGGACAGCTTGAATTGCTTCAGGCTGAATTCCTTCTCTGTGTGCACACCGAGGAAGGGAAGAGATTAAGGGCCAAACCTAAGATGATACATTAAATGCATAATTGTATTATTAGTATACCTTTTAAAAAATAAATAAATAAAAATAAGCAGCCATGGGGGCCTTTTGCCAGGTGAAAACCCTCCCATGAAGCTGTTATGGGTGGTAATAACATCTTGAGTAGGCAGCTTGTTCACTGCAAACCTGGCGCTCCGCCCCATAGTTCCAATATTGATCACACACACACCCCGGCAGCTGGTATTCATTAAAAAAATGGAGATACAATCATGCATTTAAGGGATGATTAATACTTTTTTAAACAAGGTACTAGCCTGTTTGCCCACAAATACATGGGCTTAAAATACACAAATACATGGGCTTAAAACGCTTCTTATCTGTTGTTCTTAATGCAGCTGCTACTTTAAAGGCAAACAGCAAATGGTTTGCTAACTTTCCTTTGCATTTCACTTGAATTGTCACCTTTTAATTATTCGGCTTAGGAGCGGCCTGGAGAAAGCAAAACTGAACAAGGGAATATGGGCTGGCTTGTGAGTCACTGTAACAGTTGACAGGCCTCATGCAGTGATCGGCTCTTTAAAACATACATGAAATAAAAGCACTCGCCACTGGGTACAGAGCATGTGTGATTTTTCTGGGTTTTCTTTTGGGGTTGTTTGGTCTTTCGGGAGGGACCAGATTCTCACTGGATATGTGATGCAAATCAGCACCTGATCATCTGGGAGCCACTTGTACTACCTCCAGGTTACTAGGCGAGTGGTTATTTTCAAGCCTGGTATCTAATATTCTGGTGATCAATGTGCACAGATTCGGTTCTGCTGAATTTGTAATAATAGCGTCCTCTAGAGCAGAGTAGGCAGAAAGTAGAGCTCAAGATTTTTTGGGACTTCAACTGCCAACGTTTCTGACCATTTGCCATGCTGGCAAGAGCTTCTGGGATTTAGTCCAAAACTACCTTCTCTCTACCCCTGCTATAGAGCCTTCCTTGATTATCTGTAACTTATTCTTAAAAGCCAGGCCTTAGGTTGGACTATCAGAATTGGCCTTTGGTTGTCAGTCTTTATTCTACAAGAAAAATAATTCTGTGAGCCTTTGAGAGCCTGTGGGATGAGCACTGTGCAGTATAAATATTTTAAAAAATATGTATTTTTTCACCTTTTATATATTGATCAAAGCAAAAACAAGAGGACATTAGAAGAAAAACATAACGAGGGAGAAAAACATTTTCTTTTGTTCTTGTGTTTTCTTAGGTTAGGAGAGTACCGGGATCTAGTGGCCATCTCCACAAGACAGAAGACGGGGATTGGGAATGGAGTGATGATGAAATGGATGAAAAGAGTGAAGAGGGCAAAGCTGCTTTTTCCCAAGAAAAGGTGACTCTTGTTAACTATGTGATTATTGTACTTTACTAATGAAAACATTCTTCATTATGACATTTAACATGCAACTAGTAACTATGGTTGCTTGTCTTCTAGTCACGAAGAGTAAAAGAGGAAGAGAATGCTGTGGTAAATATCTCTGTTTATTTTTCTTACGTTTTGATTAAGTAGATGTTAACTCTAAAATTCAGCAGTATTTTACAACTTGAAGTTCTTGGTCTGTTTTTCTCCTCTTCGGCACAGGAGCAAAATATATAAAATATGCAGAAGATGTAGATTTTAGGGGGGGAAGTATAAAAATAGGACACGGCTTTTCTTAAACTGATTTGAAAAGGCAGTGTGCTAAATTAACTAATATCATTCATGCATAGTTCTACAGTACTAGTAGTTTTAAGAGGATTATATTTATTTAACTTTTTGTATGATACTTTTAAAGTAACATCAAAGTGACTTGAACCTGTAAAATTGAAATCTAATAGCAGAATATAAGCCCATTTTTAACAAATCAAAAAGTCACTCGATTTTCATAGCAACATAGGAAGCTGCCTTGTACTGAGTCAAACCATTGATCCATCTAGCCCAGTGTTGTCAACACTGACTGGCAGCAATGGCTCTCCAAGGGGCTGTCTGTTCTAAGCCCCGCAGTGGCTTAGAACTGCGTTGCAGTTATACGACACAGACTCACAGCCACCATAGGGCTTTTTGTCAAAGCTGCATGGTAAAAAAAAGTCGAGAACTTACCCCGCAAGATTTCAGGCAGAATGGTTTCCTGCCGTTCTGTAGATGCCAGAGACTGAATCTGAGACTTTCTGCATGCAAAGCATGTGGTTACCATTCCTTTCTCCCTTCTTTCTGGAGACCCCTGAGCTCACAGAAATATGTTTGGGTGGGTGGGTACCCCAGAGCACAGGGGGATGCAGGAGAAAGGAGGAATTTGCAGAAAATTGCCTCCCTCTCCCTTCAATTCATAGATGCCTCTGCTGGATTAAAGAGCCTTCCCAAATGGAAGATCAGCCTTGGATACAACACACTGTGTTTTATTCTTGATTTTAAAGTTCTTCCTTGAAGTTGTGTGATGTTGATGCATTAAAACAAAGTAAAAAATGCTTTGTGCTTTCTTCTAAAGATTTCAAATCTTTTAAACAGATTTCCATGAATTCCAGCAATATCCCTGATCAAATACAGAATCTGTCTATAAAAAGTCCTCAGGTACTGTCAACTATTTAAATAATTTAAATGTGGGTTAGGTGGACGGTGTGGGTGGATTTGTACAATCAAATTGACATGGTGATTGTGTGGTCTGAGTAGATTTGGCATCTGGTGAAGTATTCTCATGATAGCTTCCCTGCCATTCCAGCTTGCAATTTACTAGAGATTGTGTCATAACACATCTTTTTCAACATCTGTCAGATATTCCGTCTATGTATTAACCATGCAAAGTTGGTTGTGTGCATTGGCCTTGAGAAAAATGGTTATTATGGTTAAGGAGTAGAAATTGTGTCCCTCTTCGAAAAGTCACTGCCAGCTAAGGTGAAATATCAGCTATAGGTGCTCAATCTTATATTTTATATGTTGAAGATAGAAACAAAGTCCATTGCTAGGTTTCTGATTAAATGTAATGCTCCGTTAAACTAGCAGGCAGCATAGTTAATACCACTGCATTAAGCTGTGAGAATAGCTTCAAACAAGCACACTTAAAGGTTTAAATTCTCAGTTTATCAGATTAATTTGGAGAATAGATTTAACTGGTTGCATTGTATCGCCCATTAGCTGAAGCTCTCTGAGCAGTTTATAACACAAAGCTTAAAATAATACAATACAGTAACATAGTAAAACATAATATAAAACCATAAGTTTAAAACAGAATCAAATCAAGGTAATAACCAAGATAACTGTACTCATTACCTTCTTAATTTACACCACTTCAATATCTGGATTTGAGTTGTTCTTTGTAAGATTAGTGGTTACTCCAGGGTCAAACAGGATAACTACCTTAAGAAATTTGACCCTATCTCAGTTGTCAACCCCTTCCAAAATGATGTGTTACACCTCTTACAAACGCGTACTACCCTCTCTTTTAAAAAATTTAGACTCGACCTGCTGTTAGCAATGAATATGGTGAAGTTCCATGTGCAGTGAATCTTGTTTTAAGACTAAGGTAAGAAGCTTCATCTATTTATTTTCATATCGGGGTGTTTTTTTTTGGTGTGGTCAGCTCTATCCATTATTCCCATCATTAAACTTTCATAATATTAGCAGAAAATAAGTGTTAACACAGTTAGTCTCCCAGTATGACCAATATGAATGGTGTTCCCATGACTAATTGCTCTCTTTTAATTGCTTAGTAAAATAGAAAGGGGGAAAAGAAATACTAAATATGAATGTAGCTTCAGGCTAAAGGTACCCTTCATTAAGTATTTTCTTTCCCCCCCTCCTTTTTCATTCCGTTGCAGGATCACAGTGAGAGATTTTTAATGAGTTTCTTTCACACTTCAGCAGTCAACCTCTGACGGAAATAAACCGCGCTGTATTACAACTTGTCTGCTTAGAACATTTTTACTGGGCAGGTTTGATCAGCAGCTGAGGAGGGGAAATGACTGATATATTTTCAAAGAACTCTCAGCCTTTTAGAAAAAGATACAAATATGGTGTCAGACTTTATAGTTCTTTAGAAGTAGACAAACATTGCTTTCCTTTTTTTTTTTTTAAAAAAAAAAAAGGGTTTGTAGCCTCTTAATTGCTTCTTAACTAGCAAGTTTTTCAGAGGCCTAATTAATTTTCACAAAGCTAGCTTAACATGCTTTTCATGTCGTCCTAACCTAGTTTCTCCTCTAACCTAACCTAAAATAACAGGGAAAACCGAAACTTCTTCAAAGTTGATCTGCTTTATTCCTTCTTTCATTGGAAGGAGGTGGTAATTTCCCCCCATTGACATCATAATATGGTACTGTGAGAAAGTTGAATGATCGTCTCTTAGCAGTAACCTCTTGGAACTGGAGAGAAATCATAGATCTGGAAGATCTGCCTACAAATGCTTCTGTCCTCCTTTTTTACATGCTAGTTTCTCATGCCATGTGGCCCTGCAAAAGCCGTTTAGCAGGTGCTAAGAGTATCCTTTTTTTATTCTATTTTGTTTCACCTCCAGTGTAGTCTGTGAAATGAAGAGTTGGACATTTTTCTTCTGAGAGGAGATGTTAGAGTTCCAAGTGTAAATAGAGATTGTTCATTTCACCAGAAGATGCTCACACAACTTATTTTGCCAAGTATGAAAAGAGGAAGCAAAATTCACTCAGGGTTTTCTCTTGTTACTCTATCCCTCCCCTTTCTAAGGCATGCCCTAGCCAATTGGGAGACCTGGGCTAGAGCTACACTACTGCTTTATAGTGGTATTGAAGTGCATTGATAACTATGAGGGCACATTATACATTCCATCTACTGCTTTTGTTGTGTTATTCCCTGCTTTTTATTCCTCATTATCCAAAATACTGCAACAAATGTTGTTGTGTGTCCTACAAGATATAAATGCGCAAAAGGGATATAACGTTACCATGATGAGATTGTAATGATTTGACACAAGGTGTATATCTGGCCTGAGAGGCAGAAAGATGCTGCAGGCTCTTGTTCCCTGTCCCCTTTCTCACTTGAATCCCCTCTCTACAACCTCCATTGGTGATTGCGTTTGAAATTTCCCTTTAGCGTGCCTGACCAGATATCTTCGTAATGAACCAAAACTCTTCTCTAGAGACCCGTTGCTCACTCATTCCATCACCGCCTAATTTATTTATGTTAAATGTAGCAATCTGCCCTCAATGCACACCTTTCTCTACCTGTGAACTTAACTGACTAGAGGATGATATCCTCATCTTCTACCTTCCACTATATTTTGCTCTCTCAGTACTTCAGGATAACTTTTGTTTTGGCTCTATACAAATTCTTGTATACAGATTTTGAATACAAAAGAAGATGCAGCCTTTGAATCTGGTTGGTCAAAGCCCGTTCAGGTGCTCGGAAAGAGGACAGTGCTGCCCTAGATATGTATGTGGAGGGATGGCTTGATGGAAACCACCCTATATCAAAATCTCCCTCCACATGCTAAGCTTAGCACTAGTGGAAGTGGCACAATCCCTTCAGGACTCGTCCAGGTGCCTGCCTGGTGATGGTTGGGAATCTGCTCTGTTCCAGGCTAGAAGGGCATCTTCTGTGAGTGGCTGTGGTTTGAGTTTACTCGTCTTTTGTGGTCCCTCCTTTCCCTTTCTGGTGCATTTGTCGATAGCAGTTCATGCTTATTGGTACATTTTAATCCACAACAACATTTCCCATCTTAGCAAGCCTCCTTCTCAGGGAGAGGAGTGGAGAAGGAGAACAATGGGCCCTTCGGCTCACAGGGGCTTAATGTAGTCTCTCTTCTTTCTTCCTGCAGTATTTAAAGCACACTTTGTCTTCAAGGCACTGCAGCTTTCAGCATGATGGTGCTGATCTCGAAGACCAGTAGCCAAATGTGAAAATAATGCCTGAAATGGGCATTGATGGCAAACATTCCTCCTCTTCCTCATTATTATTATAAAGCACCATCAATGTACATTGCATTGTACAAAGAGCAAACCAATAAAACAATTCCCTGCTCAAATGGCTAACAATATAAAAATGTAAAATGAAAGTTAATAGTAGTTAAAACTGAGGGGGAATGCAGGGGGTAGAAAAGGGACAAAAAGAAAAGTTTTTAACTAAGCCTTAAAGACTGAGATTGATGGAGCAGTCCGCAGATACTCCAGAAGGCAGTCGAGGAGCGAAGATCCCTGGAAAGGGGTATAATGAGAGAGAAGAGCGGAAAGATAAGGGGCTAAATCCTGTAGTGCTTTAAAAGTTAGAACAAGGAGCTTGTGTTACATCCTAAAGGGGATAGGGAGCCAATGAAGGGACTTCAAGGGTGGGGTGACGTGGTCATAGTGGTGGGCCAGATAAATGATCTTAGCTGCAGAGTGCTGGACAGAAATCAGTGAACTAATGTGAGCCTGAAGGAGACCAGTCAGGAGACGATTACAGCAGTCGAGCTGAGAAATAACCAAAGCATGGACTAAAGTCATTGCAGAGGGAACAGTTAAAAAAAAAAGGTCTGATTTTAGTTACGTTATAAAGGAAAAAATGACATGACTTTGTAACAGCCTCAATATGAGGAACAAAGGAAGAGAAGAGTAAAAAATGAAACCAAGGCTGTGTCCCTGCTCTATGGGACAGAGAGAACATTGTGCACAGTAATAGAAAGTGTATATTGGGATGAAAGTTTAGGAGGAAAAATGAGCAGTTCAGTCTTGGTCATATTAAATTTCAGGCAACGAGGAACACCAACTGAGAGGGGAAATGAGGAAGATATAAAACCTCCAAATATCACATTAAAAGAATGACCTGACAAATAAGAAACAAACCAACTAAGAACAAAATCAGAAAACCCCAGATCTTGGAAAGAGTCCAACAAAAGTTCGTGATCAACTGCTCCAAAGGCTTCAGAAAGATCGAGCAAGATAAGGATAGAATAGAGGCTTAGTTGCAAGAAGATCACAAGTGATCTTTGTGAGGGTCATCTCAGTGGAGTGCAAAGACCGAAATCCAGATTGAAATGGGTCCAGAGCAGAGGTTTGAGAAAGCAAGTCAAGGCAGCGCTGGTAAACAGCACGTTACAGGACTTTTGAGATGAAAGGTAGCAAAGAAACGGGATAGTAATTAAAGAGGGAAGGCAAATCAAGGGTGGGCTTCTTAAGAATCGGAGGGAAAATAAGCGTGCTTGTATGCAGCAGAGAGCGAGCCAGAAGAGAGAGAGAGAGAGGCCTGAGCTAGACTGGACTTTTTCGTGGGGCAAATCCTGGGATCGTCCCTGTGCGTTCACATGACGCACAGGGTATCCTGGGATAAAGGAGGGATCATCCCTCCCTTGCCCTGGGATAGAGCCCTCCCCTTTGGGCCTGCTTCTTCCGCGGTCCTGGGCTGAGCCGGAGACCGCGGAACGTGTGGCCCGTTGCCGCGGTTTGACCTGGCTCCTCACGATTACTCACGAGGAGTCAGGAGCGCTGTGCCCATAGGGGTTAGGGTGGGGGGAGCGGGGAAACTAAATTAAATTTTAAAAAACCACTTACCTTCAGCTCACAAGCGTTCGTGCGCTGCTTCTCCTTTAAAAAATAAAAAAATGGCGGGCGCGACGCCTCTCCTCCTGAGGTCGTTGCACCTCACATGTAAACGGAGGAGGGATCTCGCGTTAAACACAACGCAAGACCTTCCCTCCTCCATCCTGGATTATAAGGTAGGTCTAGCTAAGGCCAGAGAGAGAGAGATTAATAATGTGAAGGAGAGAAGGAAGAACTGTTAATGGTTAGCTCCTCAATGACCTAGTAAGCTAGGCTTTCTCACCCTTTGATCCAGCATTTGAATCTCTGTACCCATCCAGGTCTTGAGGTTATTCACCATTTTACCCTGTAATTCTGTACACAGTTGACTTACTTCTGAGTAAATGTGCATAGGATGTTTGTTAGTCTGTTTCTTATTCTCTTTCTCTCCTCCCCAGAGAAAACTATTTGAGCACTGTAGGGAAAAAGAGGTTTAGTTTTTATTGTAACTCCTTTTATTGTAACTTCACATTGTGGGCCTTGTGTAGAAGTCTGTGTACATTCTTCTTCCAGAAGGAAAGGGCAGGCAATGTTTCTATTCCAGCTGAATTTACAACAGCAGTCGAAGATAAGGGGTTTTATTTGTGCTACTTCTCTATTTGTTATAGAGAAATGGTCCAGCCACCATAGAAACTGCATAACTTGTGCTGCTATTCACAGAATATGCAGTTTGGTGGCTTTTTCTTTTTAAAGCTTTAGTAGTAAATCTAGTCGCCACGAACAAAAGCTTGAGAGCACAGTAAGATACAACTATTCTATCACATGTGTTCAGTCTCGCTCTTCCTTCTGTCACTCTTTTCTACATAGAAAGAGATGCTTACATTTTGTCCCCACACAGGCAAGATCTCTCAGTTTTATGTGATCTGTTTTGTAATGTGTTGTGTTGAGCTGTATTAATACCAAGTTTAAGCAGCTAAATTCTCTTATGATCTTTGGCTTTACACACTACCTGCTGAGCTGATCATTAAAACTAGTTGTTGATATGATATGGAGTGCACCTTAGAGTTGCCTTCCCCAACCTGGTAACCTCCAGGTATTTTGGACTGCAACTCCCAGCAACTTTTAGCTGTCCATGCTAGCTGGGGATGCTGGGAGTTGTAGTCCAACACATCTGGAGGACACCGGGTTGGGGAGGGCTGTGCTAGGGTCTGTTAAGATGAGAGCTAATTTTGCCAAGGAGTAATTAAACCAGCCACTACATGTTAAACATATTCTCTTGGGAAGTCTTCTGGTTTTATGATCAGTCTTCAAATAAATCTGATAGGGAATTTCTGTTGCCTAGGGCAATGGATATTATGATACAGAGATTTTTCCTGGAATATGGCATGGGATATATTACCTGCTGATCATGGATTCCAGGAACAATGTGCCACCAAGGAAATGATAAGTTTACAAAGTTCCTGGTATTAAAACAGAGCTTTTAGATATAGGACTCTATGGTCAGGCATGTCTTTTCATCATGTACTTTAAAATCTTAAACATTTTTTACATCTGATATAAGGGAATTAAACATACAAAATACATAGTGGTTACAAGGAACACTTAGTTTAAGAACTTTTAGTTTTAAGAATAGTGCCTTTAAAGATTTTAAGTTTCTTACCCCACGACATTTCTGAGCTGGGAGCAAAATGGCAACCTGTGAGAACTGATGTTTGGTTCTGAAGTTCCTGGATTTTGCCTCTCATATTTAAACGATTTCTCTTTATACTCTTACATGATTTTTTTTTTACAAAGAACACAAAAGATAGAACTTCAAAGCAGCACACTCTGACCATGAGTTATTATTTCCCCCCAAATTCCCAGTTTTCTTACTGTGATCACACCTTTTTCCTAACTTGCCTTTCCTGAGTGCAGCTGGGGAAATTTCATCTTTGCCATAGCAGGATCCTAGGTCAGTGAAAAGTCACAGCATGTCAGCACAAATGCTTTTGTTAGAATGCCTTGCTAGAATCAAAATAATTCAAACGTAATACAATATGTCTTAACATTCCATTTGTGTCTTTATAAAAGTTATAAAGTGATGAGAGGTAAGCATATGAGAGATATATGTAGAAGACAAATAACTCTAATTTGGATAATTGTTTGCAAGGGGGCCTATTAGGCAGGTTGGTGGAGGAAATTTTCACATGCAAAGGCTTCTGGGGCAAACTTTTGTCACAGGATGCATTTTAAAATAATGGTTGCTTTATTCTAAATGATGGGACCTCTTCTTTAAAAATGATCTTGTAAAGGAAAGCAGATAGACTGCGCTGTGTAGAAGACACATGGATGAAGTAGTGGAGAAGGGAGTAATTTTAGTTGTTTTTATGATGCACTAAAGTTAAAAGACAAGGGGCCTTGGCTGACACCTGGAGAAGGGAGGAAGACAGATAGCCCGGGTTGGGCGCCAGGACACCAAACCTTATCTGCCAAAAGGCCTTGAGTGATCACAGGGTAGAGGGAGGTGTGAAGCGGAGGCAATAGAACAGAGCCCAAAGGGGACAGAGGGACTGAGAGGGGAAAACGAGTATAAGTTGGGGCCCACCCCTAATGCCTGGTGTGTCTGTTTTCTGGCAAGGAGGAGAGGAAGAACTGTGATGTGGGGGCCAGGCCTTTACAAATCTATCCTTCAAACCGCTAGTGACAAACTCTTCTAAAGATATTTGTTAGGTTCTAAGTGAAGCAGTTCACTGTGTAAAATTGGTAATGTGCAATAAATAGCAATTGTTATCTATTTCCCTTACCTCTCAATTATTGGAATCAAAATCCTTGGTTTTTGGTTGAAGTTAAAGCAGGTTTTTACCAAGCTCATGCATGAACACACTTTCAGAGTTTATCAAGTGTGCACAGAGAGGACAGTACTAGTGGATATAATCCAGCTTTTCCCCTCCATGTGAACGGAGAATTGTTTTGTGAAATGCATAGAATGTGGTGCATCAAGAATTTCTATGGTCAGTAATGAGGCACCGATGCTGAAGGGTTCCTGTCTTACCAGGTTGTCCTTATAGCTGTTGCCTTAAACATCTCCCTTTATAGAACTCCACACTGGGCTACTAGAGAAATACTGGTAGCTAGAGAAGATTGAATTGTAGTGGCGGTGCTGTGGGTGTAGTTGTGATGTATGCAAAGCATACAGTAATTAATTGAAATACTTTTCTGTCAAGTCTCCAAACGTGTATGATGCCTGTTAAATGGGAGAGGGAGGGGGGGAATCTGACCGTGCGTTCCAGAAACTCTTTCGCAATGTTTGTGCTCCTGCTTTAATTTGCACGATTTGGCTATATGTTTTTTTCTTGGCATTCTGTGATAAAAAGAAAAACCCACCACTGCCCTCTTAATACGTAGCTAGAAGACGATTCTGCGTCATCAGCCGGTGGTATGTTCGTTATGATTTTTTATAATGCGTCCTTTATCTCTGATTAACTTTGGGAATCACATAGATCTGCTGTGGCACCCCGGCTGTGGAATGAGCTCCCTAAGGAGGTTCGCTTGGCACCTACATTATATGCTTTTAGACGCCAGGTGAAGACCTTTTTATTCTCCCAACATTTTAACAATCTATAAATTTTAAATAACATGGTTTTAAATTTGTAATTTTGCATTGCTGCTGTTTTTATCTGGTTGAGCTTTTAAATTGTATTTTATATTATGGTTTTATACTGTTGTTTTATACTTTGAATGGTTTTAATTTTTGTGAACCGCCCAGAGAGCTCCGGCTATTGGGCGGTATAGAAATGTAATAAATAAATGTAATAAATAAATAAATAAGATCCAGAATGCTTAAGCTAGAATAGTAGCGAATGTTTTGGCTGCAGGAATGAACTCTGCTATACGTAGACTTTAGCTAATAAGGCTTGGTGAGACAATGGATTCTCTTAATGGTTTCTATTATTCACTAAGTTGAGTGAGTTGAACATAATTGCATAACATGAATATAAACTAGTATGAAAACAAAAGCCATGTTTTCCTTTTAGTGGAATTCTGAATTGTGGAACATAGTTTCAAAGTAAGTATATTAAAGTCATTCATTTTGGACAATGGGAAGTACATATGCACACACATATCAATCTTCTTTTTATAATTTTGTATACTTATGTCCTGGGGTTTTTTTACTTCCAGTTGGAGGTGCCCAACTGTTTTGCTTACTGCTTTGCTTACATTCCAAAATGGTAAAATCACCTAGTAAAACAATGAGGAAAATGAGTCAAAGCTGTAATAGACCAAGAAAGCAACAATAAAACCAAAAGCTGAAACAAAAGGAGAAGCCAGGCCTGAATAAAAGGAATCAGCAACTAACACATGTGATAGATAAAAGGGTTTTGGAAAATGAATATCTCCAAGTGGCACTGTAACACTGGAAAGTGGTGGACAAATTTCCTGAGGCAGGGAGTTCCATAGATTTGGTACCATAACATAAAAGCCCTTATGTATGTCCTTACCAGATATACTTTGGAATACAGAGGAAAATTCAGAAGAGGTTCTCATCAGTTTACTTTCAGGAGCCCACAGATTCATATGGTTCAGGTTCTCTATGGTCTGAAGTTGGTTTAATAAACTGGCTTGTTCCATAGTTCCTTGTCTTGATAGCTCATGCCATGAAAGGACTGTGTGCGTGGGCAAAAGGCTGCTCAGAACTCAGATACAATTGTCCAAATTCAGCCACTGGAATGCAGCTCTGGGCAGCAACTTAGTCTCTGCAATAACATGGAGTTTAACCTATAGTCATAGAAACAAGATAGGTTCTCAGATGAAATTTCAACCTATACAAGTTTATCAAATGTGCAAGAACACAAACTTTTACCAATGTACTCAATTTTATTAAAAGTTATTTTCAGTACACTTTCATTTGACTTCTAGAAAGTCTCTCTTCCCCCCATCTCCCTTTCAGGTATATTGCATCATTTTTATCAAGGTTTCCCTGAACAGTAAAACTTAAATCAAACCATGATAACATATCTTATAGTAAAATTGACTTTGTGACACTCTATCAGTAAATCACCATCCACAGAGACAGTGAACTCATTATAGTGGCCTTGAAATAGAAGTTGGGAGAACTGTAAAAGATTAATTTTATATTTCTCCATCTTTTGTTCTTGTGAAGGGGAAAAAAACCCCTTTTTGAGCATCCAGGGATTAATATATTCATCTGCCCCCACAAATGTTACATAATAACGGGGGCTGTGTTTAACTTCTGCAATTATTTCTAGAATGAAGAGCAGACTGAAGAAAAACAAGCAATACAATTATAAAAGAGGCTTGGGAATAACTAAAAAAGAGGTAGAGTTTAAAGAAACAGTCATTGATAACAATATTACAGTGCCCCTACCCTATCCCAGCAAAATTCTGAGGGTACATAACTGGATACAGAAAACTTTGATGCAACCAGAATAGGAGATTTAAGAAACGGGGTGGTGGTGGAGGAGAGTGATGGATGAGATAAGGAGGAGTGGAACATGGGGTGGAGAACAAGCCAGCTTGCCTCTACTGCAGTATCCAACCTGCTCGAGTTGCCTGCATCTGGCAACTGCATCGAGTTGCCCAATCTGAAGCTTTACCTTGGTAGGGAGCTTTCCTTTTGAGTGTCTCATTTTTCGGGCTCATGAGCTGAGGCCAGGGTCTTTACTATTTACCATGCCTGTAATGGTGTCATCTGCATGGTGGAGAAATTTGCAGCATTCCAATTTGACCAAAACCAGGACATGTGGCATGAACACTTGAGGAATGTACACCGACCAAAGATCCAGTTCAGAGGCCAATTTGAAGGCATAAGAACATAAGAAGTTCCATGCTGGATCAGACCAAGGGTCCATCTAGACCAGCACTCTGTTCACATAGTGGCCAACCAGCCATTGGCCAGGGACCAACAAAGCAGGACATGGTGCAACAGCACCCTCCCACCCATGTTCCCCAGGAACTGGTGCATACAGGCTTACTGCCTCAAATACTGGCAGTAGCGCATAACCATCAGGACTAATAGCCATTGATAACCTTTGCCTCCAGGAATTCTGCTTTGCCTTGGGTATTGAACCTGAGTCGAGAGTTGGAAATCTGAGGCTTTGTGCCTTTCACCGACTATCATGGCAAATTTTATAAAATGGCTATTATGGCTTCTCTGTTTGTTAGAATTGGTTGAAATTGGCAGCCATAGTGGCGGAGATTACGCTTTCCCAATTTCAGAATAATAGGTGTAGGGTTTTTGCCTTTACTTTTTTATTTTATTTTTAAGGGAATGGCTGATAACTTTTTTTATTTCTTGGCAGAATTGGATGAAATTGGCAGGGGCAGTTGCCGTTTTATAGGTGACGAAACCTGCCATGTTTGAGATGAAAGTGCAGGGATTCTCATGCAAGATCAGCATTTACATTTTGAAAGTATCCAAAAAATGACACATTTAAACCCCCCCTCCCCAACCCTATGAACATGGCTCTGAAAAAAGTTAGTCAGCATTGAGGATGACCCTCAGTAAGAAACTTTCCAAGTTTCAGAAGGATAGGTGCAAGAGCTAAGGGACTTATGATAATTGGAAACCAATTTGAGGCCTTTAAAATATATATAGTGAAGCGTGGTGGTGTTAGAAAGGCAGACATTGTGAACAAAGCCTTGTGCAGGGTCAAGCTTCATTTTTTGTCACTTCAGAGACAAGCTCGCTTCATCTCAGGAAGCGCCAGAAATGGTTTGGGCTTCAGCAGAATCTGATGCATAGCTCTAACACACTGCAGTTGTAGTTCTTGCATTGCTCCCCTCCATTGATATGTGCAGAGGAAACTCTCAGATATTTCAAAATTGGCAAAGACCATTCTGTTAGTTGTTACATGGAAACTGAGTCTATATCTCTAAACAGAAGAAAGTGATAGAGCTGAAAGACAAAGTAAAAAGTATGGGTATGCAGAACCGCAAATTAAAACAGGTGCCTTAGGCCTTAACTAGACCTAAGATTTATCCCGCGATCCTCCCGGGGTCATCCCTGTTCATGTAAATGACACATAGGGGATCCTGGGAGCAGGCAAGGACGACCCCAGGACAATCCCGGATAAACCTTAGGTCTAGCTAAGACCTTAAAGTCCAATGTATGTGCTTTTTGCAGTATGAATGAGCTTAAGGGCATATCAACACTCCTCGCTTCAACAAATAAAACATTCTCTTTATTTTATTTTTAAGTAGATGGATTGTTTTGGGGTATTTTAATGGAAGGACTGCTATATCTTAAAAAAATCTTATTAAAAAGCAAGGTATCCATTAATGGCAAAATCCAAACAAGTATATGTACAAATCACAGCCTGCTCCTAAAGATTAGGTTGGTTGAGATTCTGCATTAGATTTATGTACTTAGGAATACATCTGACCTTTCCCTCAAATTGTGTCAATTTGTACACACTTCTTTGTTGTCTGAATTTCCCTCAAAATGGATGCAGGTTGCTGACATGAAGGAAAATCTGTACATGCATGGAGGATGGAAGTCCTATCCTTCTGAGCTGTGTATTTTAAGTTGGGGGTTCCAGTTCTCCCCACTAAACCTCATTAGGGAAAAGGAAATTCCTTGACATCTAATCTCCCAGTTGCAATGCAGATAGGTAGGATGTTCTTCTTACTCATAGCTTCACCAAGTCATGTCTGAACAAGGAAGTCCGTTCTCTTAAAGTCTGAGAAGGCGCCTATCAAGTACCCAGGAAAGAGTGCAGATTTTCATTGAATCATATTCTGTAGGTTTCTATATGTGAACAACGTCACCATTGTCTTTAGGCACATGGAATGCAAGACTGCTTGAATATTTCTTTGCTCTCTGACAGTATGTTGACCATCACTTGTCATTGATTCTGCTGCTGTTCTGAAGGATGCTGATTATTGGCCTAGTTGTTGAGTTTTTGGGTGATCTCTCTCTCTCTCTCTCTCTCTCTCTCTCTCTCTCACACACACACACACACACACACACACAGAGTTATCTTTCTTGAAACTTGGTCAAGGAGTCCCTAAAGCAAATTAAATACACCAGTAATTGTAAATGCTGTGTAGCTTATTGGCAAACTTTGGGAACTACTCAAAGTGATATCCTCTGAAATCCGTCATAACAAACCACTGCTGTTGAGAATACTTAGGCAATGACTGTGCCAAATTAGGGTGACCTGATTAGAATGACATTTTAACATGTTTAAAATTAGTAGTGCTAAATGATACTGAAACCAGCATTATGGAATCTCAGCACTGTTGAACAAGCCAATGTAATATCTACAGGCGATCTGCCATCTTCAATCATGGAGGACAGCCATCATCGTAAGTAGATAATTTAGAAAAATTAGAGTTCTCAACCCCACCCCACCCAAGTCTGAATAGTTGGAAGAGCCTAATGATGATAAAGAACAAGCATGAGTTTGCAGCAATCTTTTGTATTCCACAAGGGCTTCTGTAAATTAAGAAAAGTGTGAAAATAAGCATAAATCCAGTATAAATATATACATCCGGATTCTAATTGTTTCAGTCAGCATAGTACTTGAGGTCTGAACTTATCTTAGCCCTCCTTAAGGGCATATCAACACTGCAAACCTGTATTTATTTTTGTGTTAGCTGGGGCTGTTGTGTCTTTCCTGCAAAGAATCATGAGGATTGTGGTTGATAACTTCTAACCTCCTCATGAAGCTACAGGGCTAGAAGGGTGGGTGGGGAGGGAGAGTATGAGATACTGTTACACCAATTTAAGTTTGGTCTAGACATGCAACAAGTAAAAAAGCTCTTCAAAAGTCCACTAATTTTTAAAATTGCAGTAAATTACAAGGACTCTGTAGATGAGTTATTTCTGGAATATTTTTACTGTGGCTTGGATACTGAAATCTAGTATGTGGGAACCTGCTCTTGCGAAGCTCACATTGGCAAAAGGTTATTGTCACAATCTCCCCCTAACGGCTGCAGTCTCCAGACTAACTGCAGCTTGTCATGACATTTGAGCCCAGGTAAACTGTGTGGTTAGTCTTAACTATGGTTAGGTTACAAACAAGCCATCTTCAGACAGTAACTGCCTTGTTTTAACTAACCATCTTGCACGTAATAAGCCTATCTTCTGGTTTGTTTGTTTTCTTTGCTTATACTGTTATATAGATAGCATATTTAATTTTTTAAAAATTCCATTTCTATCATATCTTTTAATTAGATGCTGCTTAGGGAAGAAACATCTCACTTAGTACATTTACATGCAATCCTGTAACAAGTTGCCGGGGAGAAAGCCTCATTGAACTCCATAGGTCTTACCTCTGAGTAGATCTGCCTAGGATTGCGCTGCTAGTAGATTGTATGGTGGCTGTAAACTGGCTCTGTGGATTAATCTATAATTTCTGGTAATCGTCTCAAATAGTCAGGACTATCACGTAGTAGTTGTTATTGATCACAAGTGGCATGTCAGTGTGGTGTAGTGGCATAATAATAATAATAACAACAACAACAATAAATTTCTTACCCACCTCTCCGATTGGATCAACAATAAGCATAAAATACTGATTAAAAACATGGTATACACAGTTTAAAAACATCCTAAAAGCATCCTAAAACATACTAAAATATCCTAAAATTCTACTGGATAGGCCTGCGGGAAGAGATCAGTCTTGACAGCCTTCTTGAATGCTAAAAGACTATCAAGCTGACGAATCTCCTCCAGCAGGTCATTCCACAGTCTGGGAGCAGCAGAAGAGAAGGTCCTCTGGGTTATGGTTGTCTTTGCTGACTGAAGTAGATTCTTCCCAGAGGACCTAAGTGTGCGGGGCGGACTGTGTTGGACTGGGAGTCGGGAGATCCGGGTTCTAGTCCCCACTCAGCCATGGAAACCCACTGGGTGACTTTGGGCCAATCACAGACTCTCAGCCCAACCCACCTCACAGGGTTGTTGTTGTGAGGATAAAATTGAAAGGAGGAGGAGGATTGTGTACACCGCCTTGGGTTCCTTGCAGGAAAAAAGGTGGGATATAAATGCAATAATAAATAAATAAATAAATAAATAAATAAATAAATAAATGTATGTCTGAAGTCACCATCAACCTATTGTGTGTGGGTTCTTGATGGTGATGACGATACTTTAAAAGAACTATCCCTTTTATCCCTACTTATACATACAGAAACAAATAAGAGGAAAATATAAAACTGTGTCTTCACATTAGCAGTGCAGAAAACTGTTCACACAGGGAAAAATTTGCCTCAGACCTGAGGTGCTATGGCTGCTGTTGTTGATGGGTTCAATCACAGCAGTACCAGAATCATTTCCAGCTGGGTGAGAGAGTTAATGAGTAGAGATTCAAAGCAACTGCAAGCATATCTTTACATTTAATTGGTGAGCCTCTTGAAATTATTGAAACCTTTCCACAACTATTTTTACTCAAGAGTTCCTGGATAAAAAATACCAATGGTACATGCTGTTTCCACGTAGAAATGTAGAAGAAACCCACTCACCAGGGAAGTTTATTTCTTTGTGTATACTTTGGTGGCATTCAGCAGCTACTATATTACTTTTACATACTCATTACTCTCCCCCTTGTGTAGAGGCCAGTGTTGCAAGTGGCAAAGAGCATCATGTTCTATTATTAATTGAAAGTCAAAGATCCTTTTACCTTCTTTAGGGAGTTTACAAAGTTAAAAAAAAATAATAAGTATGCCAAGTTAAGCTTTAGTCCAGGTATTTTTGGAAACTTAAAACCACAATATAAAGTTTCCATAGTTTATACTTGAAGTTGTACTTTATGGTTTTAATTTTTGTGAACTGCACAGAGAACTTCGGTTATTGGGCAGTACAGAAATGAAATGAAATGAATAAATAAATATTTTCTGTCCCATGAAGACTCAGGGCTAGAACATGCTACGTGTTGGCCTGGAGGGAAATAGCCATCTGTGAGAGCTGAACGTAATCCGATAATGCAACACTGTTTCTTGTGGTGTGCACAACCTTTCCTTCGTCCAACACTTGTTTGCAATCTAGCAGGTTTTGAGGATTTTTGACGTGCTATCCAGAATGCTGCAGATCTGCATGATTGAAGATGGCAGTGGAATATGTTTGTGTCTCAGTGTTGGGGGGAAATATTTACATCTATAGCCATGCAGTCTGATCTACAGGATGTAGGCCCAAATGTGTGTTGCACTGAGTCCAGTGAGATTTACTCCTGTGTAGCTGTGTTTAGGATTGCAGCCACGTAGCACTGTCTTACCACATTTTTACTCAGGAGATTATTTTAAAGTAGGTGTGCATAGGATCGAAGGCTTAGATACATGACCTGTATGCAGCCACAGCCTATATGCTGCTTGAGTTTTCTGGAAGGAAGAAGTGGTAACTCAATCGCTATCAGCCCAAATCCAGCCCTTTGGGGTTCCCAGCATTTGCAGTCCCATCCCCCCGATTTTGAAAGGTCGAAATGCTTCTCCTGAGGCTCAGTGACTGGCAGTAAGAGCTTGGAGCTACAATAGGCTGGTATTTTTTTGTATACTTGGCTCTATCCATTTTCGCCCACCACTGGGACACAACTCCCAGGAGCTTCAAAATTGAATTTGGCCCTCAGGCTGAAAGAGGTTCAACATTCCTGAGGTAGAAGAATTTGTTTATGGGTGAATTATTTTTAAAAAGAAGAAAATTGGGCTATACTATAGAAGAATTATATTTAAAACTTTGGCAATAGGAGAATCAGTAGAACTGCTGTGGTATGACGGGTTCTGTCAGTCTGATGTATCATCATCATCATCATCATCATCATCTTGGTCCTTTGTAAGTATGGGAATGGATGAACCAGTCTGTAGAAAATCAAGCCACCAAAAATTATTAGAGAGTCTATTTAACTGCAATGAGAAATTCTAATGTGATTGACTACTAGTCAATATTTCATGATACAAATGTGGAACTACCCCAGTAATTTCCTACCACAATGAGTGATATATATGAATTGGACTCTTTATTTCTTATCCAGGGAAAAAGTAGAGGACAGTTTTGATTCTCTTAGGAGGAGAGGTTAATGAGTTTTCCCCTGCCTTTTTATGCTTTCCAAGGACTGAAAATGTGATTAGAATTTATCCACTAAATTAAGCCATAAATGCACTCTGCCCTAATAACTTTTTATCGAACATCACTATTTTAAGTACGAAAGGGTCTTACACAACTAGCTACAGACTTCATTTTTAGATTTGAGTCAGTTTTGTAGTGCAAAACGTTTGGTACAGGGGAGGAATAGCTCCTGCTTCTGCATTTCAAGTGGATTTTTAGAAGCTGGGAAGAAAAATAATATTCAGAAAGCCAAGAGAACAAAATTGATAATTACATTTTTTGCTCTTGTGATTTCGAAAAATCATGCCTGAAGTATGGTCCTAGACCATAATTGATGTGCTGAGCTAGCTTTCCTCAACTTAGTACCCTCTTGATGTTTTGGATTTCAATGCCATCAGTCCCAGCAAGTATGGACAGTGGCTGGGAATGCTGGGACTTGTGTTCTAAAGTATCTGTAGGGCATGAGGTGTCAGACATTTGGCTGACGCAAGCCTAGGGAGGAAGTCTGGGATTCCCCAGCAAACTCCTTTCCCACAAAAGACACGGGGCAATCTGAGCAGTCAGTCCTGTTGCAGGGATACCTCACTTGAGGTACCCAGAAACTTCTTTGACCCCATCCTGAGCCCTGCTGTGGTTCCTGACTCTCCGCTTTCGAGAGAACTGGTGGCAATAGACCAGGTGGGGTGCACAGTGTCATTGTTGGAACATCCACCTGGCTGCCACATGACCCTTTTGCTCATGGTATGCTTAACAGGAAGGGCCTATTTGGGAGACAGAGTCTACTTGGAGAAGGAAGACACAGCTATAGCCACTGAGGCAGCTGCTCCTGCTGGATCAGGAGCTTCCTGTATATAAGCCCTCAGTCTTCTCCAAGACCTTTGTTGGGTTGTCAGCTCTCATTGTCTTCCTCATTTAGAACCTAAGTTTGGAGAAGGCTGTGCTAAGCAGGATTATTTGAACTTCACTGGGTTCAGATGGCATGACTTTTTGCTGATCCCGCCCATATGAATGTCCACACAGGGGAGTAAATACTCGTATGTAAAATTGAACCCACAGTGAGTCATTTCATATGATTGTTTCCAAGTATAAAATCAGGTATTATTATTATTATTTATTTATATAGCACCATCAATGTACATGGTGCTGTACAATCTTAGGCCTTGGTGCAATAGATTTTGCATGTCTAGGCTATATTTGAACATTACAATACCATGTAGACATGCAGGAGTGTTGGATGTGGGGCAAGCTCACAGTTACTTCCATATGTTTGGGCTGGATCGGGAAATGGTATTATCTGATTTAGTCCACTAAAATCGTCTAGCTTAAGCATAGACTCTCTCAAGAAGTCATTATTTTAACCTTGTTTTTTCCCCATTGTTAAACTGTATTCTGGAGTGATCAGATTCATAGCTACCATGTCTTGGAAAGTGTTGACTCTGTCATTTGGTTTCCGTAATGCAATAAATATTGATCTCCACTTTTATGGGGTTACTGCAGAAGATTGCCTTGAGTGCCATTTTTTTTATAGAAAAGTGGGGCATAAATCAAATAAATAATAAAATAAATGTTATTGGCACAGTCTTATAAATCAGATTATTTTTGCTTAATTGAACTCTAGCCTTGTGATAAGAATTAATTTTATACTGACTTGAATAACTTTCTTAATTATATGGAATAGTCATTATGTTAACTTACTACACTGATTAATGTAATTCATCTTCCTTTTTTGTCATTTTTTTGAAATAGGAAGATCTGTTTTGGGGGAGGAAAATTAAAGGAATTAATAAGGAAAGCCCTCAAAACACCCACAAGTAAATGAGAAAGTAGCTGCAAAAAGTTTTCAGAATAACTGCTGATTTAATGGCACTTTTCTGAGAATTTTTCAATTGCTCGCAACTGAAAGTAGATGAAAAAAGTTTTTTTCCAGCTTTTCTGATGTGGCAGGAATGAGAAATCTGGAGCTGAGGGCAAGAATTTTAAGAATACAAATCATAGCTTCCATTTAAAAAATTCTAAAAAAAATCTCCTTTTACTTAAATAGTTGAAAGATAGAAGTAATTGTAATTGTTTAGATTAAAGCACACCCTTCCCCAGTCCTTTTCCTCCAGATGTGTCATGCTACAATTCCCAATATCCCCAGCTAGAATGGTTGACATGCTGGTTGCGGAGTATGGGAGTTGTAATCCCAACATAATAATAATAATAATAATAATAATAATAATAATAATAATAATAATGATGATGATGATAATAGGGTGACCATATGAAAAGGAGGACAGGGCTCCTGTATCTTTAACAGGTGTCTTGAAAAGGGAATTTCAGCAGGTGTCATTTGTATTTATGAAGAACCTGGTGAAATTTCCTCTTCATCACAACAGTTAAAGCTGCAGGTGCCCTGCCCTCTCTTAAATCTCGTTACTCTAGTATAGCTCCTGCACCTTTAACTGTGGTGATGAAGAGGGAATTTCACCAGGTTCTCCATATATACAAATAACACCTGCTGAAATTCCTTTTTCTGTACAGTTGTTAAAGATACAGGAGCCCTGTCCTCCTTTTCACATGGTCACCCTAAATAATAATAATAATAATAATAATAATTTATTTCTTACCCGCCTCTCCACTTGGATCGAGGCGGGGAACAACAGCGAATATAAAACACATAAAAACTGATTAAAACATAGTATACATGATTAAAACAGCCTAAAAACATCCTAAAAACATTCTAAAATTCCACTGGATAGGCCTTGTGCCAGGTTGGGGAAGGCTGAAGTAAGTGATTAAAGAAATGTTGATTTAACCAGAAGACACCTTTTTTAAATCAGTTAGCAGATTTTATTTTATTTTTAAATTGTCCATATTGGAAGTATTCACACAACCTGCAGAAAGCAAACTCAGCCTTAAGAGGTCTTTCCTACTCTGTGCGAGAGAACACAGAATGTCTCATCTAAGATCACACTTATTGTAACATACATGTGTACATCATTTATTTTTTAAAAAAGTTTATTTTCTTTAGAATTACTGTTTTTCTCAGACACACATTTATGGATTTAATAAAATTAAAATGTGTGACTCAACTAAAATTTCTAAACTTGGGTGACAGCCCTAATTGTAATATAATATAAAGATCTTTAATGTATTCAAAAATTCATTCATTTGATGTCTAAATAAATTAATTAATACAGTATACATGGCGCCTGTTTATTCTTGTGGCTGGACATGCCTTAAATCCAATGTTGCATAAGTGGGCTTAGACTCGTGTAACGGGGCTTCCCTTTGCTCTTCTCTTCTGCGCACACTCAAATTTGCTCTGGAGCTTCCCCCAACCTTCCATAAAAGATGGGGATTGGGAGTGGAAACCTGTTTTTGTTCCATTGGTGGATGGCCAGGTTGGATACAACCCCATATATCCTCAGTTTCAAATTGAGTTTGAGACACTGGTTTGACTGTGTTAACAAACTAAGTACGATATTCATTTGAATTGTATACCATGACATTGAAAAGTTTATATTTTATGTTGCACAACATTTGTGCCTAATCTGGAATTGGTGTGTTGGTAACTTTGGAACATAGGGATTTGAGCATAAGATTTAACAGAGTGCTTCAGTGCATGAAACTGCCTACTGGTGGATCATACTTTGGAAATTACATTCCTAAAGAGTGTTTTGAAGTGTGAATGAGGCTGGCATTTGCAATACTTGGCAATATGAATCCATCCATAGTGCATCTTAAGTTGCGAATTGTCTTGGAGTAAGAAAATCAATTTTTGCTATCTAAGTTTAGGGTACAAATAACACATTCCGCCATCCTGGCTGAGAAGAAGAGGAGAATGGAAGATGATTTTAATAGGAAAAGAGAACTTTTAGAATACAGCAGCTATGTGGTTGCCTGTCACTGCCACTTTATAGCAACTGCACAAAAGAGCAAGTTATAGCTTGTGTACCAGTTTACTATGTCTATCAGCGCTGGCTATGTAATTTACCTTGTTGCCAGGTGGTCTCAAGCGACCATTAATTATGTAGCAACCATTTTGTAAGAAGAAATCTTTGGCAAGCTGCCTTATACCAAGTCAGACCATTGGTCCATCTAGCACAGTATTGGCTACGTTGACTGGCAGCAGTTCTCCAGGGTTGCTTGTGTTATACTTATTAGATTATTGCACAAGGGGACAGATGCATATTCTGCCTCTCAGGCCCAATTAAAATAGCCACACCTTCTCATTCCAAAGGAAATTCTCAGTTTTGAGTAATAACAGTTCCTGCCTCTCTAGGGAAAGGTTGATGTAGCATCTTAAGAAATTCTGTTTCTCTGATGCTGTTGAGAGGATAGTTTGGGCATCAGATAAATGAGTTTTAATAGAATAGTTAAGTTCATCTATTTTATTTATAATCTATGGGCTCACACCAGATACCACTAGCTTCATTGTGTATATTGATCTCTTAAAGGACTCACACTAAGCAGGGGGTCAATAAGCCTTCCACCTCATGGAGAACATTTAGCCTCATGTGGTCCAAGTGTTTTCCACACCCCAACATTTGTAGGGATAAATCTAGTAGTATAGGAACAAGGGATGTCTTCAGCTGCTTTCCTCTACATCAGGGGTGGGCAATTTATGGCCCTCCAGATGTTTTAGACTTCAACTCCTATCATCCCTCACCATGGATAGCCACGAGTTGCCCACCCTGGCACTAGGTTCTTGCATAGTTCTGATATTGGCTTGATTTGGCCTTAAAGAGGAGTAAACACAATTGGAAGTTTCCAGTTTCCATCCTTCAAAATAAAAGAAACTAAAAGGAAGTAAGTGAAAGAGGCTAGGTGGTTATGTGCTGTATGCAAATACATTCTGCTTAATGCATTAAGCTGCTGAAGAAAGCAAGTGAACTTGACCACTGCATGGTTAATAATCAGAACAGTCTTGCATGCTCCTTTTGCCGCATAATGCTACACTACATAATATCCATTTGATCAGAATAAGGAATGCAATAACAAGAAATTAATTCACCTTTTGAATTGTGCCTGCTGTCCTTAGCAGCTGGATACTTCTTTTGCTATGCTCGTTTTGCAAAAGTTGTATCTGTTGCCTTGCCGATCCATTTTTGTTGTTCTTGCGTGATCCTGTTTTTGTGACTGTGTGACATTTTCTTAATATGTGTTTAGCAAGTGATAATAGTTCTGAGTCATGGCTGAGTGTGCCTGGGTGTTGGATTTAGTTTTCCCACAGCAAGACTTCATGGCCTGGTACACTGAAATATGAGTCTGCTTACAGTTTTCATGCTGAGGAACAGAAGAATAATGGACCGCAAAACACATTTCACTGCTATTAGCTTTTCAAGCAGATTGAGCTATTCGCTAGGAGGAAAAAGTGTGTGATGGCAATTATGCTTGTATCTGGTCTTTGCCCACTTGCTGTTTCCCAAAATGAGATGGTTGTCGTCTCTCTTTCTCACTCTCTCTTTCCTCAACCACCTCTGTCCTGGAGCAAAGGAGCTTATTTTATTGATTCTGGAAATTATCAGCCAAGACTAAACTGGAAATGAAGATTAGCCACATTGTCAGAATGTAAAGAAGTGGCTTATGATGTGTTGGAAATGTGCTCCATCATGCATGGGGAAATTGACATTGAATTGGGAGAAATGGTAAAATAGATTAAAAAATTGAATAGAAAAGAGTTATCAGTGAAGCTAACTACCTGTCTACTTGAAGGCATATTCTAGAAGGGATTGTCAGTATTAATCTGTCCTTATGTAATATGCCTCCTTATATAGGACGCTATTACAAAACCAGTTGTGCCACTAAGTAATTCATTCTTGTACTAGCAAAATGCCCGTTGCTGTGACTCGACTGACAGGGAAAAAAGGGTCCTGTTTATCACAGGAGAGTGTCTCTGGCTGCGCAATCCTCTTTTTAGTGAAAGGTGAGGAGAGGAAGAAGTAGGTTTTCCTTCCAATGCGATGGGTCACCAAGAACATTTTACTTCCTCCCATCCAAGTGCCCCCATAGGAATGAGGGACTGCCATGGTAACTGATACTGCCCTGAAGGAGCTAAATCCAGTGACCCATTCTTTCTTTCTTTTTTTTTCCAGATGATCTGTTTTTGCTTCCCATCCTGCCCAATAGCGTTGGCTGATTTCTGGAATTCTGTATACAAATAAAGCTTTGAAGTTCTTGATATCTTTGAATAGGATTGAAGTTGATCTTATAGCACACAAATCCCCCCCTCTGTCTTTTAATCTTATTCCTCTTCAGTTCACTGATGGCACACAAAATAAATATCATCCCAAAATAGCATCTGAAAGGTAGCAAGGTAATGTCAGGTTCTGGGTCCTGATGGCTAGTCTTCCATAGCTCGATGGCACAGTATAGGTCTTACATGTATGAGATTCTAAACCAGGGGTCGTGGTGTGGTGTCCCAAAGGCACCAGTGTGTCCCCCAACACCTTTTTTGGTGCCCAACGTAAGCCCTCAAGCCCTCCCACTTAAAAACACACACAACAAACCACATTTTCTTACTGGCAGCTGAGATTGCTGTGAAATAGGTTTCTGTTGGTGCTGAAAATTATCAGTTCAAAGGAGCTGTTTAGTGTTTGTGGTTCAAATCCCACCTCTGCTTTGTTTTCAGTGTCTGGGGCAGGTTTCTTCTCTTTTACCATACCTCCTGTGGCCGCTGTTTTGTGGTGGTGTCCAGGACTGTTTCTCAAATTGCGAAATGTGCCCACAGCCCCAAAAAGGTTGCCTGTCGATATTCTGAACAAGCAAAGCTGTTAGGCTGGGAAGGAGAGGTAGAAATGTGAGGGAGAAACTCAGCCCAGCTAAATAGGATCTGAACTGGAAGGACCTCTGGCTGTGATCATAGCCCACAACTATTCAGGAAAGAGAATTCTGGGCTATATGTGACCTCTTCCCCCCCCCCCCCAATGGTTCAAAATGAAGCCTCTCTCTCTTTCCCTGTCAGATACTGTTTCATCCATAATACTGAATGTAAAAGTGACCATTTCTAGATTTATCTTTAAAATGCAATATGTTTAATTTTTTTTCTTCCAGGATTTTCTTTACATTGGTACCCTTATGCACTCGCAATGCACTTGGGGGAAGGGAAGGCCATAAAACTGTAAAATACTGCCTGTGTATTAACAGCAACTTATTTATGAAGCTTGAATACATTTAGAGTGCACAACGCGCACTTCATTACATTTTGATGTGTTTACCGTGGCTCTTTTTCCCTCCCTCCAGGAATTCCAGAAAGGAACTTAATGACATACGATTTGAGTTTACTCCAGGCAGAGGTAAGACTTTTAATTGAAATTATGCTTTTATGGCTCCAAATGGTATTTCGGAAATTGATTTCTGTTTTATAGTTTTAATATAAATTAGCACTATGAAATCGCTTGTACCAACCAAATGTTTTATATTACACTACTTAACCAAAATAAAAGTAGTGCCAAGTATTTAAATTTTTAGTGGCATGGTTGTGGAGTGTTTGGTCCAAGGCAGAAGGTACTGTGGAGGTAGAGAGCCCTCTGCCAGTTTCTCTTGATCTAAGGAAATATAGCCCAAAGCCAATCTGACCTAAGAGATTTACAGCATATCCATTATTGATGCAACCATCTAATTGCTATGTCAAGTGTGGAGTGGTAAACCAAATTACTGAGGGCATGCCAATGTTGCTGTGTAAAATCTGGGAACCCTGGCACACTCTTGAGTTTATAATGTGAAGCACCAGTTAGCTGCATGAAGTGTAGAGCTACCCAAAAGTCTGAACAGTTCAAAAAGCCATTGATGTCTATAAATCACGAGATGAGTTTAAACACTTGCCTTTTATATACTAAAACTCCCCAGGGACTCACAAAGGGCATTCCTTCACCTCGATAATAGCACCTCCCTCTGGCGCACATAGGCAGGATCAAACTGTTGCTTCTTCCGGAGAGGAGCCTCCCTGACCAGCTCTGTCTAGCGAGCCATGAAGTTGGGCGAGCTGGTGCTCTTAAAAGCCCTGTTGCTTAGTAGCTTTTCCTCCCTCTTTCTTTCATTCTTCTCTATCTCCCTCCTTCCCCATCTGACAATCTTAGACAGGGACTGGGGTTTATTCCCACTTAGAGTCCTAGGACCGGGGTTGGAAGTCGTCTCCCCCCCACTCCGGTGGGTGGGCTGCCTGCAGCCATTTGGCCATCAGGAAGCAAATGCCTTCCGGGCCCAGCCCTGGCAGCAGGTGGGCAGCAGCCGAAGCAACCTGCTGGAGCAGGCCATTCACGCCCACAGCTCTGATGTCTCTCCCCTCTCTATAGGGTAGGAAGCGGATGCAGCACTCCCAATTTTGGCCACTGGCCTGTTCATCTAAATCCATCGAACAAGGGAAACGACAGCTTTGTCCTTCCAGTACCCTGATCAAGGCAAAAGGGGAGGGGGGAATCCAAGGTGGACTCAGTAGAACCTGAGTCCCACTTGGACCCAAGTGATAAAGAAGAAGGTATACTGGAAACAGATGCCTCCTAGGCCAGGCTTTTTTCATCAGCCTCTTCCCTGCACTTTTGATCAAAGCATCTTGCAGGCACCAGGTCTCTGGGGAAGCTCTGAAATCACAGTTAGCAGGCAGCTTGAGACAACAATGCGGAGAAGACAAAAGTCTGCCAAGCCCATATCTATTTGTCTTCCTGAATCCTTCGAGGAAACTTGGAAGTCAGAATGGGCTACCCCCTCTAAGCCAAAAGCAGTTCATAAGCTAATCAACAAGCTTTATTCTCTCCCAATTTGGAGTTCCAAGTTCCTGTTGTTGATGTCCCTTTGGTAGCCTTCACCTCCAATGTGGCAAACAGGGAAGGGATCCGTGTAAAATATGTGTAGAAGAGGCATTTCACAAAGATTTTGAAGCATCTTACTTGCTTTGGTGACTAACTCCTTTTTCTTTAGAGCAGTTTTTCTTGGGCGGAAGACACAGAAAGGGCCAACACTGCCTTCAAGCTCTCAAGGACCGCTTTAAGAAAATAGCTTTTACAGCAGCCTTACTGGTACACTCTCCTCTGGACACTTTTCAATTCAGTGGCAGAGCTGTTATTTCCATCACACTGGCCCAAAGTAATATTTGGCTGCATCACTGGGATATGGATCCTTGTTCTCAGCCTCAGCTATCTAACTTTCCTTTTGAGGATGCTGAGCTATTCGGGGGACTCTTGGACACTCTCTTGGTGGAAACCAAGGATAAGGGAAAAAGCACTACTGATGGGCAAGAAAGAAGAATGCAAACTAAGTCAACAATTCTCCTTTCATTCCCATAAAGAACACTTCTTAGAACCTCTCATCTGGAGGATTTAAACTCAGACAGAAACTGTCTTCAATTACTCCTCAAACAGCAAGAAGGGAAATAAAGTCAGCTAGCTCCAATGGCCATTGTTTTGCCAAATCAATAGTGGAAGCAATATCCAAAGCAGTGTTTCTCACATCCCTAGATCTCTAAGAGGCTTATCTCCACTTCCCCACCAAGGAATCTCAACGTTGCTACCTGTGGTTCTTTTGATAACAAACACTATCCTTCAGCCTCTCCTCTGGTCCTTGAGAGTTCACCAAGATCCTGGTGGCTCTTTTGTCACACCTCAGGAAGCAGATTATAAAGCTACACCCACACCGCGGCAGCGTTTTGATCCTCATGCCATCTCTCCACAAGAGCCTGCAGGACATCCAGACCATGCTAACCAGTCTGCAAACCCACAGGTTTGTAGCGAACATGAAGAGCCATTTAGTATCTACATAATGGATCATCCATCTGGGTATTACCCTGAACATGACGGAATACAGGATGTTCCTTACAAAGGAACATTGCTTAAACATTGAAGTCTTTGCTCTTCAAGCTTCTGAGACTGAAGCAGATGATCTCATGGAGCTGAATCATCTCCTGGGGATCTTGGTGTCTTGCCAGGAACTGGTATCCTGGGCACACCTTCACACCAGACCACTGCAATGTCATCTTTTACCCTTTATTACAATAGTCACAGCTATCTGAGAATTCCTGCCAAGTTAAAAGAGGAAGTGCCAAGTTGGAAAAAAACCCCTAAGATTGGACAACTGGAAGCAGGACACTCTCTGGATGTGCCTTCCAGGAGGACACTCGGCACATATGCCAGTCTGTTAGGGTGGGGAACCCACATAGGAAAGAAATCACCCAGGAGACCTGGATGGAATCAGAGAGACACCACATCATACATTGACTTGAGCTGAAAGCAGCCTTTTCGGGCCTTTGAGCTTTCCATGTGACAATCAGAAAAGACAATATCACAGCCAAGGTATATGTGAACAAACAAGGAGGTACTAAATGTGCATCCTTCAACAAGCTAGCTAAGAAGCTGCTAACCTGGGCAGAGGGCCACACCGAATCCATAGTGGGGGAACATCTGTCTAAAGTGAACAATCTGACCTTGGACTGGCTGAACTGGCAAGTGCTCAGGAAATCCAAGGGGACTCTAAATCCTCAGATATTCTAGAAACTGGTTCTCCAGTTCAGTCAATTGAGGACAGATCTGTTTGCCATCCTAGAAAGTGCTCAGGCTCCTAAGTTCATCTCAAGGTTTCCATGCCAGGTAGTAGGAACAAATGTTATGGGAGAACAAAGACCATTGGGGCTTCGTTATGCCTTACCTATGATTCCGTTCTTGTCAAGGGTAATTCACGAGATCAATAGAACTGTGGAAAAGGTTATTCTTATTGCTCCACACTAGCCCGGGCAACTGTGGTTTCAGAAGCTTGCAGACTCGGTAGCATCTTCCCCACAGAAGGGACTTACTGTTTCAGAGGCTGGTGCTTGATCGTAGACCAGAGTTCTTCCAGGTGATACCTTGGAGGATAATGGCAGTAACTGAAGAACCTTGGTTATCTGACAAAGGTTCTTTGAACCTTGTTGGCATCCAGAAGGGGCTCTACCTACAGGATATATCACATTACGTGGAAGACCTTCTCGACATGGTGCAAGGACAACGGGAAAGACTCTGGAGGGAGTTCAAGAAGTCTTGCGGTTCCTTCAGGTGGGGCTGTCTTAGTACAAACACCATCAAATGATAGGCAGCTCTCAACAGTGTTTTGGGATGAGAAGGCCAGCCATTTCCACCCTTTCCATCTGAAAAGGCTCTTGAGGGGTGGGGATTGCTCTCTTTTGTCTTCCAGCAGTCCACCATTTCCCCCACTTGGAATCTTATATTGTGTCTTACTAATCTTACAGTTATGTACTTCGCGTAGTTCCTCTGTTCTTTCCTTCTCTGAGGAGTTTCTCCACTCTGCCAGGGTGGCTCCTCTCTGTGAAAAGCAACAGTTTGGCCCAGCTTACGTGCTCCAGAGGAAGGCATGATTCTGGAGGTGAAGGAATGCCCTTTGTGAGGCTCTGAGAACAGAAATTCACAGTAAGGCCAATTTCTGGTGTGTTTTTTTTTCAAAATCACATGATTAAGACATTATCTAAAGCTATTGTAAGTTTAAGCTTTTAATCAAGAAAAAGGCTGCATGTACTCATGAGAACCGTGTGCTCAGCTAGACTTTCCTTTGAGAGATTTTTTTTATTGCAGCATGACTGTCAGCCAAAGACACAAACCACTTTTTTCTAAAAGAAAAAATTGTGCATCAGCATGTGTCTGGCTATCAGAGCTTCTGTGGTGAGGTCGCTTGAAACATCCAGCTGTGCACATGATTCTCCCTTGAGCATGCATATAGTTGCATTTTTAAACTGTGGCATCAAGTGCCACCATGTAATTGTAACAACCCATGATTCTATATGTGCAATTATCAACGATTCTATATGCGCAAGTGTTGTACTAGCTGTTGCGCAAGCTGTTCTCCAAATCGTTGCACAAGGCATTACATAACTCATTACGACTTTGTTAGACTAGGTGTTGCTTGCATTAGCTATGCTAATTCTAACAGCAGTTATGCAACTGCTAGCAGAAGGATGCCAACTTCTGTTATTTTTTCAGTAATATAACATTAGATATAACCCAGAATTAGGACAAACAGCACTAAGTCTAACAACATTGTAATGATGTGGACAATGATTTGCAGAAGGCCTTGTGCAGCACCTTGTACAACAGCTTGTTGAATTCCTTGTGGCAGTCACTTGTGCAGAACTTTACGCACAATGGCTTTGGGCATCCCTTGGGCTCAACAGCTTGGGCAGCACCTTGCCCAGTCGCTTGCACAGGCAGAATCAGCGTATTGGATTTGACATTTGTATAGGGATAAGACCAGGATTTCCATAAGTATTGGAAGCTTTGTGCTGAATGTCATCATTGGATACAATCCAATTATACGGGAATGTGTTGATTCCCGATATGATTGCTGAAACGTCTTAGCTTTTGAAGGATGACACAGACCAGGAAAAACACTTAGAATTCCCCCAATATACAGCCACTTTATATATTAATCAGCACCTCTAGGCCAGGATCACACCCTCCCTTTCCACGGGAGGATGCTTGTTTGTTAAAATGCTGCCCTTCCATTGCATTTTATATAGGCCCAGCACAAGTGTGTCCTTCCCAAGCTATTTATAAGCTTGGCTCTAGGTGTTCCTTGTGAATGGAAGGCTCCGTTAAAAGCGAGAGAACGGGGAGGACCCTGCGGCAAGCAACCCCTATTGATTTCTTAGATTTTCGCATTCATTCCAGTGAGGATATCGAATTACATACAAAGAAATTCCAGTGGCTAAATGAAGGCACTTCATAGGATTTGTGAAGAATTAAACGATTAACCCTGTGGAGTTCTGTCGAGTAGAAAATGAGAACTAGCAGTGGCAAAACACAAGGTGTCTCTAATGAAGGTAGTTTTGATTTAAGCACATTTTGGTAATGGGTGCTCATGGATTAAATATACTTTTAAAACAATTTGCCCAGGCATATTGGTTTTTGTTTTTCTGGTTTTATCATGACTAACGCATATTCATTTCACGTTTTGCACAGACACAGCAGATGGTGTATCTCAAGAGCTGTTCTCTGCAGGCCTGGTTGATGGCCACGATGTAGTTATAGGTAAATTATGTTTCATTCTGAAATTATGCAGTTGCTACAACTCAATGGAATAAATGGATACAGGCTCATTCACAACCTCTCCTGTCCTTGGCTTTTTGCAAAAAGGCCCTTGGTTAGCGAAATCTTTCTTTACTGCCATCTATTCACAAGAGAATCAGCAGTACCTCTGATATGCATTGGGAATAGTTTAAGCACTTTAATGTGGCTTAACAGAGAACTGTTCTTTTTCTTTTTTAGCTTTACTGTTCATCTTTGGCTCGTGATGGAGTTTTTACTATTCAGTAACCAATTCAGATTCATTTTAAAATGCTTTTGTATCTGTGGTATTAAGACCTATGCATGTAGTTCTAAAAATATGTGCTTCTGTTCTCTCTCCCCACTCCTGCCCTCCATCACTCAGAGTGAGATCTTTGTGTAACTGCACCTTATAAAAGCACCAACCTATCTTTTGGGCCTCGTCATCCTTAATGACTTCAGTAAGTCAGAAAAAACATGGTTTCCTTAATGTTTACCATAACATTTCCTGTTGGGAGGATATCTTGCGAATGAGAGAGTGCGCAACTGTCTCTGATCTGAAAACAGAGCCTATTGGATATAATCATTAAAGGGAGAAGATTTCTACTATGTTTTAAATTAGTCCTGCCTCTGGTGGGGAAGTCAAGGCTTTGTTCTGATAATCCTAAACCTGGAAAATCTCCAGGTTTAGTTTAATTGAGAGGGCAGAAAGAGTGAGTGAGTGAGTGCTTGTCACTCCATTCCCATTCTCTTAACTCGTAATGTTGTTTGCACTGGGCCTTAATCCTTATTGGGGAAAATAGACCTCTCTCCTCTTAATCAGAGGACATGCGCACACAGCCTACGTCCTTTTAGAAACTGTGTACAAGGGAGGGCACCCAGTACTTGGCTTCCTGCCTTTCATGGGTGGTGAGAGGCATACCATAGCAGGTACAGAACACTTGCGGTTCTACTTAAACCCTTTCCAAAAACTAAGGAACTGCATTAAACATTTGACTGAAATTAAGCTGGAAAAATCACATTCCTTTGGAAGTTCAGTTTTTATTCTTGTAAGGAGAAAATTAGAAGCCATGGGGGAAACTATGCCAAATGTGGAAGTAAGGCTACTTGCTTGTTGTATACACCTCTCGATTTATTGAAATGTCTACCTGTCTCCCCTTGCAAAATCTTGTTCTAGGTATTTTGTAGAGGGAAGGTTATAGACTAGCTTTCCTTGCACAACCTGGTGCGCTCCAGATACATTGGACTCTAACCCCCACTATCCCCAGCCAGTATGTCCGTGCTGACTGGGGATGGTGAGAGTTGTAGTTTGGAGGGCACCAGTTGAGGAAGGCTGGTATAGAGATTAGTTCAGTTAACCTTATTTTTAGGAAAAACAGATTCTATCAGTTCTTTTCCTCAAGCCCCACTTGAAAGCAGCTGATAAATTGCATTCCACTTTTCAGCTGAAGCATGCAGAAATTCAGCCTGTCCATAATGTGAGTGAAAACAAAATTCTGAGTTCTGTGAAAGCCTGGTGAGATTTGTTCTTGCCATAGATTATTTTAAAAATACATCTTGGGAACTATAGGAGTGGGAAGTTAGGAGAATGTGGTGATGGGTAGCATTAATCTCTGGCGCTTTTTCCTGATGTTATACCAACCATTTTCCAGAGGTAATCTGGAAGCATAGGACAGAATCCAATTCAACACTAGTGATTTGTATTAGTGCAAGTGCCAAATTGGGTATGCCCATATCCCGCAACACACATTTACGTGGAAAGCTTAATTGCCGTGTTCATGGCTAAGAACTGTTTAAAAGAATTCAAGCATGCTATTCGATTATTCATGAAGTTTTGACTCCGGTTGCCTGAGGTCAAGCAAAGTATTACTTGAAGGTTGAAATAACAATAGCTCTTGGCTATTTGGCTGGAGATGGAAGAGAGACCAGGCCTTGCACTTGTGCTATGATTTTTCACTCTTTCCCCTAAAAGAAATCAAGAGGAGTGAATAGCACTTCTAACTGCATTTGCTTGGGTCCATTGTTTGTTGTATCTGCCATTGACCCTTCAGTCTACATTCAGATTGTAAGTTTTACATGTAGGAACTTACCTTTTGTTTTTGGTATTCCGTAAAGCAGTATTTAGCCTGATGGTACTAACAAAAATAATATTGATAATCCCTTTCCCAGAGCAGAACCATCCACACATTTACCTTGCTTGTTAATTCCTTCACAGATTAATTCTTAGAATAGTAGTAAACAAACTGCCCTATGTCAGATGGTTCCACAGTGTTACGGTAGAGATGAAGGGGAACTGCGCCTCCAAGCCCAAAAGATATCCCAAGCTCATTTCAGACGAACCTGGGGGAAATCTCCACAACCTTATCGATCATCTTTGCAAACATTCTCCAACTTTTGTAGCTGGACCTTAGAGCCAGAACAGTAAGCACTAAGAAGGTCCCTTTTTGGACCTAGATGACTACATTTGACTTCCTAGGGAGTGGCATTCCCAAAACAATCTCTTGTTGAGCATCTGTTGGGCATTGAGTTCTTTTCTGTATCCTTGGTCATAGCGGGGGATGGAAAAGAAGAGCAGTGACACAGGATGGTCTTTTGAAAGGACATGAGCTGTGAGAGTGGTTTTTTTTTTTATCTCACAAGACTTGTGCCAGTAGTGATCACAACTTTCCAAGTACCTTGGGTAGCAGCCCAATGGTATACATGTGGATAATGACTCAAATATTGGATCTACTGACTTCTAGAGGCATTGAGAGCATTGTGTTGCCACCTGAAACTCACTGTTCTTGAAAACAAAGACGGTAATCTGAAGGTGACGTGGCACAACCAAAGGCACAGTTACAAGATGGGGGATACTTGGCTCAGCAATACTACAAACGAGAAGGATCTTGGAATTGTTGTAGATTGCAAGCTGAATATGAGCCAACAGTGCGATATGGCTGCAAGAAAGGCAAATGCTATTTTATTATTGTTATTATTATTTATTTATATAGCACCATCAATGTACATGGTGCTGTACAGAGTAAAACAGTAAATAGCAAGACCCTGCCGCATAGGCTTACATTCTAATAAAATCATAATAAAACAATAAGGAGGGGAAGAGAATGCAAACAGGCACATTTGGGCTGCATTAATAGAAGTATCGCTTCCAAATCACGTGAGGTACTGGTTCCTCTCTATTTGGCCCTGGTTAGGCCTCATCTAGAGTATTGCGTCCAGTTCTGGGCTCCACAATTCAAGAAGGATGCAGACAAGCTGGAGCGTGTTCAGAGGAGGGCAACCAGGATGATCAGGGGTCTGGAAACAAAGCCCTATGAAGAGAGACTGAAAGAACTGGGCATGTTTAGCCTGGAGAAGAGAAGATTGAGGGGAGACATGATAGCACTCTTCAAATACTTAAAAGGTTGTCACACAGAGGAGGGCCAGGATCTCTTCTCGATCCTCCCAGAGTGCAGGACACGGAATAATGGACTCAAGTTAAAGGAAGCCAGATTCCAGCTGGACATCAGGAAAAACTTCCTGACTGTTAGAGCAGTGCGACAATGGAATCAGTTACCTAGGGAGGTTGTGGGCTCTCCCACACTAGAGGCCTTCAAGAGGCAGCTGGACAAGCATCTGTCGGGGATGCTTTAGGGTGGATTCCTGCATTGAGCAGGGGGTTGGACTCGATGGCCTTGTAGGCCCCTTCCAACTCTGCTATTCTATGATTCTATGTAGTTGGGCCAATGGGAGGAACTCTCAGTGTGATACCATCATCCCCAAGAGCTTTGCCAGGGGAATGAGTCTTCTTGAGGGTTGCTTGTGTCTTGAATTTCCATATCTCATGAGAGAGTGGGAGAGCCTCCAAATTAAATTTTATTCCTGGATATGCTAAACTGAGTCCCGGCAACTCTGAGTCCAGTTGTACTCATCTTTTGTACCACCTTTGTCATGCTCCCACTGGTGGAATCCTCAGGGAGCTCATAGAATAGCCCATGAAGAACACTACAGTACTGCCCACGTCAGAAGTCCAAGAGGAGCCTGGGCCCTCAGGAGAAATGGCCACAGGTCCATCCCCACAAGAGGTGGTGGACTACCTCTGAGGTAGAGGCAGAGCAACCCCAAGTCCTCAAGAGTTAGGCCAGAGGAATCTCTGTGAGGAGGAGAGCCTGTTTACACAGGAGAACTTCACGTGAGCAAGCCTCTTCTGACAATCATAGAATCATAGAATAGTAGAGTTGGAAGGGGCCTATAAGGCCATCGAGTCCAACCCCCGCTCAATGCAGGAATCCACCTTAAAGCATACCCAACAGATGGTTGTTCAGCTGCCTCTTTAATGTAGGACTTTTGCCAGAGGGCCTGTGATGAACTACAACTGAGCTCTAAGTGGTGCTCTGGGAGCTTAGGCTATATAAACTTTCAGTTCCAGACTAGCCACAACTGGAAACAAAGTCTTGCTATCAGCTCCAGTGACTTGTACCCTTGTTCTCTGACCTTGCTCCATGACTGACTCTTCGTGCTACTGGCCTTTAGGCTCCTGCCCAACTCTGCTTCTTGAACTGCATCTGTGTCTGTCTGTTTATCTCCATTTGGACCTTGGCCATGGCTCAGATCTCTGTTTTGGAACTCACTCTCTTCCTCTTGTCTGGCACTGTGCCTTTGGCCATTGTCTATTTATTGACTACTCCTGCCTAGAACTGCTTTTTTTGCTGAAGTGATACCTCTCTGCTTGACCTTTGCCTGTTCATTGACTTGGGCTCTGGCCTTTTATTTGCCTTATCACTGAATGTAACCCGGCTGCAGGAGGACAACCTTTTAATGTCCACATTCTGATTCCCTTGTGTCCCGCATATAAGTGTACTGTGCTTTCTCAGCGCCAAATTAGACATAGTGCAAAATGTGTGGCATTACAACAAGAGGGGGTGGAACTGGATGCATGGCTCCCATCTTCAGGTGGGGTTCCAGCTGATTGAATGGTCCTTCTTACCAAGAAAAAATAAACCTCTCCACTTTGGAAAACTAGATGGTCAGGATGAACTAGAGCACTTCCTATATTTTTGTTTGGAGAACTAATTAGCCAGGTGAGCCTCCACCTTCAGCCCAGGCATAGGTTTTACCACCTTAGTGTGAAACTAGGGACTTGTTTCTTGGGTTCTAAATGAAAACTTTCTGTTCTTAACTGACTGCCATTGTGTCATTTTGAGAGTGAAGTGCAGAATTTTTATAAACACAATTTATAAACATATATAAGGGGAACGAAGTATGCAGCCTTATACTGAACCATTGGGTAATCAAGCCTCCTATGAGTGGTAGTGGCTCCCCAGGGTTTCAACAAGATTATTTCCCAACTCTACCTGGGAAAAGGGATTGAATCTCAGATCTCCTGCAAGCAGAGCATGGGCTCTATCACTGAGCTACATCCTTTCCCCATAAAATAAGGGCTACCATAGGAAGTTGCCTTATACTGAATCAGAACATTCATATCTAGCTTGGTGTTGCATACACTGACTGGCAGTGTCTCTCCAGAGTTTCAGGCAGGGGGTATTGGGGACTGCACCTGGGGCCAGCCATTTGCATGCAAAGTGTGTGCTCTACTACTATGCTACAACTGGTACTGACAAACTGGATATGAAATCTCTGGTATAAAATAATTGTAAATACCACCGGAGGAACGTTCTGTCCTGTCCTGTTTTGCCTATGGGATTTATAAAGCTGCCTTTACTCTTTGAATTTACTCTGAATATCTATTCAGGGTAATAGAATCTTATGCTTTGGTAAGCAAGAGGTGTTAAAATAGTGTACAAAATAGATTTCTGGAAAGACCAAGTAAAGAGGAATTGTTTGTTAGGCTTTGTGCAATGTACTTTAAAAAGAAAAAAAAAACCATAAAAGGTTAAGTGAAATGGCACACTATAACATAATTTCTTAGTGGTGCAGAAAGACCCCCTGCAGGTTGGTCAGATATCTGAGAGTGAACTTGCTTAAGGATATAAAAATAACAGTGTTCTCTCTTTTGAAAAATCCCATGGTGAGTTATTTTGTGACTTAGTTTGCTTTTATATGTAAAAGTTGCTGGCTTCAGTTTATATTTTAAAAAGAGATCAAAGTATCTACATACAGTCTCTCCCTAATTTGCAATGGCATTTGTAGTTTAAGCACAAGAGAATATTGTAAAGCTTTTGAAGACTTGCCATTTTTTTTATCTTGCATCATTTTCTTTGCCTATTTATTCTCTCATCTTACACACCTCTGTCTCTCGATACATTCATCTAGTTGAAGGTTGAGCTTCAATTTCTTTTTGTGCAAATTTCCATCCTGTTCATTAAAGTCCCATGATAAGTTACAGAAACCCATGATTGCATCAGATAAATGGGTGGGTGGGGGGGGAATGGAGAATCTCAAAACACCTTTGCAAAGAACCAGGAAGCAATTTTGAATTGTTTGCTCATAACGCTTAGAGCTTAGCTATTTCACATTACACTCATCAGGTGAGAACACGAACCACCCAGCCTGTTGAGAAGTTGAAATATTCCCCTAATGACAGGCAGAAAACACAATAAGGGGTTCATAGTCAAATTCACAGGGGAGAAGAAATTGCTGGCTGTCATGGTTTACTGTCTATGTCGTCTCTCTTTTCTCAGAGGTTAATTTTTCCTAGGAACTGAGAGGGTGGAGGTTAGGGAATGGGATCCGGAGAGGTTTCACATGAGGAATATAGTACCACTCTCTGTCTCTTTCATATTATTTGACATTAGATATCATTAAACCTATGTGGTGTAGTTTAATAATCTGATTGAAATCTGAGTTTATAATAAAGATTAAAATATAATTCTAGTAAACATATAAGTAGAATAGAAACAGAATTACCCTAATAAATGACAGCTAATTGGGATGGATGATGATGATGATGATGATGATGATGATGGAAATAACAGGATTAGAAAGATTCCTGTTAATACTGAAACCATTAATGTCTCTTTGGGAAGGAAGGAGCAATGACATTTGAAACCAAAGGAGGGGATTTTAAAAGCACTTGATCTATACAATCAAACTTAGTTATTATTATTTATTTATATAGCACCATCAATGTACATGGTGCTGTACAGATAACACAGTAAATAGCAAGACCCTGCCGCATTGGGGTGGAGCATTTATGACATGGATGACACTGACATGCTGCCAGAAAATCTGAACGATACGTCTATTGTAACGTCTGCAAATACTGCATGGGGGCATCACAACCATATCATGGGAAGTACTTGTAAATGTTGGTGGGGATATGGTGGTGGACTTGCCACTGGAATACCATTTGTGACATTGTCTTCTACTCTTAGAGCAGACATAAGAACATAAGAAGTGCCCTGCTGGATCAGACCGAGGGTCCACCTAGTCCAGCACTCTGTTCACACAGCGGCCAGCCAGCCGTCGGCCAGGGATGAACAAGCAGGACATGGTGCAACAGCACCTTCCCACCCATGTTCTCTATTCACTCAAATAGAGGTAGCACATAACCATTAGGGCTAATAGCCATTGATAGCCTTCTCCTCCAGGAATGTATCCAGAGAGCTTCAGCTATTGGGCGGTATAGGAATGCAATAAATAAATAAATAATAAAATAAAATAAATAATAACCCCCCTTTTAAAGCCATCTAAATTGGTGGCCATCACGACATCTCGTGGTAGTGAATTTCATAATTTATGTGCTGTGTGAAGAGGTACTTCCTTTTGTTTGTCCTGAATTTCCCATCAATCAGCTTCATTGGATGACCCCAGGTTCTAGTATAATTATTATTATTTATTTATTTATTGCATTTCTATACCGCCCAATAGCCGAAGCTCTCTGGGTGGTTTACAACAACAACAACAATAATAAATTTCTTACCCGCCTCTCCACTTGGATCGAGGCAGGGAACAACCGTGAATATAAAACACATTAAAAACTGATTAAAAATATAGCAGACATGACTAAAACATCCGTATTTTGTGAAAGGGAGAAAAATTTCTCCCTATCCACCTCCTCCACACCATGCATAATTTTGTACACCTCTATCATGTCTCCCCTACGTAATTTGTAACACCAGCTACGTACTACAGCCTGTCAGGTGCTCACTAACCCCTCACTGCCACCCATATTTACTGTCCCACAGCAATGGGTTTATCAAGTCCATGGTGGGGCACCAGACATGGCTGCATGATGGATCACATGTTGTGCAGATCTTAAATAAGTTTACCCCCACTTATAGAGATAAGCTGTTATCTCAGGAATCAGACAGTTCCAGCTAACCATTTTTTCCCCTTTCTGTAGTAATCTCTTTTCTTCCTGTGGGAAATCTCAGGCCCAAGGGCCAAATCTAGCTCTCGAGCGTTCTCCAGATGGCCTAACCTTCTTTCCCCCAGACACCGATTGTTTGCTGGTTTTCTGCTTCTTATAAATAAATGCCTTTAGTTATTAACTGTATACAGCATCACTTTCTGTGTATTCCACTGTTTTCATGCTTTGTTTTTCACAGTTGCTGCTAATTTACAAAAAATAGTAGATGACCCCAAGGCCTTGAAAACATTAACCTTTAAGCTGGTAAGTAAAGTACTGTTACCGATTAAAATAATGTAAGTAAATAGAAAGCAATTACTGATTTCAGCCAGGTTTTCTTAATTTCTAGTGCTTTATTAGCTGCCTTTCTGCTCTGAACACTGACCTTTTCAACGTTTTATTACCCTACACAAACTGAAAGAGGAAAATGGAAAACACTTTTAATGGCCTTTTTAAAATTCACTAACTGGAAAGAATATTGCACCAAAAAAAGAAAAGAAAAAAAAGCTTTACTTCAAAGTGTGGTAAGCTTGTAAAGCCTGGCATATATCCACAGGTTCAACAGCTGCTCTTGAAGTCATTATTATTATTATTATTATTTATTTATTTATTTATATAGCACCATCAATGTACATGGTGCTGACTGTCCAAGTCATATGGCTATTGATGCTTCAAGTTTATTAGCTGACAATGGCCAATGCATTCTGATTGGAACCAGTTGAACTAATGGGCATGGAGTAGCTAATTTACAACAAAGTAGACAGCAATGCACAGAGGGGAATTGGCATTCTTCTGTGTAAAAGAGCTCTGTGTTTGGGAATTGTAGGAAGGGCTGCATATTTCCTGAGGTCCACAGTGCAGTAATGGACATGCACACAATTCATGTCCTTTAGCTGCTGTTGCATGTACTGATGGTTTGCAATGCTTACACAGCATGCTCCTTCCCACTCTACCATATTGGGGCTGATTTACACATACACATACTAATTCTCTATGCTCTGTAACTTGCAGATAACAATCTGAATGGCTTCTGTAGGTACATGATGGCTTGGATCTTAAGATAAATTAACTTAGGGTGCAATCCTATGCATGTTGACACAGAAAAAGAGTCCTACAATTCTCAGCATGCCCCAGCTGAAGGGATGCTGAGAGATGTAGGAGTTTTAGCTGTCTAAATATGCATCGGATTGTGTCCTGAAGGATGTTCACAAAAGAGAAGTTTGCCATTCTCCCCCTTCCCAAGCTGCTCCATTGAACAGCTTTCTGGAGGGTTGGGGACTCTTCTGAACAATGTGGATTGGAGGGCCTGGAGGGCTCTTGGGGGAGGGGGAAAACTCCCCAAATCTCATGGAGAACTGCCCAATTATGAGTGATCTCCTCTACCCCCAGCAGCCTCCCTACTAGGAGGATCCCATATGTTCTGCTTATTTCAGAAGGAGGACAGATAGAAGCAATAGAGCTTTGGCTATTGGGCAGTATAAAAATGTAATAAATAAATGGGGAAATGTGAGAATTTATGTAGCACTGTCATGTGCCCAGAAAGATTACTTCTTTTGAAGCTGTGCTAGAGTCCTGGAATATCTTAGGAGTGTTATGTAGGTGAAAATTGATGCATTTTTCTAGTGGTGCATTTTATAGGAACCAAACTGGGGAACTTGGAGCTAAAACGATTTTACTGTCCCCAGCAACATAGGCTTAACAAGAATTGTACAGAAATTTAGAATGGACCACAGTGCCTGCTGGTGCCCAAGTTACTAAGATCTATTTAGAAAGCCGGGACTGAAGGTGGGTGGGAGGGATTAATGTGGAAATATGTAATGTGATGGAAAACAGTGGTGGAATGCTCCAATTTATTTATTTATTTATTTTATTTTATTGCATTTATATACCGCCCCATAGCCAAAGCTTTCTGGGCAGTTTACCAAAGTTAAAAACAGTAAACAAGCAAGGGACTATCAAATAAAGCCATCAAATTACAATAATAGCCACTTGTGGCCAGGCTGCATTTCAGTGGTATGACATAGCCAGTGAATGAATGTAATTGGTGCATCCGGGAAATAATTTAGGATGAATGGCATTCAGGTTACTCAAAATAAGCATGATGGCAATAGAAGCAATTGCCTTAGCAATTGAAGCCCTCATCTATACGACAGCTGAATGGCTTCTCATTAAATTTTAACCCTTGTTTTTGCTGATTCGAATTAGTCAGCGAGCGTCACAGTGCAGCAGCAACAGTGATTTATATCAAGTGTGCTTGATGCTGCGCACATTCTCACATAGGAGGGACAAGTAACACAGTAAATTCTAAATGCGGAGATCCGCATATTTATATGGGTGAAAGGAGAGGCCAGTGTGGTGTTGCCCTGCAGGGTCATGCCCCGGGTTGCAGCCCAGCACCTGAACTAACCCCCAAGGGTCTCTCCACTCACCCACCCAGCTTCCTTCTCCCACCGGCTGCACGTCACCAGCATTTGCTGTCAAAACTGCAAGCAGTCATTGGAGGAGACAGCTGCCCAGCTCAGACTTTCCCGTCCCACCAGCCTCATCCTTTTGCCTTTCAGACACACACACACACACACACTTATATGGGTGAAAGGAGAGGCCAGTGTGCTGTTGCCCTACAGAGTTGCAGCCCAGCACTACCCCCCCCCCCCAAGGAATTGTCGCTGCTCCCCAGAGCACAGCGGCATCAGTGGGGAAAGGAATGAGTGTACTTGAACGAGGCAGCAGACAAGGGCGAGTGGGGACATTTTGCTCGCTGCCTGTTCACCATCTTTGTTGTCAAATTCAAGTTGAAAACGTCGGGAAAGAACAATAGGTGGAAAGGAGGGAAATCGGCCAATCACATCGAAGCTACGGCCACATGTCATAATGCAATTTACCCCCAAGGACACATAACCGTAATGCGATGCAAAGTTGGACGTTAGCCTAAAAGTCACTGTAAAATGGAAATCCAAATATGCGCGTTATCGCGGGTAAAAGCCGCCGCTGAGTCATGTGTCCAAAAACGAGAATCTCCGCATTTACCTCAGTATAAAGAGCCCGTTTAGATGTGCCCCAATATGAGTGCAGAGAATTTCTAGAGATGCAGAATGGGTTTATAGTGGAGTAGCCTCAGCTGGAGCTTGCAGTCAGCAAATCTCAGCAAATTGTTCTCTTTTTCACTACTTGCTGTATTACAGTATGTATACTCCAGGAGGCTTGTGTTCTATAGTCTTTATTAGAGGACCCCTTTCTGCTCTTAGGATAAGTGGTGCACTTTATGTATTTGGCATACACGGAGTGCCTTTGCATAGAAACTGCATTACTTTTAATCATCATTATAAGGGTCAATAAGAGATTGAGGTTTAGATGGAAGAGAAAAACAGAACTTACAAATATTTGTCTTTTCTACAAGCGTTTTTTGTGGAATTGTATTGGCTTACTTAACGAAATATTATTTTAGAGGATCCCCAAAGTGGGGTTCTACTGACTTAGGCATAATTGGGGACTTATAAAGTAGCAATGGAAAGTGCCAGGCATCTAATGCATGTCCATTTTAAGGCTCTTCTCTTGGTATAAGCAGTCAACACTGCAATTTTAGGCATAAAAGGTATTCAACTACCAAAAAGATAAGGCATCTTTACCGCTGTGATCATTGAACATCGTAACAAAACATTTAGCTTATTTATTATTTATTGATGCCGTTCCTTAAACTGTTTTACCAATAAAATTGTTTCTCAGCTTTACCCTATGGAAAGTAACAAAACTGCATGGAAATAGCAAGTGTGTTTGTGCCCATTTTAGCAAAAAATATTTATGGATGCACAGCTTTTTGAATGCTGTGTTGCAAAAGGGAATCATTTATATCGCAGGTTTATGGCAAAGGCCAAAACACAAACAAAAAACGCAGCAGGAGCATACAAGAGGAACCTGTTTCTAAAATCAGTAATAATAAAAGAAACAAAATCTTTTCTGCCCGTAGAAGTAGTCCATACAAAAACAGCTTAAAAGGCACATGTTCACAGAGCAATTAGGACATATTAACACTTCTGGGAGCATTGGCACAGGGTAGTTAATTGCCGAAGTGCTGAATGCACGTTCTTGACAATTGTATCAGTCTCTGTTGTTTAAAGCGTTGGACAACTATGACTTATTTTTCACAAAACTAGCATGCCCTAAGGAGGGAGAGGGTTGTGTGTGTCTTCAAGTTGTTGGTTTAATTACTAATATTGATTCAAAGATCTGTCTTCTAGATAAAATAAATGTGAACTTCAGTTAATGAAGGTCAGGTACATTAATACAATTTTGTTTACTAGGAAATGAACTAAGGCTGACTTTCGGTGGGGGAACTGTCTTAAAATAAAAGACACCATCTTTTATTTTAAGATGTATAGAACATGATTTTATGCTTAAACTAATCAGACTCTCATAAAACACACAGGTCAACCCCTACTTAAATAGGGCCCCCTGTTGCTACTATTAATTACCCATACGGATGCCTTCACAACATCCCCAGTCTTACAGATACCTTCCGTCATCTGCATATATGCAGATTTTATTTATGTCTCATATAAGTAAAAATTATCCTGCAAGCATGTATGAGGGACCATTTCTTGGCAGGGAACAGTTCAGTTATCTAAACCAGGAGTGGGCAGAATGTAGTTCTCCAGATGTTTTGGACTTTCATCTCCTAGCATTCCTAACCACTGGTCATGTTGGCAGGGGCTTCTGGGAGCTGGTTCAAACACCTTAGGCCCACCCCTGACCTAAACCACCCATCATCACACATTTGCCACGTAGGTGTCAGAACTATCATTGGGAAGGAACGTAAGTAGTTGAGCTATGGTTTTAAGGTTAAACAGATGTTTAGTTCCTCTGGATGTTAAAGTTCTCCATACATATATTGAAATTTTTTTGTGGGGGGGGTCCCCTCTCTTCTCCTACTTTTCCCCCCCAGGCTTCTGGCTGTGATGGTACTGAGATCCCGGATGAGGTAAAACTGATTGGGTTTGCTCAGTTAAGTGTGAGCTGATGCCAAACACTGGACCCCCAGCAAAATGGTGGAGATTGCAAAGAGGCCAGCTTTCCATTGCGAAGGAAAATTTTCAAGCACCACACACTGAGTTCTGCTTCATTCTATAGCAATTCACCAAGTTGGAACAAGCAAAGCCCACAGCAACACTGCTCCTGCTAACATTCCAAAAGCTACTAAATGTGTCTCTAGCAATCAGTTCGGATTTCCCTGAAGTAAAAACAGACGGATTGGAAATGCACTCAGGTGGCCGTATCCATTGGTTACAAAAGGAATTTCCTATCAGAGCTTTTTCTTCTTTAATTAAAAAGAATCCAGTAATAACTATTTTAGTGGATAATACTGACTCTCTTCTGTTGTATGTAGAAATGAACATAATTATAAATGCTAGGGTTTATTAGCCAAACTTGAATTCCTGTTTTAAAATCAACTGTGAATTTTATTTTTCCCCTCCCCATATTTATGCATTGTACATCCTAGCTGTAACAAATGTTTCTTTCTCCCCCCCCCCCCCCCCATTTCTTGATTTATGTGCTACTTATAGTTTAAACATGTTTGTTTAAAGAGAGTTTCAGGTTTATCTTTGAAGTATTTCTCACGATCTCTAGTTTCTGAACTGATGTAGGCATTTCATTTTGGTTTTGTTTGGTTTGTGTATCCTTTTAGAAATCCGTAATGGGATTGTCAAGGGTGTGGGAGGTGCCTTGCAGATATTAATGTTCTAAGATTGTGCCTGAAGCTGTGCGGATCTGAGCTCATTTCATTTCTAGACCCACTACATCTAGATCTCCGAGCAATGAGGAAGATGTACTGTAGCAGAGACATGATAAAAATAAGTATGCCTACATTCTGCTTTGTTGGGGGACTCTACAAACTGAAACCTCTTATAAACAGTTGCCATTAAGCTAAAATGCCTTTAATTTGCCCACCTCTGATTTGGCTTATCTTTAAGGGATAGGAATTGTTTTATATTGATAAAACTTGAAGAGAATCCGAGCTTTACTTGAAATTCTGCAGAACACCCAAGTGAGGAGTGCAAATAATAAGAAAGGGCTCTGTGCAATGACTTAAAAGTTGAAAGAAACAAAATTCTGTTACAAAAATTTTAAATACTTCTGATCGAAGTAGTCGTACGCTTAACCTGTGGCATAGATATTTTGGAGCTAGTGAACGTTATAAGGATTCTCTAATCTGAAGCATATTTTCAGAGAAGTGGGTTTCTGGGATGTTTCCTTGTTAAACCACTTCCTTGCTAAACTTAGATAAATGGCAGCTCTCTAACATATGGGGGAAATGGCAAATGTGTTATTTAAGAGTTATTTATAATGCCTTGTCATAAATGTTTGAGGTGTTCTAGAGCCATTTGCATACAACTCAGTGTAATTCCATTCCATTCTATTGTTTACACAATGATTACTCAAAGACTGACTGCAGAGGTAAAAGGAAAATAAAACTGTATTGCACAAGCAGGTTGTTGACTTTACTTTAATGGTGACTCTACATTATTTTAAGTCAGAATTTCTCTCTCAACCCCCATCTCACCATCCCACACCGGTTGCCTCCAGATTTAAATTGAAAGCACTTCTGGGCAGGGAACAGCTGTTTTCGTTAATCCACAAAGCACCATTCCCGTTAATGATACTACATAAATAAGGTGTGTGTGTGTGTGGGGGGGGGGGTGTTTACTGGGCATAACAAGAAGATTTCTTTCTGTTTGGCCACTTGGAACATGCGGCATGTGCCAGCACTGCAAGCAGACGTATAGTTTTCCTTTCTGGCTTTTGCCTTTGGTCTAAAGGTTATCTGACATTATAGGATTTATGGGATTGAAAGCATTAATGCAAACACTCCTATTCCAGATGTAGAGTCTGATTATGGAAATGCCTTTTTTTTCATGCTTAGATTCTCTTTTGTTTTGAGGCTGACCTCTGGCATTGAAAACTGTTTCTAACATGATCCCTAGCCATCATGGCTCAAACTTCTGGTTTTGGGTGGGGGTGTAAATGGGGATGTCTGTTTTTAGCTCTGTGACATAGTCTTCCTTGTAAAATAGCTGTCAGACGGGCAACATAATTGTTTAGTTTATTTGATAAGTAAAAGAATACTCTAACACTGCTTGTCTTCTGTAAGTAGGGCCTTGGTTTCCTGTGTTCTATTATTATTATTATTATTATTATTATTATTATTATTATTATTACCATTTATATACCACCCCATAGCCAAAACTTTCTGGACAGTTTACAAAAGTTAAAAACAGTGAACATTAAAAACAAATATACAAAATTTAAAACCATAAAAAGCATAAAATACAAACAAAAACAGACAATATTCGTTTGGGGTTAGTTAAAAAACTCCGCTATGTTTTTAAAGAGTGGAAAGGGGAATTGTTTGAGGCTTTTTCCTCTTTGGTTTTTCTTTTTTTAAAAGAATAATAATAATTCTGACATCCAATAATAATCCTTTTTACCCATTGCGTTGAGTGTCTGAGATTATCAGATTTTCTAGTTTTTGAAATATATATTGAAATCCCTGATGTGGGCAAGCAGGCTACTACTTTCTATGCACTTGTTTGCAAGGCCCTTGACAGAGCTAGTTGTATGCTTACAAGACAACTTTCCTTTCCTTTCAATGCCCCCCTCCCCATATTTGTATATTCCTCCTCTGCACATTACAATAGCTTAAGACAGGAGGTGGTTTGGGGGGAACCAGGTTGAATCTGTCTTAAACTGTGTGGCTGAGCTCTGTGTAGTTCCAAGCTGTTTATGGAATTCCATGTGAGTAGGCCTTACTTCCATACCAGGAAGGCTAGAAATATGGGAATGTTCTTCCTGACATACTTGTGAATGGGAGAGCCTTTTATTTATTTTATTTATTACATTTATATCCTGCCTTTTTTCCTCGAAGGAACCCAAGGCGGCATACATAATCCTCCTCCTCTCCATTTTATTCTCACAACAACCCTGTGAGGTAGGTTGGGCTTAGAGTCTGTGACTGGCTCAAAGTCACCCAGTGAGCTTCCGTGGCCTAGGGGGGACTAGAACCCGGATCTCCCGATTCCCAGTCCAACACTAGCCACTACACCACACTGGCTCTGCTAGAACCTCTATCTTAGGGGTAAGCAACCTGGTGCCTTCCAGATATATTCGACTACAATTCTTAGCCCCAGCCAGCCTGGCCAATGGTAAGAAATTTCGGGATTTGTAGTCCAAAACATGGCACCATATGGCCCAGACCTTCACTATGTCACCATCATGGCATGTATGAATGTAGTAGTCATGTCTGGACTGGCCTGCCGTAATACCCTCTACATGGGGCCGCCTTTGAAGACTGTTTAGAAACTTCAGCTATTGCAGAATGCCTGAATATTAGTGAGGGCACAATAGTCAGGCCACGTGAGTTGTTGGTGCATTTCTGAGCCCCATTTTGAAGTGCTGGTTTTAACCTTTAAGGATTTTAAACAGTTTATGGTCAAGTTCTTTGTGCCAGCCTGCCTGGATTTTGACGTCAGCTGCTGGAGCCCTGTGCCCATGCTCACCAAAACAATCACACTGGTGAACACTAGGGAGTGGGCTCTCATAGGTCTGGCCCCATGCTGGTAGAAAGCATTGCAAACTGGGGTGCATTGGGGGGCCTTATTATAGGCCTTGAGAAGCGCTCTTAAGACGCACTTGTTTTTCTGGCCTTTTCTTAAGATACGTTTTATAGACAGCTGAACTGAGATAGTTTTAACTACTGTTGTTTAAATATTTATTGGTCTTGTATTTTGCTGAATGGTATGTGTTTAGTTTGTTGTTGTTGTTGTTGTTTTTATTAATGGTTGACTTTGTAAGTTTATTGTTACTTCTGTTTTATCAATTTATGGAAGCTGCCTTGAGATACAAGTAACTTTAAAATAAATAAAGGATAGGATTAGTAGAGTTTGGTGCAGAGGCAAAACAATAAAGCTATTTAAACGTTACTGTCAGGAGAATAAGGCCACTGCTGACTATCTCAAAATGAGATTAAAAGCCGCTGTCTGGCACAGACAAATGATCAAGGAAAAACAAATATGCTCAGCTGAACTAAGCATATGCACAGGAAATCAAACACATTTGGCCTTCTTTATGAACCAGTTGACAATTTTGCTATTTAAAAAAAAAAAACCATCAGAAGAATTCAGATGCATAAGCAGCAACTGTACTATTAGCACACTATATACATTATCACCAATGTTGTGTAAAAAGTCTCTTAACTGCAATGTGGTAAGTCTCTTAACTGCTTATGTAATAATATCAAATTAAGGGATACAGTTTATTCCTAAGCATATTTATTCAGGAGTACTCTTCTGTTTTCAGTGGAACATACTTGAGAGTCTTTCTTCAGGTGTGTGTGTGTGTTTCAAGAAACATAGGTGGTCCTAGTGGGAGTATCCTCACAACAAATTGGCAGTGGTTGCTTGAACTTCTCACATGCAACCTTATATCTGAGTACATAAAGTGGAAATTTAAAATAAGACTACAATTATAAGTATGCTTGCTTGAAACCTAACTCCCAGCTAGGTGTGGGAACAGGACCGGCCCTTCTATAAAGCAGGGTGAATCACCAGCCTCAGGTGGTGATACATCAGCGAATTGCTTCTCCCCCTTGCGAGAAAGTGCCCCCACTGCAGCACCACAGTAGGTGCTCTGGAGTGACCTCCTGATTGTTCTCCCTCTAGGTGAAAATATGTATTATTATTTTTATAAGCCATGCTTTAAAATGTATGTCTCCCCCCAAAATACACATTTTCATGCTTTAGTCATTGGGGCAAGAAGTACACACTTTCACTTTCACTTTTATATTTACTATATGAATGAAAAGAAAGATTGCAAATGAAAATGGGAGCAAGGCATATCAAGCTTCAAAGTGGAATTTGGGGAATCTCAGCCAGCTCGAGCATCTCTGCTTCTCCCATCAATATTTAGAGGTGTGTCTTTGTGTCTGTCTATCACCTACCCAGATGAATTCTAGAAAACTTGAACATTTGCACAATCTTTTGTGTCATTTTAGTTCATAAGGTATACCCTAAATTTGGATCTCTCTCTCTCTCTCTCTCTCTCTCTCTCTCTCTCTCTCTCTCTCTCTGTCGGCATTGTGGCTACCTAGATATGTAGTTAGTTATGCAGAAGTTGCTGCTGCAGAATTCAGAGTTTTCTTTCACCCCCTGGTTGTTTGCCTGCATTCTCTAATAAGAGAGAAATACTAGCAGCTGTTTGATTGCAGTATCTCTGCCAGAGACATCAGGAGGGGAGAGACAGTGGACTTAACTCAGCAAGAGTGCATGCTGTCAACTGTGCACGGTATTACTAAGGCATGGCAGCACCAACTGTGCTCTTGCTACCTATCTAAGGGCAATCAGTCATCTAAAACACTACTGGAGTTTGATGTCAATTTTTTAGAATTATTACTGAATTATAATAATGTACACATTGAAATGTACGCATTGCTTCCAACTGCAAAAAGCATTTTCAAAGCAACTTACACACATAAATAAAGAAAACCATAATTAATATAACAGAAGGAAGCTGAAATCAATATAAACCATAATAACATTGATTTTAAAAAATCTGCTGGTTTAAGACCAGAGTTAAGGCTATCTCATGTTACTGTATTTCTTCGATTCTAAGACGCACTTTTCCCCCCATTTAAAATCTCTAAAAACGGGGTGCGTCTTAGAATCGCCGGTGCGATTATTATTCTTAGAATCAAAGCTTTTTTTCTGTTGGTGGTACTGAAATTAGCGTGTGTCTTACAATCGATGGCGTCTTACAATTGAAGAAATACGGTAGCTCAAGCTCCACAAAGCCAGGAAATTGGAAACTAAGGCTGATGACTTAACAGACCTGCCCCGTGATCAGCAATGATGTTGTGCAATGTCACAAATTGTGACTATTTGTGCAAATCACAGGTCCTGGGGGGAAAACACACACATCTATTTAATGTGTTCAAAAATCCCCAAACATTTTCGGAATAGGGGGCGGGGGGCGGGAGAGAGATATGCCACGGTCCACCATTGCTTTTGGGAATCAAACACTGCAAAATCCCATCAGGCTTAAATGGAATGGAATTTCCAGCATCACTCATCCTCAGCCAGAGCCTGTATCTCATTCACCACATTTCAGGTATAGTACTATAACCCCCTGATTAAATTGTAGCACAGCAAAAAGTCTTCCTTTAACTAGTGGAAGAGTTTGCTTTACAGCACTAATAATTTATTTCCTTTTGTGCATAATTATTTGAATCTAACCCTCTATGTAATAATCTTGCAGGAATAATCGTGTTAGTTACCTGAACTCCATATATAGCTACTATTGACAACAGAGGCCACACGTTCATACCCAGAGAGAGAAAGCATATCAAGTAGAAAGTCAACAGCATTCTCAAAATTAAACTACAGCAGCTAACGTTCATTTGTGTGTTAATGATCAGTGTAGAGGCATGAAAGCTTTCAAAGGTTTTCCTGAATATGCAGAATAAAGTATTGGTCTCGTTAAAGCTGTTCATAAGAGAAATAATCAAAGTCTTGCAAATATAAATCTTGTAGATTTAAATAACTAGGGAGGAACACAAAACAGGTTTGAAGTGACAGCTGCTTAAAAATGTTAGCACTTCCATGCAGAAAATTACTGTGCAACTTCATGTAGCTCAGAGAGAGCCAATGGTTGACCTTCTTATGGGCGAGATCCAGACAGGTTTATCTGGCCCTGATGTCCCAATGGCAGAAATTATGGCAGAAAGTTTGTCCCCAGTTTCACTTGTAAGAGCAAAGATTCCTCGTCCCCCCGCCCGCCCGCCTGCCCCCCAGTTCTAAAGAATATGCACATTCCATACTTCTCTGTTGCATCTGTGTTGATTTGGGGTGACATTTGTTGGTGGTTTTGCACTTCCACAAAGCAGAGCACCCAATTTTTGCTGATACCTTGCTACCCAGTGCCGCCCTCCCCCAAGCCTTCTGAAAACCCTCCACAAGAGTATGGGATATATTACTGAGGGCCGTAATAGCTTGAAGGGACTGATTTCATAGCCGGCATCCTGGCTATGGAATCCTCACCTGATAGGGATTCAGCTGTCTCCCACTCTGTCGTTCAGGTGCCAGTTAAAGAACCATTTATGCAGGCTTTGGTGGGGTATAGGCAAATGCTGTATTTGTTTTTCCTGATTTGATTGACTGTGTTGGTGGGTATTTTATTATTTATTTGTGATTACAGAGTCGTGGTTTTAATGTTTTAATTTTTGTGAACCGCCCAGAGAGCTTCGGCTATTAGGCGGTATAAAAATGTAATAAATAAATGAATAAATAAATAAATAATGTTTATGTGCAGTGCTGCATTTTCTATCGTTTGTTAGCCACCCTGTGCTGTTTGTGAGGAAGGGTGGGTTACAAATGAAATAAATAAATAACATTGGGTGCGCTGCCTTATGCAGGTGAAAGTGCTTTCCACTAATGCAAAGCCCCCTGTTCAATATAGCCCACTGGATGTAACATGAAGGCCACATCCATACTTGTAAGTAAGGAAAGCTATTAGGGAACAAATGCAGGCAGGCATCTGGAGAAGCATTTGTTTCTCTCTCTTTTCTCTTTAAAAAAGTTCAGCAAAAACATTGCTATGAACACTTCTAATTATATATAATATGAATAATTAATGCTAACTAGGGTGACCATATGAAAAGGAGGACAGGGCTCCTGTATCTTTAACAGTTGCATAGAAAAGGGAATTTCAGCAGGTGTCATTTGTATATATGGGGAACCGGGTGAATTTCCTCTTCATCACAACAGTTAAAGCTGCAGGTGCCCTGCCCTCTTTTGTATCTGGTCAATCTTGTATAGCTCCTCCTTTTCATATGGTCACCCTAATGCTAACCAAACAACAACAACAAGAAGAGTTAAAATCACAATACATTGACCTGGTTTGCAGGCTCAAAATCATCTACCATGGTACGTGCTGGCTGACATTACAATATTCAACCCCCAATCATGGGCTGTCACATTGTGTGAACCTGGCTGGCAGGGGTTAAGTGACCCTTGAACAACCTTTGCGTAACCCTACAACACTGTGTTTAATCTTTGCATTAACCTCTGCCAGCCGGGTTCACACAACATGACAACCACAGGTTGGGCTGTTTGAGCGTGGTAATTGACCCATTATTTTATATTACCGTATTTCTTCGATTCTAAGACGCCATCGATTGTAAGACGCACACTAATTTCAGAACCACCAACAGAAAAAAAGCTTTGAGTCTAAGAAATAAATGCACCCGTGATTCTAAGATGCACCCTGTTTTTAGAGATGTTTATACGGGGGGAAAATGTGTCTTAGAATCGAAGAAATACGGTAACAGTGGAAGAGCTGGTCATTCCTAATGAAGAGCATTACACATTATGTATCATATTGCTGTTTGCACAGACTGGGAACTCTGGTTTTCCAAGACATGCACAATTCCATTGGCAGGCGGACCAATAGGCATGAACTGGACCATTTCATGAGGTGATCTCCATACAGCTTGCATGTTGTTTTTTCCCTGCCCTTTCCAGGTTAATGGGAGTGTGTTGCATTGATAGAGCAGAGTGTTTTTCTATGTATGAAATCCAGTGATACAAGTGGCCTTGGGTCGATTTCTAATTCATGAAGCAGAAAATGAAGCCCATGTATTTGGAACTTGAAAAGTATACAGTAACTTGATAGAGATATGAAGTTGAGCGTTTGACAGGCAGCTGTGGAGGAATGGGAATATACCAGGAGGCAAGAGTTACGTTAGTAAGCTGCCATTCCAAAATGGAAGGCCTTTCAAATGCCAGATTTACATATCTCAGCTGTGAAATGGAGGATCAGCAAGAACGCTCAAGTGACAATCAAACGTTAGATGTGGACAGTCGCTTGGCTGTATAATTGCAAGTGTGTCTCGCTAGTTGTGCTGGGGCTAATGAGCCTGTTGTGCAATTAGTATAAAATTTGGCCCTGCTGCTTTGCGTCGGCATTTAATCAATCAAGAGCCGGATAAAGGTCAGAAGGAAGCCGCCAAACCCTTCTGCTCCTTCTGAAAATATTCGCCTTTCCTTGGTTGTGGCCTTTCTTGCCAAGCTCCCAATTCTTTGGAGGGCAAGCATCATCTCAGGCTTTGAAATCCCCTTCCCAAATTGCATTACGTGGTTGAACAGTCCATGTGGGTCTGGCTGGTTCATACCTTTTCAATATCCGATGTCTCTTGCCACACAAACTGAGCTTCTTAGAAGGGGTCAGGCCCTGAGGTACTGTAGGAAACGAACTCCCTTGGGAGGGGAGATAAATGAACCGTTTGATCATTCTTACCTGCAGCCTGGGAAACTTTTATTTTTATTCCCTAAAAATATTTATTACTTTAATATCTTGCCCTTCCTCCAAGACACTTGATTGATTAGCCCATTTTATCTTCACTGTGAAGAGAGTGACTGGCCCCAAGTCAGCCAGTGAGCCTTGTGACTGAGCGGTGACTCAATCCCAGGCCTCCCCAGTCCCAATCCAACCATTACTCTAACCGCTTCACTGGTTCTCCAAAAGGCAGAGGCTTTCCTGCACCAGCTCTCTTGTGGAGCCTGATCCCTTGTGTGGTGAAGCTCAGATTGTGTGGCAAAAGATGTCGGATATTGAAAAGTTATAAGAGCCTCACATGTGCAGACTATTTGAACACAGGACCATGGGGTGAGAAACCTTTTTTGGCCTGTGAGCCATACTGGGTCCAGGCAAACATATGCCAGCAGTGGGCGGGGCCTTCCACTCACTCACTCATAAAACCCATTCACTTGCTCCAATAACCTTTCTCACGACACAGCAGGGAAATGCTCTGTTCAACATCTGGCTGGGATGCGAGACAAGGCTTTCATAGGTCCGAGGAGTCTTGGGACTACATTTCCCAACAGGCCTGTGACCCGTGTCTCTTGAGACAATGTCCAGGTTGTTGGGCCCTCTCTCTGGGTTCCAGACTCCAGCCCTAGCACCCAGCTACTCACACATCCTCATTTTCATTTGGGAATTGATGGGGGTTATAAGATGTATCTCTATTCTTTTGATTTAGGGCTAGGATAGCTCTTACACATAAAAAATAGAGATCTAGAAATTACCCTGCAGTTTCGATTTTAGGGCAGAGATTCACAATTTCATTGGGTATTTTTTTTCCCCCTGAAAAACATTTTGTGCCAGTAATCTTTTTTCTTTTTTAAAAAATGTTTGTCAGCTTTGTTTTCTCAGGCTGCTTCTTCCTGGATTGGACACATGCACATTTCCACCCAATCAGAGATCTTCACACTATGACCAGAATATAGAGAAAAGATTCTGCACTATATCTTTATTATCTAACAGTAGACGTGTAGGATCTACTTGTTCCTTAAATCTGTGCTCGTGAAACTAACTTCATTTTTTATGCATCCTTACTTCTCTACTAATGAACTGCAGGATTTGCCCACATAAGCCAAAAAAGAAGAAGAACCTTTTTCCAATGTGAGAAAATTTCTTTTGTTTTTACTTGTCTTTCATTTACATGATGGCCCAACTGATGAGATATCCAGATTTAATAGCTGAGCAATCCGACACTCTGTAATTCATTTTGCCACTGTGAATAAACTCAACCTTACAGGGTACATAAAAACTGTGGTTTTATGGCTGTTTTTATGATTGCTGGATTGCTACTTGTCAAGCTTATCTGCATAGCCGAGGCAATCAGACCTGCCAAATGAAACCAAGTTAACAGAGAACTCCACAATTATGGGAGACCGGGGCAATGCTGGATCATCATGCAGATGAGATGTTGAAGAGATTCGTTCAGAAGGCATTGTGCCCATAAGCAAAAGTTTGCTAAATGCAAAGACGGCATGTTTTCTAGTCTCTTCCATATAATCCGTATGTGGATCAGCTCCCGCTGCCTGTTAAATGAACACGCCTTTGAAAACAGCACCGTCCTGTTTTTCTCTGTAGGGGACACAGACGGCGATTATGGCCATTTATGTGAAGAATATGGAGTTATGAGACAATTACATTCTCCTAGAATATTTTGTGTTCATTCCTCCCATCCACCTGTTTCCCTGCCTGTATTACTTTTCAAATCCACCATTTTTTATCTTCCTTTGTTTACACTTGCAAAATCTATTCAGCTCCAAAGGGGGTTTAGGGAGTTGGTGTTATTCAGATGTTTATTAAACAATGTCGGTATAGATGAGCCTTTTATCACACAAGGTACCTCACATCTGTACCTGACAGGTAGCATCCTCCTCCTTGATGCTCAAGCTGCTCACGGGTGAGAGAACTCATCTCTGAGTAGTTTGGCTGCCTCTGGTGGCTCAATAATGTGTGGAAATAAAAAATTAAGCTTTTTTTTTTTTTTCTATGTTCACTTGCTATGTCTATAGCTGAGCAGTTCCAAAACTCTTTAGTCTCTTGCATCTGTTCACAAGAAAAATGCAACATTCTTTCATTTGAAATTCCTGGGTGTGTTTATCATCCCTCTGCTGTGGCTGCCAAATCATGCTCTCTTCAAAGTTAAGTGGAATTAAGGTAAGTCGGGAAAGCGTCTCACTTTGGATAAGAATGGCTTGGCTTTCCAAGCAGAAATATTAAAAGATAATCCAGAAGTAATGAAGTGGGCTAAGGCATGATTTATAAGAGAGAACGTAAGTTATTTTAAAGATTAAGAGGGACAAACGATAAATCATGATTCCCACTTGCAAAACACTATGTGGGAGTTGGGACAAATTAATGAGTCGAGGAGAAACTGAAATGTCTGTGTGCTCGTGTTAGTGGAAAACTTGAGAGAGAGAGAGATCATGCTGGGGACAGCAATTTGGCACATTTTGCCAATAGATAGCTTCATAGCCACGCTGCTGCCTTTAACTTGTTATGTTTTACTTTGATATTAAAAAGTCATGTACTAGTCCAGTAATAATAATAAAGGCAGAAAACTCAAATATCATAGTTTTTTACTCTTGTGGTTTACTGTTAGAAGAACTCCTTATACATGTGCATAAAAACAAATAAGAGAACTGAATCTCTGGCGGAGGGAGGGGAGGGTCAGTGCCGGCTCTGTGTTTCAGAAGACCCTTGGGGAAGACACCCTCAATGCCCCCCCCCCAGTGAGTCTGAGTTCTCATTTCCATTGTCACCAGCTACTATTGCTCTTCATCCTCTAGTCTTTCTCATAATTGCTACCACTTACTTGCTTGACAAGCCTCATGTGGCGCAGAGCGGTAAAGCAGCAGTTTCTGCAGCTGAAACTCTCCCCACGGCCTGAGTTGGATCCCAGCAGAAGCCGGTTTCAGGCAGCCGGCTCGGGGCGACTCAGCCTTCCATCCTCCTGAGGTCGGTAAAATAAGTACCCAGTTAGCTGGGGGAAAGGTAATCATGGCCGGGGAAGGCAACGGCAAACCACCCCGCTATAAGGCCTGCCAAGAAAACGTCAGCGAAAGCTGGTGTCCCTCCAAGAGTCAATAATGACTCAGTGCTTGCACGAGAGGTTCCTTTCCTTTTTTTTTACTTGCTTGACAGCGGGCTGGGTCGCACAAGAACTTGTGACCATGGCTTGTTGCATTGTCTGAACCTGGTGAAGGTGGCTTGTCAGCATTCTGTCTAACGCAAACTTTCTCTGAAAAACAGGCTGCAATCCTATGTACACTTACAAAGGGATTTACTTCTGCGTCAATATGCATTGAATTGGGCTGTAATCCACCTTTCCCCCCCCCAATCAGTTTGGCATTATTTGTTCCTTCCCCCCTCTCCCTGGATACGTCATCCCACTTAATTGACAGTCACCACAGGATAACGTTGCAACATTACATAGCTTAACATTAGATTGCCAGACAAATTTGGCTACATGCTGCTGCTGTCGCAGAGGCCAATATGAATGGTTTTGCAAGGAATGCCAACACTTGTCTAAAAAGCTCGACTCTTGTAAAAACTACCAACACTTGATATCCTTGAGCTATTTTTATTCCATTAAGGGGGGGATATATCCATTTATAAGGTGTTCATTTTACAAACCTGTCTTATAAACCCATCCCGAAGGCTTCAGGGAAGGCCCAGTGGGACTTATTAGGAAGTATTTTAGACTTGCAGCCTTATGGTTTCTGATGTAAATGAAATCTTATCCATGCTACTGTGGGAGCTTCTAGTATGTGTGGCCAGACTTTATGCTGTACCCCTTCCTGATGAACAGGTGAAGCAGGAAACCTTGTGATCAGCCTTGGGGAATCTCTCCTCCTAGTCATTTCAGTTTTTGAGGCAAACTTTACTTCCAAGAGAGACAGGTGTGAGAGGAACAGAGCAGGTGAAACACGTTGACAAAAAGAGCATCTTAGCTCAGTCATTGAGACCAGCTGTCTGAGGATGAATTCAGACAACCAACTTACCATGTGAGAAAAGTGGAGAAGTTCCTTGTTTCTTAAGGATGAGCTAAAGTGCAGCTGTACCACAGCTGTAGTCCACCATGATTATTGTTGTACAGCACCTAGTTAATGGAGCACTGTGCTGTAAGGACCAAACACTGCATCTGTTGCTGCAGCATTTTATCACAACTTCACGGTTTGTTCTCTACAGAAATGTATGTTTTATTCTGTTTTCATGCTCTTAAAAGTTAACTCATGCTGGCAATGGTGGTGTTTGCATTAGTTTCCAAATACGTATATGTAAGAAGCTACGGGTGGGTGGAAATTTGGCTTGGTTCACCACTCCACCTGAAAGTAATTGTGGCATTCCTGAAGGAGGTGGGAGCCAGCCGTCAGGTACAGCTAATGAGCCCAAGCTGCAAAGGGGAAAATATAAGCTGTCCAAAGACAGGAGGAAGATGGTGATGGATGGAGAAGATGAGGAATCCTGTGTGTACAATAGACAAGCACATTTTGTTTTGAGAGATTGTAGGACGTGGTAAGAAGGAGAGATGGGCTAATTGACCCTGGGACTATGTATTAGTAACTTGTCAGCCTCTGTATCTTCTTTAAGCAAGCTAGAAAATATTTAGCTTCCTGAAAGAGCTTAGAAAGACTAAACCAACTCTGAGAGGCACTATCTTTAATAGCTTTTCACAGTGTATAAAATGTCATTTTAAAACATTACCTATTTATTTTTAATGGATTATCCATTGTGCATGCACGCAATGCAAACAACAACTGAGAAATGAGGAGAAATTGATCCTGAATAATTTCCTCTGCCATATCCCAAAAATTACATATAACAACCATTTCCCTTAAAGCAGCAATACATTGGTCTGTAGTTTCTCCTTGCATCTTTCTCCACTGGTGAAAATATATTGCATTCTGCCTCAATATTAACGTTAGACAAAAAAAATCCCTTAAAGCAGTCAAAGCTGTCTCATATTTATCATCCACAACAAGCAAATTATAGAAGATTCTCTGAGCTTCTACTCCCAAGGAACAGATGAGTAATACATTCTTCCTTGCCTCTGGATATTCCTCATCAGCGATAGATAGCACAGAGGTATCAAACATTCTAATTCAAGAAGCAAACGAAATCAAAGGCTCATCAAGTTTTGGAGAGTCAAAAGCAGACAAGTCAAATGTTGTATTATAAGAATTCCCAAACAGCAGAAACAAATAGTTGAAGCTTTTCATTGTATGCACTCACTGAAACTAGAAGCAACACAGCCACTCTTTAACCACCCGAACCTGGGCAGGATCTATACTACTGCTTTAAAATGGTTTATAACAGTAGTGACTACTGTTGGGGCCCAGGATACAGTTTTCAAACCATTTTCAAAGTGTCATATCCTGTTTGGTGTAGATGTTAGGGTGACCAGATGACCTGGAAAACTCCTGAGACTTCCGGAAAAATGGGGATCTCAGGGGCAACTGGGACTGACCCCCAATTTGCCGTGGAAAGGCCTGGCCCCCAGCCCTGTCTGTTGCTTCTTGTCGCACATCCGGGGCTTTTTTTGCCAGCGTGTTGGCGGCGACAAAGAAAAGCCCCAGATGGAGGCGAGGGGCGGGGCTGGAGGCTGCATTCCCAGAAGTGTGGGAACTCCACCTACAGCTCCGCCTGTTGCCTCTCAGTGCGCATCCAGGACTTTTCTTGGCCGGCACAAAGGCGCCGACCAAGAAAAGCCTCGGATTGATGCAAGGCGACAGGCGGGGCTGGAGGCCACATTCCCGGAAGTGCGGGAACGCGGCCTCCAGCCCAGCTCATCGCACATCCGGGACTTTTCTTGGTCGGCGCAATGGCGCCAGCCAAGAAAAGCCTTGGATCGACGCAAGGTTACGGGTGGGGCTGGAGGCTGCGTTCCCGCATCATACATCCAGGACTTTGCTTGGCTGATGCAATGGTGCCGACCAAGAAAAGCCTCAAATCGACATGAGGCGAGTGGCTGGGGGCTGTGTGCAGGAACTTCCAGCAACGCAGCTTCCGGCACACACTCACACACACCCCGGCGTTGAAGAAGAGAAAGGGGAAGCAGCAGCAGCAACAGCAGAAGCAGCAAGTAGAAGGTAAGACTAAGGTGTGTGTGTGTGTGTGAGAGAGAGAGGGAGTGTATGGGTAAGGGTGCCTGATTGTTTGTGTTTTGGAATGGGTGATCCTATGTGTGTGTGTGTGTATTGATGTGATGATGTCTGAATGGGATGCCTGGTCGTTTGACTATGAATGGATGCATGTTTGCAGTGTGTGGGGTGGAGGGCTGTAGTTTGCTGCAATTTGTGGGGGATGATTTGGAGGTGATATTCCTATTAAATAATGCATTTTGACCCATAGACCTTCCTCCAATTTGTTTGATATAATTGGCATGATGTATATTTTGTAACAATGGCTGATAATTGTCTATCATTCTTAAAAATCTTTTAAAAATCAGCAGGGTTGCCATTATTATTGTTATCATCATTATTTATCTCTCTTTTCTTGCTCGTGGTTATTTTTCTAGATGAACATGATGGGCTTTGCCAAATCATGCTGTCTTTTACTAATTCAGAAATTTCCTGACTATTGAACATGTTTCAAGGATGACTGATTTCTGGATGTTGGCGTGCATGTAGGTTTTCTCTAACAAAAATATGATGTGATGCTGGTGACTGATATGACTAACTTAATAATTGTAACTTTTTCCTGTTGCCATAGCTCTTTAATTTACATAGCCAGTGGTGTTTCCCCTCCTTTTTCTGCAACATTTTTGTCATTAGGTATGGCTATGTCAATGAGGTGAGTGTGTTTTTCTTGGTCATTTTTGACTGTTATGCCTGGTTGAAGTTGAAACAAGCTAAGAGGTGCTAGCCTTTAGATCATTTTGTTCCATGGCTAATGTTTGCAGGGTAATAGTAGTTTATACTCTTTCTGAATACTTGTTTGTTATACTAGATTTTGCTGTACTTGTCAACTACTTCATTTGTTCAGTGGTAGCAGTATGCTGAATGTGTGAGTATGGATATGAGAAAGGTGATGGGGAAAGAGTGTTAAATGTTAGGAAAGGTGAGACTATGGTCATCCAGTGAAGGATTTGCAGTCAGAAAAGATATTGGAGGGAAGGGGAGACTGTATCACAGAGAGTATAGCAAAAGCTTCAAAGTACAGCAAAAGCTACAGAAGTAGAAATGAGTGAAGTTAATTTCAGATACATTGAATGTCTTATTTGTTCTTTATTCCAGTGATTTTAACATAAAGATGTTATGTAGAATAGGTTTGTCTTAATTGTGTGGTGTGAAATCAGACCTGTGACCAAGGCCATGTTTGGGTGGGCCCGCCCCCTTGGGGGCTGGGCATGTTGGTTGGCATGCCCCTTTGTGGACTGGACATGTTGGTGAGCACACCCCCTTGGGGGCTGGACATGTTGGTGGGCACGCCCCCTTGGGGGCAGCCTTGTTGTCTCTTTTTTGGATTCTAAAATATGGTCACCCTAGTAGATGTGGCCCTGCTCTTTGCTTCCTCTTCCTTGCTGTTTATTTATTTAACATTTTTCTTGGCTGGCATTTAGGGCAGGAGCCCTCTCAAGGTGGCATACGACAATAAAACTCGCAGAATAAAAACTATTACAGTAATAAAAACAGTAAAAACAGCAAACATTCGAAAAACACACAAATATCAGCATAAAACAAAACTGTAAGGAAGTCCAGAGTAAAGTTGTAAGTCTTCAGGGCCTTCCTAAAAGCCAGCAATGATGGGGCCTGGCAGAACCCTGGTGGCAACTTATTCCAGAGGTGTGGGGCCACTGCAGAAAAGGCCCTCTCTTTTTATGTCCTGAACTATACACAAGGTGCATTAGGATGTACTGGTAGATCTCTGGGTGATCTGTAGTAGATTGGCAAGTTTCCAGCTCTCAGTTGTTTAACAATAGCAATAACAATAGCAATGACCTTTTCCACCTAAATTAGGCTGCTGAAATGAAGAAAGTTTAGAGTAATCAGGAATCAGGAATTTTGTTCAGGAATCAGCGCTTTTGTTCAGGAATCCGGAATCAGGAATGGACTTTTGCTCAGTTTAATTCTGCTATAGAAAACAAATTCCTAAGCTCAATATGTTCTCAGAGGTACCCTGTTCTTTAATTTTAAAAGTGTGTATTTTGCACCTGGCTCTGGTTGATGGAGTTCTAGTAAAAAGCAAAATAGACCTGACAAACCTGAAATCGGTCCATTCCTGAACTCATATACTCAACAGTTCACCTGGTACAATACCATATGTTTTTGTAGCCACTTATTGGAGTATGAATCTTTTGTCATATTTTGTAAATGCCTATATGTATTAAAGCAACTGCTTATGACACAAAATGACACCAGTTGAGTGATATTAATGAGAACATGAAATGAAGCAAGGAAGCATAGCTAAAGGTGTGCCTAAAATACTCAGTCACATTACAATATCATAAATCATTCCTTTGTTCTATCTCAACCTACTTTATATTATCCCCTTTCTCTACTGCCACATCATCTTACGGCCCACCAGAAAGGAAACATATGTTTCTAGCACATTTTGCTTTTAGTACAACACTGTTAAAGCTGGCTCTACTTATTAAAAAAATATTAATCTGCAGCCCAAATTCTTACGAGCATCTGCCATTCTTAGTCCTGTTGACCTCAGAAGGCATATGGAGGAGTTTGAATGTGATTCTCTGTTGATTTCACCAAGGCCTCTGGCTTTGTCACACCATATGGACTCTTTCAGTTCTGCCTAATACCTTTTGGACTTATAAATACTTCAAGTACCTTCCAAAGGGTTGTTAATGAACACATTACAGTATTTACATTTGCTTTTCTAAAACATGAGAGGAACATTTGTCAAGTCTAGAAAGGATTCTAAGACCATTCAAAGAGTCCAAATTTAAACTTGCAGGCAACAAATGCCAGTTTGCAAGAAGCCTCATGATGTACTTGGGACATAATATCAGCAAGAAAATCCCCATTACTACATGTAATTAAAACCTGGAAGGTGCCAACAACCCCGAAAGAGGCAGAAAGATTCTTTGGTCTCTGAATTCTACAGAAGATTTGTAAAAGGTTTCTCAGAGACTGCTGCACGATCATATCATCTAACAAAGAACAACTTTGTGTGCAAGGCAGACTCCAAAAAGCATTTAAGATGCTGAAAAGAGGTCTGCATAATTATGCAATTTATAAATTTCCAGACTTTCCTGCTCTTGTAACCTGCAACACCTCAAAGTTTGCCTTGGATTTTGTACTAGAATAAATGAGTAGCAAAGACACAGACTGGAACCTTTTGGCAGCTGGAAATTAAATGAAAGAGAATATAATACTTTCAAAACGGTTTGAAAACGGTATATGTAATGTGTCCTAGGCCTGAACAGTTGTCAAAACCACTATAAACAGTTATAAATCAGTAGTGTAGATCCTGTCCTGATATTCAGCAACAGAATTGGAATGTTTGGCCCTGAGATCTTGATGATATAGGGCAGGATAGAAATGTTTTAAATAAATAAATAAATAAATTGTGGAGGTTCTCAAAACTTATTGAATATAGAATTCGCAGCATGCATGGACAGTACTGCTTTTCAGTGGCTACTTGCAAAGCATATTCTAAAACATGGATCCAAAAACTGTCTGGGTATGCCTGCACAATTCCTCATAAACGTGGAAAGCAGAATGTAGCTATAGATGCTCTTAGCCATATAGGAACAGTGAAAATAAATACATCCCGGTCCTTGGAAGACATTTGCTAGGACTGATGTAATGACCCTGAGCTGAGTATAGTATGTCAACAGAAGTATTAAATAGACGTAGATGGGGGGAAATTTGGCCCAATTCAGAAAAAAAGTGCCCATTAATTCTCTTTCAAACTCGTTTATGGGGGTAGAGTGGGGATGCAATTTTGTTACACTAGCATCATTACAGAGAAGAGTACTTGAGTCCCTTCATGATAATGATGCAGCTGGCCACTTGAGGTATGAAAAGACACTTAACTGGGTACTGGACTTTTGGTTTTTTTACTTGGCACAGCAAAGGATTCATGTTTCATCTGCCAAGAAAAGAAAATACCGCCAGATGGGGAGGAGGGAAAACCCTGTTAGGTGAAATACCACAGCCTACGAAACCTTAGGAATTTATTCTAATTGACCTGAAAGCCAGAAACACCATATTTGCTGGTGGTATATGGCACCATTTTTTAAAAAAATGTGGTGGCACAACCACTGAAAAATAAAAGGACTGAGACCATGACAGACACACTTTTGATACATGCTGTGTTGCAATTTTGCCCACCAAGCTGTATTTTCAGCAACCAAAGGAAAGAGTTTGAATCATGGCTGCTTCAAGAGGTTTTCTGCCAACTCCAGATAACCAAAGTAAAGGCAAGTGTAGCTCACCCTGCAAATATAATGGAGGAGTGGAGAGAAGGAACTGAATAACTGGATCCATTCTTAAGAGTCCTGGTAAGAGAAGGCAATAAGGATTAGGATGTAATCAACCTATGGATTACGATACGTATAGGATATAGCTGTTCGGTACTATCCTTGTGAAATTATATTTGGACTCTGCAAACCCTTGCTACTGAGTGACTTGGTCTTCAGGCAAGAAGAACAGGCCATGCCTATACCACTGACACAGGATAATGGCTTATCAGTAGGCATTCATTGCGGAGAACCAGTGGTCTGGCTCATCGTATGTGGTCTGAAACACAGCAGAGAGCCACTGTCTCCACATCCCAGCAATCTTCCCCAAATACTCCCCCTTACCTGTGTTTTGCTTAAGCTCTTATTTTAAATCCCCCATGATGCGTGCAAAACAATATAGTGGAAGGGTTGCTTGTAAAGCAATCTTATACCTTACCTACGTTATAAGAGAGACAGTATTTTAACACATATGTTATTTCACGTACAAGCTGAATTGCCAAGACATTTTGGTCACCCCCATGAGCTATTAAATTGGGTGGTATAAAAAAAAATGCAATAAACAAGTAAATTAAATTTGATTTGCTGGATTTCAGCAATCATTCCATTTTACTCTCCAGGGGATTTTCAATTGTTAGTTCTCTATAGATCAGTGACACTTTGTGAGCCTCCTCACCATAATTTCTTTCTTCCATCTCCCGCTTGCTCCGAATTACAGTGCATCTATACTCACTTGGTGGTACTTAACTTTGTTTATCTGTGAGAGCTGAGACTCATCTAACTTTAATCCCTGTCAATTCCCCCCACTCTTCTCCCCCCATTACCTTATTCTCCATTACGACCAATTTAATTTTCTCATTAGAGTCTTTGTATTTTATTAGAATTCCCCAACATTTCATTTACTAGCTCCTGTGGCGACAGAAACTATTAGTATGGATTCTCTCTCAAAATTAAACCTACCCACATCTTGGTATCTGTCTTCACTCAGCTCCCCAGAGATTTAAATACTCCTGTGTGACTAAATCCTTTCTTCTTTTTCAGTTTCCATGGCTGAGATTTGTGACTATTGTGACGATCCCTTTCCATATATATATATATATATGTCCCAATGCTGTTGATAAATATCTGACATCTGGTTTTCAGTAGTTTTAGCTTAGTAAGAAAGATTGACCTCAATGTAAGCTTGGCGAACAACATTTTTAGGCAATAGAGATCTTGCCCCAAGGCAAGAGAATGCAATAATCAACTGCCTCTTTTCCAGTGCTACATTTCTATGATTCAAGGTGCCATCTTAAGCACGCTTGAATGGGAACAGGGCCCACTGGACACAGAGTGGTGGTTGCTGCTGAGTAAGCGTGCTTGAGAGTGCCCTGCCAGTTATTCAGGTCTTGTCGTTGACAGAGAAATCTGAAAATGCCCCTGTTAAAGCCCCTCAATTTAATGTGAGTAAATTGCTCAAACACGCTCCTGACACTTTCCCTCTAGCCCCCACCAACATCAAGATACAGAGATCTCCAAGTCTGTCCTGATTTCTTGAAACACAGACTTGGAGACGCGCATTGTTTAATCTATTTACCATTGAAAGCCCTCTGACCAGGGATTTCTGAAGGGCCAGAACTCCGATCTCTCCTTGTGGTGCTTATCAAGGAACAGAATGCAACATTTTGTACCGGTCATAGGCTGCCAAAATATGGCATTGTTTCTGTAAAACATTATTTCTGTTTTGGAACATGTATGGGACTTGTGATCAGTCAAAGGAGGGAGGAGGGGAAAGTATGACTTCATTAGAGCAACTTGGATGAAGTATAAATGTATGCTGATGCGGCTGATGGGTAGAGAGTCTCTGCCATCGGTTTATACGAGGTAAGAGCTGTCTCCTGTGTACACAGTATAATAAAGGAGTCTCTGTTTCTGGACCAGTTGTGAAGTCGTCCCTTTCCAACCAGGTTAGGGGAATTTCCTTAACTGTTGTGAACAACCATGAAACAGAAAGTAGGATCCTCCCTGGCATAATAGTATGTTTATTCAATCCTTTGTTCACTCACATGTGAACCAAGGTACACTGCCCTAGACTAAGGTACTCTGGACTAGTCTAGGGAGACATGCACAATATAATGGTGGAGGGTGACTGAACTGCTGTATGCATCCAATGTGATCTCTATCCACAATGCATGATTTGGATGGGCACAGTCCCTCCCATTCTGCATTGTTGTCTTAGGCCACTCCTTGCGCCGAAAGAGAAAGGAAACCCCAGATAACGAGTGAGCAAAAAAGCCAAAAGGTAAGGGGTAGAACCAGGCGTATGTCCAAAAGGATTTATTATTGCCGACACGTCTCGGACTATATAGGGTCCATCATCAAGGCAATCTGAAGGAAATTTTAAAAAGATACAGTTTTTCAAAAGAAGGGAATTGTACAATCATAAACGCTAATACAATATACTTTAAAACAATGAATTTTAGAAAACTGTTTTAAAGTATATTGTATGAGTGTATATTGTATGAGTTGTACAATTCCCAACTTTTGTAAAATGATATATTTTCAAAATTTCCTTTAGATTGCCTTGATGAAGCAATTGATGATTTTGGACATACCCCTTGCCTTTTGGCTTTTTTGCTCCTTGCGCCCACCACGTCGTTGTGCTTGACTGTATAAGCAAGGCCCAGATCTTAAATTGTGTATTTCTTGGAACTCATGTAAGTCACCTTTGTGGAGTGGGATGAGGACTCGGTGTGCATGGATTCACTTGCTGAATTGGAGGCCATGTATGGGGGCAGGGCCGGCTCCAGGTTTTCAAGGGCTCTTGGCAAGACCCCTGCAGTAGGCCCCCGCCTCATTGAGTCTACCTTTTCACTGCACCTCATCCTCACAACACCTGTTGTCTGGGCCAGAACAAGAGGTAGGTGAAGAAAGGAGAAGCAAGTCCAGGGCGTGGGCTCTCGGCAGGTGTTCTACTATTCCTACCTTTGACGCTGGTCTTGTATGGAGGCCTACTTTCATAGGCAGTTCTCCTTTGTAGGATTGGGTTATGCACATTTCATGTTTGTTTATTTGTTTATTTGCCTGTTGGTTAACATGAGAAAAAATTGCTGTCGTAGAATTGATCCGGTTATCTGCTTTTAATTTGCTGGAAATCTTGCAGATTTCCTTCTGCTGGATTTGTGTGATTATTTTCACCCTGGAGGTCATGCAGTTCTGTATACCCAAACAGATGTTTTAGTTGCAATGCAATTGTTATTTATTATGATCGCAGACCAGCAAAACCAATACAAAACATGGATAGATAAAAAGAACATAAAAACGAAATATACCCAAACAGATGTTTTAGTTGTGTCTGAAAACATTAGCCCTTTTCAGGCATTCCTGAAATGTGTGGGTAGGTGTTGATTCAACAGGTTCAACCCCTGACATTTGTGCATCCAGTAGAATATATTGTTTTGTTTGTTAAATTTGTATCCTTCCAGAAGGTGCTGAAGTTAGCTAAGAGCTTTCTCTACACTGTTGGAAAGCCTGAAAAGTTATGGATACTTATTGCTGGAGTAAGTCCTCCACTCATACAACTGCCGAGATATTTTGCTGCTTGAAAAAGAGTCTAAATGTCTCATCCACCCCTCATCCTCGGCTATGGCTAAGCCATTGAAAAGTCTTCCTGCACTATTCAGGGACAAATTCTTGCCATTATCGATCTCTTCCCCACCCTTACTGACAGCTTTACCCTGCTGCATGGCAGGGCGGCCTGACAGGTGTATTGTTTGGGGATTCCCTACAGATGTTCTAATGAATGTTTCATGTTGGGAGCAAAAACTGCTGCTGTGATGCCCCACCCCACTTGCATGCTCTTTGTATCCCAATGAACACCTGGAAAGGGCTTTTGTTGCACTGGCTGGAAGAATGGAATGCAGGCACTATTTAACTGATATAATCTTTATTGCCAGGCCAGTAAACACAAACTTTAGTCTGATGGGTATGTCAGAGTAGAGCTGACACCTCCATGACTAACCAACCACCCTTCTTTACAGAAGGTCCACAGTAGTGTTGAGGAAAAAGAGGGGGAAAGCACCAAGAAAAGGCTATAAGAAAAAGAAGCTACTAGCTCTGGTGCTAAGAAATGTCAAAAGAAATTTCTTTATTTTTATCCGAAATATAAAAATATAAAAATGAACGTGACTGCGGTTTTGTAAGAAATATTCAGAAGGTTTTAAATTTATAATTACTTCGTTGTACAGTTCCTGACGAATGATCTCCGGATCCGAAACATTGAGCGTTGTACAAGTTTGGTTGAAAGGGTTTTTTTGAACATTTTTATATTTTTATATTTCGGATAAAAATAAAGAAATTTCTTTTGGCATTTCTTAGCACCAGAGCTAGTAGCCTCTTTTTCTTATGGTCCACAGTAGTGGCCAAGCATAGTTTTCTGGGCCCACTACAAGCTTCACTCTACCACAACAGGCCGTTTTTGTTTTGAAAATCCGGAGGATTAATTGGAGTCCTTCAGCTTTTTTGGGTGCCTTTGTTTAAGCTCCTTACATTTCTGGCTGGTTTGCATTTATAGCCAGAGATGGTAGTAGGTCATACATGTATATGAATTAGACATGAGTATATATATATAAAAAAACCCTTTAGAAACTGCCCCTTACAATTTGGTATCATTTTGTCCATGCACTGTGGAGACCAGTGGCTTGATTTCTGGGGCCTATTCGAACACTAACTATGCGTTCTAATAGGCCCCAGAACTATTAGACCGTTTAACTATGCACTGTGTGAAGAAGGCCTTACTTTTATTTGTCCTGAATCTCCCACCAATCAGCTTCATGGGATGATCCCGGGTTCTAGAATTTTGAGAGACGGAGAAAAATGATAAACTTCACTGGTGTATGGAGGTTCAAAGACAATATATTTCTGCATGAATGCATTGTTGAGTATTTTCTCAAACACTGTTTGAGAACTACTTGAGTACAAATGTTTCCTTAGATGCTATCACTGTGTGTGATTATCCGGACAAGCATCTTAGAAATATTGCAACATAAATTCTGCATATCTAAGCATAATACTAAATTTGGAAGCAATGCACAGTCATTAAGGTTTTTATGCTGTGAAATGTCTCTCCAAGCTCTACTAACCTTACAATTTCTCAACAAAGGCTCCCCTCCTCTAATATATAAGCTTGCCATAACAACACATATTGAGTCATGTAAAATGCACTGTTAGCTATCTGTTCGTTGTAACAGTATCACCATGACAGAGTGTGGAAGCCCGGCAGGAGGAGGGTCGCACTAGTCCCACCCTTCTGTCATTGCATTCATCACCCTCTACATGCGCAGGGCAACTTTGTGTAGAGTCGAGTCTCCCTGCGATCCGGCAAATGACTATTTACTGTTAATACATTTATTTTTCTATTAAGGCTGTCAACTAGTTGAATAATTTTACTTAATTAATCACCCCTATTTTATTCAACTATACATTTAAATCAAACTATAAGGGCACATTATTAATTCCTCAACAACCACAAACCCTGTCCACTTATTGTTATAGGAAAAGTCCATAATTTTTCTTTGGAACTTCTATTATGGTAACATACCAGAAACAAAATAGCCTAAAAAAATTGAAGTGTCCTTGCCTCCTATTCCCATTGCCTTAATATTTGTTTCAGGTCTATTATGGTAACATACCAGCACCAAAATAGCCTAATTTTTAGTGTTCTTACCTCCTATTCACATTGATTTAACATTTGTTACAGGTAATGAATCAACTAAATGCAAATGAAGTCAATCTACCAATTTAAAGTTTGCAGCCCAACTGTTTTATTAAAGAGATATCCTTTGATATCTATTTAAATTAGAGCATATATTACAGTGAATAATTTCTAGATCAAATGTCTGTGAATAAAAAAGGAAACCACTTTAGATTTTACCCAGCTATAAGGAGGGATTTAAACAATTTATGAGATTTCTCAATTGCACAAATAAGCTAGAAATGTCCCGGGAGGAGAGGTCTTGTGTAGAGAAGAGTCATTTTATGAACTCCTTGTTTGTGCAACTACATTCTACAGAGCTCAGTCTGGGCTGCTTTCCATGTATTTATCCTGAACTTTCACATTTTATTTTTTTTCTTGTCACTATTCCAAAGTGCCTTAAGAGTCCAATATGCTTTTCTCAATGATAAATCAGCATAGAGAGGTCTCTTTATTACTTCACACAAAAATAGGGTATGGATATGTAAAGCCCAAAGTAGTATGACAAAACATCTGGAGAGTCACAGGTGCCCCACCTCTGTATTAGCATGAGCATCTTCCATGAGCCATAGGGGTGAACACACTTATTTTAAAAGTGGCAACTTTCTGTGGTATGTATCCAGCGACAGGAGGAGTGAATGGTCAATGGAAATCTTACTGCAAACCTATTACTTCACATAAAGAGAGAGATGTGAAGACATTGGCCTGGTTCAGACAACATGAAAAGGAGGACAGGGCTCCTGTATCTTTAACAGTTGCACTGAAAAGGAATTTCAGCAGGTATTATTTTGTATGCATACAGCACCTGGTGAAATTCCCTCTTCATCACAACATTTAATGTTGTAGGAGTCTGGCCCTCTTCTGTATCTGGTCACTCTAGCTAAAGGGGGCAGGGCTCCTGCAGCTTTAACTGTTGTGATGAAGAGGGAATTTCACCAGGTGCTATATATATACAAGTTAAAGGAAGCCAGATTCCAGCTGGACATCAGGAAAAACTTCCTGACTGTTAGAGCAGTGCGACAATGGAATCAGTTACCTAGGGAGGTTGTGGGCTCTCCCACACTAGAGGCCTTCAAGAGGCAGCTGGACAACCATCTGTCAGGGATGCTTTAGGGTGGATTCCTGCATTGAGCAGGGGGTTGGACTCGATGGCCTTGTAGGCCCCTTCCAGCTCTGCTATTCTATGATTCTTTGAAACGGCACCTGCTGAAATTCCCTTTTCAATACAACTGTTAAAGTTACAGGAGCCCTGTCCTCCTTTTCATATGGTCAGCGTAAACCTTGCTGCTTAACCACAAAATGGTTAAGGGAATGCATTCCCTTAACCATTTTGTAGTTAAACAGCATGGTTTAGTGTGTTGTCTGTACCAGGCCACTGCAATGCTCACCTTGCCCCATGAATAGATACTACAGGTTCTCCGTGTGGTGGCATGTTGGATGTATGCACCATACTGCTTGGCACATAGACATCTCTTTTCACCGTATAAAAACTTCCTAGATGGAACATCTTTAGTGGCTACGGTTAAGCAGCGGCTTGTGGAATTAATTTAACATTTTTAATAAGATGTTACTATACATTTTATATGCATTTTTTAAAGTCAGAGCAGACTAAATTCTCTCCTCATCCCAAAAAATTAAAAATAAAGATAAAACTAGTTTTGGTCCTTTTTCTTCAGTTTTAATTGTGCTATTCAATCTGTAGGCATCAAATAAATTATGTTTGGTGTATCATCTGCAAAAAGTCTCTAGTAGAATCTCTGAACCATTATGTAATTTATTGAACTTAATTAACACAAGCCAATATTTTACATAAGTAATTAAATGAATTGAAAGTGTTGCGCGACTCTCCCATCTGTTGGAAGCAACAGCTAAATTGCAGTACAAATTAAAACACATACTGTATGTATTCTGCGTGTGACTCTATACCATTTTTGACTGTGTGTCTATTTACATATAAATTACGCAATTTAAATGGCTCACAACATATATTCCTTATCCCGGGCCATTAGTTTTATTCCCAACTGTCGAAGTGCTGAATCCAGGAATCATGTGGTAAACAATAGAGTTTTAATGCCATTTTAGGCACCTATACTCCACCTTGACATCTGCTGAACTATATTTCTCATGGGTTATTATTATAGACTTGTAAAGGTGTGTTGGCAAGTAGATCCTCCCACTGACATACATCACACAACACATTTGGCATCTAAATTGTTTTGCAAAGTAACACCAAACTAGTTTCAGCAAACGACTAGTAAATCACCAAATGAATCCAAGGAAACCAGCCACTACTGAAAAGATGGATTGATATTTTTCAGTGTTACTACCATGGAGCTGCAGCAGCTTTATTCAGAATAAAATTTAGGGAAAATATTTGGAAGATTTCTTCCTAACTATAGTTGTAACTCAACGTTCAATTATCTATCTCTTTATATTAGCATTCTGCCTTTTTTCAAAGCACCTTGAGGGCAGTGTACACTGGCTCATCCTAAAAGAGAATAAAATAATAAACCAGTGGTCCCCTATCTTTTTGAGTGGGCACATTTGGAATTTTGAAAGGCAGTCATGGGTACTTTCACAAAATGGCTTTCATGGGAATTTTGCTTATTCATAAAACAGCTACCATGGCGGGGAGGGGGAGAGAGATGGCCATTCACAAAACTGTTATTCTCAAGAAGGAAAACTAGTGTGACTAAAAGAAAAGTACCCTGGTTGTACTTTTGTATTGTATTTTATCCTGGTTGTGCTTTTATATTGTATTTTATATTATGGTTTTATACTGTTGTTTTATACTTTGAATGGTTTTAATTTTTGTGAACTGCCCAGAGAGCTTTGGCTATTGGGCGGTATAGAAATGAAAAAAGAAAAGAAAAAGTGACCTGCCCAAGTATATATTAACAAAATAGCTTGTCCATAATGAGGAAATTTAGCCCTTATCTCAAGCAGTCCTCACTTAGTTCTTCGAATAAGATGCCATTACAGCAGCCCTAAACATAAAACAGCTTTTTCAAGCACACATTTTAATGTGCTTCCTTCTGTGGTACTTGAAGGCCGCTGCTTTAGGAAAACTCCATTTTCAAAACTGGGTATGTGTTTGTGGAGATGGAACTATTGAAACCATGGCCCATGTGCTGCTATTTTGTTTTTTGTACAGGAATTCCCGTGAAGAGCTAATTATTCCCATATCACTGCCTTATCCAGGGCATCCAACTGATTATTATGTGAACTTTCTTCTTGAGGATTGAGACAGGTCGGTCACAGCAAAAACTGCCAAATTTTTAGCAGCTGCCATTAAAATGAGGGCCGCAATTGCACCCTGAGTTTTAAATTCTGCAGATTTTAGACCTAACTGTATTCAGTGTTTTTTATTTGCTTGGTCATATTTGTTTTATTTGTTTGGTCATACTGAGTAGTTTCTTTTGAATACTGGACAATTTACTGTTTTATGTTTGTTTTACTATATTGCAATGGTCATTGGCTTGGTGCAAATAAAATTTCATAGAATTGTAGAATGGAAGAGGCCTATAAGGCCATTGATTTGATTTGAACCTGCCAAAGAACCTGAGGGCAAGGCAGAGGTAGAGTCAGAGCTCCAAAACCTCTCTTTTGAAGACAAATAAAGATGATCCTAAGGGCAGCTCTTTGTTTTGCAGCATGCCAGTGACTCCCCCCTCTTTTTAGATTAATAAAAACAGTTAGAAATAAAATTAAATTCAGGATGTGAGGGGAGCCTGGTGGTTGCTAAGAGAGGTGCCCACAGGCACATTGATGCCCAGGGGTCATACTGGAATCAGTGTGGTTTAGTTGTACTTTTGCCACAAATTCATTGTGTGGCCTTGGGCAACTTGCTCTCCCTTAAACCAGGACCCTCCAGAAGTTGGTGGACTCCAATTCCCATCATCTCTGATCACTGGCCATGCTGGCTGGGACTGCTTAGATCTGGAGTCCAATAATATTTGGAGGGCTACAGCTTTGCCTTCGACTCAGCTACTCAACTCAACTGTAAAATGGGAATAGCCCAGGCCTATGTCACAGATTTGTTGTGCGGATACATACAGTAGGTAATGTAACTCACATCTACCTATACACACCCACACACCCACCCCTTTAAAAACAGTACCATAATAAATGAATCAATGCCATGTGTGGAAGCCTCATATAGTCATAGTGGATAAACATGGCCTGAAACATTAAACAGCAGCAACAACAACAAAAATCAGACTGAAAAATAGAGACTTTTATGGGCAGGCATCATGAAAAGGGAAAGTATGAAAGGGTGCACTTTTTTTGTCTACTTTTTAATAGTTAAAATAGAAGAGGGAATTTTGATAGGTGCAGCTTGCTTTCTCACAGTTCTGTAGTGCTAGGAAAATCAACGCTTGCCAAGACTTCCTTCTTGCTTAAGGTATATGTTGAGCTTTTGATGGAAAATCTATTTTAGTCTACACTCTCCCTGAGAAATTTGCTTTTTCCACATCTGAGTTAAGTTCAAGAAAGCTGTGCTGAATTTTGCTCCTGCTGAGTGACTGATGGCTCATTGTATTTTCTGGAAGGTGTGTGGAGTAAGTAGCTGCAAGTGCAAATATTAAGTAAGAAGCAATTCATCAGCAGCCAGTTGGAGCATAGAGATGATGCAACAGAATTGAGGTTGAAGCAGATGATAGATAGGGAACTACAGCTGGATGTGAAGCTAGAGAAGCAATAAATAAATAAATAAATAACCAGTGGGAAACTGGGTGGCTTTAAGAAATCTTGCCAGACAGGGAGATAGTAGCCTGAACTATGAACCCAAGTTGCACAAAATGGTAATTGTAATGTGAGCTCAGGTCAGGACTAACCTCCATTACCAGAGTAAATTAACAAACTGTTCACAGCTCAGAGAGCGAGAAGTAATAAGGCATTTCCAGTTCTTCTTTTCTTCCCAATGGCAAGTGCGATGGTGGTGGCCATATCACCCCCGGAACATACTCTGGCTTCCATGACAGCTAACTGATGAAAATTCTGTCTGGCTTTGGGCTTCTTCTTTTTTTAATCATTCATTACTTTACAGTGAGAAAAGCCTAGTTTTCACTGAGCTGACAAACTTGTACCATTTCAGACTGGAGATGTGGTTGTGGGTGTCACCTGATTGAATACTTCTTTAAAGGGTTGGATGCTTCTTAAAACCCTGAAGGTCTCTAGCATTGACATGTTAATTTTCTGTGTAAGAATCTTTTTTTTTTCTTTTTTGCAAGTTAGCATTCATACGGTGGCCATGTGTCCTATTTTATAGAGAGCGGTCCCCTATTTGAAGGGCTGTTTGGTCCCAAGTCTAGTTGAAAGCTGAAAAACCATCAAAAGGAAGCACAAAAGGCTTGAGATGGCCCATCCACAATGAGCAGTCATACTGGTCACCTGGTCAGTTTTCCCTACTATTTCTATTTAAATGCCAGTAATTATTTCAATTTACATCTACACATATAAATTAGCACATCTATTTATTTCTTCCTTTCCCCTGCCCCAAATTGGGTCCTCTTTTTTTAGGAAGATAAGAAGCTGCTTTATACTGAATCATGGATCCATCTAGCCCTATATTATCGACACTGATTGGCAACTACTCTCCAGGTTTCAGGTAGGAATTTTCCCAACCCTACCTGGAGATTTGAGCTTGCCTGGAAAGGAGAGGCTCAAAACTACTAGGCTACAACTTCTCCTTTTGGGGTTGTGTAAGTTGTCATCATACCTATGAGATTTCATCAGCAGTCTGAAGGAGAGCAACCTTGTCTTGCATAAGGAACCCCCTGTATAGCTTCCAAATCGCACAAGGTACTGGTTCCTCTCTATTCGGCACTCGTTAGGCCTTATCTTGAGTACTGTGTCCAATTCTGGGCACCACACTTCAAGAAGGATGCAGACAAGCTGGAAGGGGTTCAGAGGAAGGCAACAAGGATGAGCAGGGGTCTGGAAACAAAGTCCTATGAGAAGAGACTGAAAGAACTGGGCATGTTTAGCCTGGAGAAGAGAAGGGTGAAGGGAGACAAGATAGCACTCTTCAAATACTTGAAAGTTTGTCTTGTCACACAGAGGAGGGCCAGGATCTCTTCTCGATCTTCCCAGAGTGCAGGACAATAATGGGATCAAGTTACAGGAAGCCAGATTCCGGCTAGACATCAGGAAAAACTTCCTGACTGTTAGAGCAATACGACGATGGAACCAGTTACCTAGGGAGGTTGTGGGCTCTCCCATACTAGATGCCTTCGAGAGGCAGCTGGACAACCATCTGTCAGGGATGCTTTAAGGTGGATTCCTGCACTGAGCAGGGGGTTGGACTCAATGTCCTTATAGGCCCCTTCCAACTCTACTATTCTATGATTCTATGAACCCAGACTCATTTATCTGCTCAGTGAGAACTAAGCCTTAGCCATTGTTAGGGAGTGTGTGCACACATGCATGCATATCACCACAGTCTAGTAAGATTGGTTATGCTCAGGAGAACGTTCTAATTCAGAATGCATTGGGCCTAGCAGAGATTTCCTCTCCCCTGTTTTTCTGTATTTAGCACCTTCCTTTTTTCCTTTTTCTTTGTCTTCACAGTTAGTCAAAGTGCAGCTCCATGAACAGCAGAAGATAAACAGTAACAAAAGGCATAAAAAGCCATTCAAGGTAACAAAAAAAGACTAAGTCTGTGTGAACCCCTGAAAGTGTGTGTGTGTGTGTATCATTAAAAAGAAAATGACAATAGGGTGCCTTGATTTAAGATTTAGCAAAGGAGAGGGTCCCTGTATTTGAACAGAAAAGGGAATTTTGATAGGCACTGCTTCTCATCCCAATGCTCTATGAATAAGAAAAGCTGCTCTGTCCCAATTCCCTTCTGCATAACTTTTGAAGGATGACGGCACAGGATCCTTGGTCTCATACTTTCTACCAATTTCCACACTTTCCACTAGTATTATGAAAACACGTGTCAATGCTGCAGGTTCATATCTTGCTGTAAGTCACATAAGGGCAGGTTTGCTGAAATAAGCCTTTAGAGGAAACCTCAAGGAAACCTCTGCTGCTCTCAGGAAACAAGCTGAGGGAAGCTCAGGTCAGTGGAAGCAGTATGGTATTTACATAGCTAGCAAGACACAGAAATTAACCGATTTCTCCTCCGCAAGGAAGCTGTTTTTTGTTTGCTTTATCTCTTGGACATGTCACATCTGCTGGCTGAGACAGCTGCACAGCAGACTGGATTTCTGGATGCAACTGAATCAATAAGACTGCCTCCCCTCCCCCACCCACCCCTGGGTTCTTTTTTCCTTCCATTTCACAAATTACTATTTCTAACCATCAAAGGGGGAAGCAGATATTATTCCCGACAACCTTTTCCACTGCATCCACCTTCTTTCCGGGCACAAAGGCCAGTTTCAGTACTTCAAAAATTATATCGGCTTCTCCTTCAGAGATCTGTAACAATTAACTCAATGAGGAAATAGAGTGCTTGTAATTAAGATAATCAAGCACCGAGAAACCCACCCTGCTAATGCTAATAGCCATGCAGCTTTAAGCTGTACATTAATTAAACCCCCGATAACTGTTACAGTCACTCTCAAGCAATTTGGGGGAGAACGATAGAAACGCGCGGCGGCACGGAGACCAAACTGCTGCTTAAGCACATCAAGCTGTCACTGGCTTCGTTTAAAAAGGTTATTTATCCATTTTGAGAGGCAACAGTTGCCAGCAAGACTTCTCACAGGCTTGGATCGTAAGGCCCTGATCCTGCAAGGCTATCAAATAGTTGTTCAACAACTATTTCCAGTCTGTTTACAAACTGATGTGCTGCAAGCCTGGCAGCATCTCTGTGGTATGGAGTGGAGGCTCTAATGTACTTGTGGCAGAGTGATAAAATCCCATTGAAAAACATGCCTTTGTGTAGGGTGACCATATTTGGGAAACCAAAAAAGAGGACACCTAGTGTGTGTGTGGGGAAGCTGCTTTCTGAGTCCTGCAGAAAGTACGTTATTCCCCCGCCACCTTAAAGAACCCGATTGGAGTGGAGGAGGGGAAAGGATTTCATTCTGCACCACCACCATCCACTCCAATTGGGGCCTTTTCTATAATGTCCACGAATGACCCACTTTCCCCTTTAAGACCTCAATTGGAGCTCGGGGTGGGGGAATGATGTGCCTCAAGAAAGCATGTCATTCCCTCCTGCCATGCTAATGGCAGCCTTAAAGGGGAAGGTGTGTCATTCCAGGACATTATTGAAAATTATAGAAAATCCCCCCTGACACTATGGAAAGAACAAAAACCAGGACAAATCCGGGGAAATCCTGACAGTTGGTCACCCTACCTTTGTGTACATTAGTTAAGCGGAAGGACAGTGTGTTTGTGTGTGTGTGTGTGTAATGCAACTCTTCTCACTCACGTCTGAATGCTACATTCCTAGGGTGACCATATGAAACAGGGCTTCTGTATCTTTAACAGTTGCATAGAAAAGGGAATTTCAGCAGGTGTTACTTGTATGCATGCAGCACCATGAAGGGCTGGGTGTGGGAATTCGTTCTGTTCCCACCCCAGTTCTAGATGGAGGGTTCCTAATGCTACCACTTGAAAGGCATTGTGCAACTATTCCCTCTTAGCTGTGGGAAAGTATGGGAGGGTTGCAAGTGGAAAGTAGCATCCGGATTCAATATAAATTCGGTGAATGGGAATCACCCCCCCAAAAGCCTCATCTGAAAGCATCCTCCGTGCATCACAAGAGATCCACAATCATTTAAATGACAGAGCTGCAGAATATTGTAAAAACACAGGAAAAGAGCAATGCAAGAACACTTAGAATAAATACTATAATAAGGTGAGTATATTTACAAAGAAGGCAAGCTTCAAATGAGAATACACGTGTGCAAACTGCTTATTACCAAGCCAGCCACCTGGTGGGGCTAGGAAGGGGTAAGCAGACCCTTAGGACCCATTTAACACTATAGCAATTGCTTTTTCCATGGTTAAAATAAGCCCTTCTAGCTGTGAGTTTATTATTGGAGAAACAAGATGAAAAATGGTGAAGAGGGACGGAAGCTGGATCTTATTTGTTCCCTAAAGAAAAAGAAAAGCATTCAAAAGCTGCTGACCAAAGAAAACTTGAATTGCCTATTTCTGGGTCCTGGAAGTTCACGAGAGGGGGTTATGGGGAGGCCAAAGATCTTACTTGGATAATGAGTTTTGCTGCGTGGGATAGGAAGAGGGGATCCATTGAAAAATGTCAAAAAGACTTGGAAGGTGCAACGCTAGGATTCCTTTATCTAAGAATGTAATGTGACTAATGTCTGGACAGTTGACATCAGCAGTGGTGCCTAGTGTACAATCTAAGAGGGGCTAGATGTTGTTGTCCTATGAAAGTCTAATCTACTTACCCTATTTCTTCGATTCTAACACACACTTTTTTTCCAATATAAACATCTCTAAAAATGGGTGCGTCTTAGAATCATGGGTGTGTCTTAGGGTTTTTTTTTCCTGTTGGTGGTACTGAAATAAGTGTGTGTCTTGCAATCGATGGCGTCTTACAATCGAAGAAATACGGTGCTTGCTTCAATAATGAATATCTGAGATTATCAAACGTCACTATTTAGGACAAAATAAAAATGGGAATTTGGACATATGTGACCATAGTGAAATTTGGGATAGATGTTGACATAAAATATATGGAAATTTTACATGTTTCATTGAACCAATCAGATGACTATATATCATCAAGTCTATCCCTGCCCCTAAAAATACTGTTACCTAGAATGAGGTTATTTCTTTTACTTGGTAGTAGTATTGAAATTCTGGCTGTCCAAAAGAGTTCTGGATAGGTGGCGAGTGTTGGGATACTCATTGTGTTCTGTGGAACAATGAATGAAAGACAACTATATATATTTATAAGTGATGTTTGTCTGATAATTGCCCAGGTTGCCTGCAATGTAAGGCCATGGGAGTCATGTAAGGCCATGGCAATGTAAGGCCATGGCAATTCTTACAGTGACTGGATCTACACTACTGCTTTAAAGCTCTTTATAACAGTTTTGACAACTGTATATGGAGTATGTCCTGGGCCCCAACAGTTTTCAAAACTGTTATAAAGAGCTTTAAAGCACTTTAAAGCAGTAGGGTAGATCCTGCCAGTATCACAGCTATAAGCCTGGGTTCACACAAAACACTAACCCACCCAGCGTGGGTTGTTGTTGAACCATGGGTTATCTGTTGTCTGAATGCAGCATATATCTTTTTGCCGGTGAGTTATCGTGTTGTCTGAATGCAGTGTGTTTTCCATGGGGTTACTTGTTATTATTATTATTATTATTATTATTATTATTATTATTATTATTATTTATATAGCACCATCAATGTACATGGTGCTGTACAGAGTAAGACAGTAAACTTGTTGACCGTGCAGTGTGGCTTGTTAACCACCCTAAACAGCTCAACAACAAGCCATTGTCAAGGTGGCTTGTTCAAGAGAAATAAACCACAGGGCATTCCTAGCAAGCCACCCACCCTGAGGAAAACACCCTGCATCCAGAGAACGTGTTAACCCTCCCCTGCGGAAAACACACTGTATTCAGACGACGTGGTGCGTTAGGGTGTTGTGTGAACCCATGAACTGCTGTTGCCTGTAAGCAATTAAAGAGGTGTGGGGAGGAACAGAGACTTGTGCATATTTAAAATCTAGTACTACGCCTTGCTTTTGTTTTATCATGGAAAAAGAATCCCATTCCTTCCATTTTTCTCTTGATCCAGTGGGTGTTGACCAGAAGGAAACAAAAGGATGAGATGTAGCAGAAAAGCTTTTAGGCAACAAAATGATGCTGGCAGGTGGTCTTGATCAAAAGATAAAATACTACTGATGCGTGCAAATAATCATAATAGGAAATGCGATTTTCCAATTTCATGCAGGATACTCCCCACGTACAAAAGAACTCAGACACCAGTTCAGAAATTTCCAGTGGAAGAGAGCCTCTTGCCTCCCCAAGGTAAATGGCTGAGATGCACTTCTTACGGTTTCTCTTCTTATGATGAACTTGCCTTCCTTTACTGTGACCTTATTTCTTCTTGGCCTTCTGGCAACTGAAAACATTGAAACAGGGCCCTTGAATGGGGCTCGAGGCTATTCTAAACTGTAAACTATTTCTTGAGGAGTCTCATTATGCCCTTGCATCATAATCATAGCTGTTCTCTCAATTCTTCCTCATCTATCAATATACTTTCATTTAATTATGGAAATACTGAGCAGGAGACTCTAAAATGAACTTAGTGCCTCTTAATTTAAGAGACTTACTATGCTAATATGGGAAATGTTCTGTGATGTTAAGTGTTAACCCAGACATAATTACACTGCACCCTATAGCTCAGTTTTACCCACCCTTGAGCTGTCCAGATAATTCCAATTTCATCTCCCATCAGCTCCAGCCAACATGGCTAGGAGTTATAGTCTAAACTATTTGGAGGGTACAGGTTGGGGAAGGCTGCTATAGCTTAGGGTGACCATATTTGGGAAACCAAAAAAGAGGACACCTAGTTTGTGTGTGGGGGAAGCAGCTTTCTGAGTCCTGCAGAAAGTACGTTATTCCCCCGCCACCTTAAAGAACCCGATTGGAGTGGAGGAGGGGAAAGGATTTCATTCTGCACCACCACCATCCACTCCAATTGGGGCCTTTTCTATAATGTCCACGAATGACCCACTTTCCCCTTTAAGATCTCAATTGGAGCTCGGGGTGGGGGAATGACGTGCCTCAAGAAAGCATGTCATTCCCTCCTGCCATACTAATGGCAGCCTTAAAGGGGAAGGTGTGTCATTCCAGGACATTATTGAAAATTATAGAAAATCCCCCCTGACACCATGGAAAGAACAAAAACCAGGACAAATCCGGGGAAATCCTGACAGTTGGTCACCTTACTATAGCTGGCACATGGTATTTCCCCAGTCTGAGCCATGGATGGTTGAGCATCTTCTGTGGGTCTCTCCCTCTCCCGCAAGCCTTCACCCTGACCTTGGGAAAGGAATCCCCATGTTATCTCTTATGGGGGTGAACATGGGGATTCCCTTGCATGTGACACACACACCCATAAGGAGTGAGCTGCATGAAAGGGAATCCCTTTGTTATCTTTGATCCAATTGGAAAGCAAACAGGGCACTCTATTTGGTCGGTGAGGGTGGGTTGTTGGAGTGATTAATAAGCAACTTGCAACCCTAAAACAGGCCATGGGTTCTGGTTGGCTTGTCAACCACCTCAACAACCTACCCTTGCCGAGTTCACGTGTAATGACAAACTACGAAGTGCCCCTGCCACAGCCCAAATATTCAAAATGGTAGCTACTGCTGCAATAAGGAGCCCATGCGGAAATTCACCCATGATGGCTTCTTGTTACATGTGAACCACATCAGTGAAGAGGTCAGGCAGATCTCCTTGGGAGCAGCATTCCACAGATTGGTGGTGGTGGTGGTGGTGGGCTCTACAGAGAAGGCTCTTTCCCTGGTAGCCACTTGTTACACCCTTGTGAGTGGTAGCTGCCATAGAAGAACCTCCAAAGACTATTTTAGCCACTGGGCAGGAACATATGAGAGTATATTATTCAGGTGTTGTATAGTGTGTGTGTTTTAATGGTTTTATTGCTCTTTTATTATTGTACACTGCTTAGACATTGTTTTATGATAAGCGGTCTAGAAATGTATGTTAAATAAAATGGTCTGTTTCTGATGAAAACATTGAAGAAATGATGACTAAATACAATAATGTTTTTTCTTAATTTATTTTCCCAATTTTTAAAAACGATCAGCAAAACACTCCATCCTCATCCGATGTGGCTATAGCTTAGCTTCGTGCTGTCTGAGACTAGTTTACATTTCAGTAAGGAGTGACAAAAAAAAGTAAACTATACAGGACACTTCCATTTTTTTCTTTATCTCTTTTTGAACATTTATATATATATCTATTAAAAAAACTTGATTAGCAGCTTGGCTGGCACTCCCACAACCCCCTAGATAATACTTTTGAACTAGAAGAAAGCACTTTTAGACAATTACGCTAGATAAAACAATATATACAGTTTTGACATATAAATACAGCCATTTGTATATAATGGTACACCTAAATTTCAGATAATGTCAACATGTTTTCTTAGCTAATTACCTCTTTTCTTTGTAATTTGACCTCCTCTAGGTGTATCTATAAATTTTTAATCCCAATAAGGGATCATCTTATCTACTGAATCTTAATGATTCTGGAATCCTCCAAAGACGCCCACTAGGAATACCTATAATGAAATAATTCTTCAGAAGATAAGACTTCTGAAAGCTTTATTGGCAATATGTGCTTTGTCCACTTACATTTCAACAAAAATCAAACATGACTTTGATTCATAGGATATGGTTACAATGATAAAAAAAGTGGTTCTTTCAAATAATTTCCCCTGTTGTGGACAAATTAAATGTCTTTTAAAGAGCATAATATCTTGTTTCCCCCAAATAAAATTGAAACCAATACTGGCTGTGGTTCTTGTACAATCTTATTTTAACCAAACACTTCCAAGTCAAGGAACTTGTCTACATGTTTCATGTCCCAATGTCCGGTTCCCTTTGCTGATTCCATTCTTTTTGCTCAAAATAATTAAGAAAAGTATAAAAATCCATTAAGTTTTAAAACGTCTTGTACATTCAAAAATCAGGGCACTCATGCTTAAGGCTCTTGAAACATTGACAGATAGAAAGTTTGATGCTGCTCCATGCATAACCAAATGTTGCATTGCAAGCTGACTCTACAGATATATGCAGTGAGAAAAAGAAGAAATTGACTTAAAATATATACACAACAATTTCCATGATGAATATTTACAAGTCTGTCAGAGAGAGAGAGAGAGAGAGAGAGAGAGAGAGAATGCCAAGCATTAAAGCAATGTGGGGAGAAGTAAAATTTTGGGGGCGTAGGCAGATGTTGCTCGTTCATTGCTAAAAATGCTTTTTCTTGATATGTGGTGCTGCCATGTGTTACATTTTTATGGTTGCACAATGGTTGGCAGATGTTGGGTTAATTTGTACCACTTCCTTAACACTAAGTACATCTAAGTATTCCTAAGTGTGTTCCAATGTATTGAACCAGAATCTCTTGTCTGGATTCCAGGTATCTCTTGTCATAAAGGAAAGTCAGTATAGGGAGATGCTTCACCAAACAAGCCAGCTATTCTAAGGTGGCGATGTAAATAGAATCCTACATTGCAAAATGGTGCATTGTTCCCTTCATCCCAGCAGAACTTCTGCAAACCAAGGGGTTCCCCTGAGCATGAACGATACCTTTCTCTCAGTGTCCAATCCTGGCCCACTACCCGAGCTTGTTATTAGAGGGAGTGAAGCCATGGCCAAAGATTGCAGCAGGGAACTGGTTTAGATGTTACTCTACCAGCAGCCCAGCTGTTTTTTCAGGTGGTGAATTTCCACCCTCTGGACTGTAATATCTGCAAACAGTCGCCATGTGATGTGACGTTCAGCTCTCTGTGTGATGACACATGCAGAGTTGTTTTGTTGATGTTGCAGTTCAGGGACAGAATGCCACCATGTGCCAGCGTCTGGGGGCATGGGTCAAGCCAGATCTATATCAACTCGGATTTTCACTTTCATAGATCACTGCGTTGAAAACTGCTGCCCATTGCTGCCTACCATTGACTATCTGCCCACTAATAAGAAAGCAGTTCTCATAAGAGAAAGCTACTAAGGTATGTCAGAAAATGTGTTTAAAAAACGACAACACATTCTGCACAAAATGTTAATGCTCTCCTATCCAAGCAGTGAAAGGCATGAAATGTTGAGTCTCTTATAACCACCGCAGAATGGACACTTTTATGTGGCTTTAAGCAACTTGGCAGTAAAGGGACAGTCAGTCTTAAGGTAATGGGATTGGTGATACCAATGTATGGAGTGGAAGAGTGACAGGAACTCTTTCAGCCTAAGATTACAGAAGAACCTAATGCAGAAGTGATTTATTCAGGTTTTGACTTCTTTATGATTTTGTTTCTTCCCCTAAGCACTCTTGGATCTCAGTACAGCCCATCATTGTTTATAATTAATTGTTTATACCTGTCATCAGCTACTGGAGGCCCTGGTTTTGGCTTTATCATGCAACCAGTAGATACATGAATGGCCAGTGGCTTGATCCTTTACAAAATACTGAGCAGAGGCTTAAGTTCTCATAGGCTATTTGAATAGCATATTCAGTGCTTGTTCTGTACCTAAAATAAAATAAGTTAACTATCCTAGAATATATGACGGATTTTATACCGACTGACGGCTTTGTTCTGTGCCTATGATAAAAGTTAATTGAATGCCTGCCTTTCTGCCTAGAGAGCAGCTTTCATCAGATGATGTTAAGTCTAGTGAGAGCTCACTTTGAGAAAAAGAACACAGAGCTGATTCATGTATGCAGAGACATCACTCAGTGTCTCAAATGATATAGCTGGTTCTCTTTGTGATTTCACATTTTGAGGCCTCCTTAAATATTGCAATCATTGGGCACAATAGAGTAAAATATATTTATGAGCTGACGTTGTTTACGACTTGATCCAGTTTCATGGATTTGAACATGACTTAGGCTAGATCAACACTACTGCCTTATAGGATTATTTAAGTGCACTGATAACTGTTGGGCCACATTCCATATACTGCTTTCATAGCGTTGTTTCCTGCTTTTTATTCCACATTCGTAATGATTTGACACAAGGTGTAGATCTGGCCTTAGTCATGGCTAACTTTTGCTCGACTTTGTCCACTGCATAATGAGCACGCATGTACAAACTCGCTTATATTTTCTGGAGCTGATATGGCAAGTTTCTACCAAACCAAAACGTTCCTGTGCTAAACAATAATACCCTAAAAGCTTGATTCTGTTCTCCTTTAAAAGCTTGTCATGTAAATAAAATATGTGAGAGCTTATCTCCGTGTAAGCTTTTCAGTGGAAAGCCACCTATGGATTTGTCTGTGTGAGTATAATTAGAGATATGTATTAGAACATGCTGTTTGTATGAATGTGCTAAAAATCAGTGAATCATATCCCTCTGCAGACATTTCGCCTAACCCTGTCTGCCTTTGACTAAGGGATTCTCTAAACAAGCGATTTATAGCTTGCTTGTGACTGGCTACGCCTGGATGTTTGTAGGTCGGTTACATGACATCATGAACAGCTAGGATGTCTCCTATGCTATACCCCCCTTATCCCACTCTCAGAAAATACAGAGATAATCAGCTTAAAAATTAAAAGTATTAGATTGTAAGCCTATGCGGCAGAGTCTTGCTATTTACTGTTTTACTCTGTACAGCACCATGTACATTGATGGTGCTATATAAATAAATAATAATAATAATAATAATAATAAAAAAAAAATCCACAAAATTGCCCCATGTAAAGATGGCATTGTGCTGTAATTCTGCCACTAGATGGTGCTATTTTATTGCGTTGAATAGAAGATGAAGAGATAGGAAGTATTCAATCCAAACCACATGGCCACCTGTGAAACTGGGCCAATGCAACCCCAGAATGAAAACGGAAGCGGAAAGCAGAGGTGTTTTTTTTTTTTTTTAATGTCAAGAAGCTCATAATCCTTTCCTTTTGAGAGAATTGTGCCAAAAGAGTAAGGCTTAGGAGTTTGGGATCCAATCCACACCCAATCAAGTCCCATGGCAAAACTCAAATTGATTTTACATGTATTGGCTACATATTTTCCAATAACTGAAATGGCTGCACGTTTCAGTAATGTTCCAAGATGGCATCTGCGTGTGTGTGTGTGTGTGTGTGTATGTGTGTGTGTTTTCTAATGCAACCCAATTTGCATTGGAAAAATTTCTAATCCAAACTGATTTTCCCCTTTGCAATTTACATTGAGAATTTCCCCAGAAAAACCACATCACTGGCTAAGGACACAATGCTATACATGTTTAGCCAGAAAAAAAGTTCTACTTCTTAATGCTCTGTCTGGTAATTTGTGTCCGTATTTTCAAATAATGTGAGCGTGTTAATAATAATACTGGGCAAAATGCAGTGTTGCATGAGTGAACCTGTGCACAATGGAAATTTCCCCATCTGTCCTCCACTCTCCAAACTTGCTGCAGAGGGGCCCCCAACTTCCAGAACAGATTTTGAGGATGCTGGGGGAGAAAGAAATCACCCCCTCCTTGTTCTGTCGATGGAAGCCATTTTGCCAGGAGGAGATGTTAACTGGATACCAGCAGTGTCACTACGGTTAACTTTTTGTTAGATTTAAAGCAAGGAACAAATGACACAAGACAGCGAGTCACATGTACATTTTCCTCCACGTTTGTTAAAAATTACATGACCCTAGAGAACTGCAGTGGAAGACCTGTGTGGGGGGGATGGTTTCTTAACCTTTCCACCTCTAGTGATTTTTCAGCTTAAAAAAATCATTCTCCGTGGCAAAAGCAACTGGAGACGAGAGATTTTGAGGAGGGCAGATACCAAAGGGTTAAGAAGCTTCTAATCCTATGTATGTCTTCTAAGGAGACTGCAGGGTCTGTGGTTGCATTTTGTGTGATGGTGTCTCCCCCCCTTTTTTAAAAGTCTACATGCAATTGAGTGTCAAATGTTGCTTTGTTCTAAATCTCCATATAATATTTTCTGCATAAGTACTTTGCTTGGTAAAAAGAAAAAAGGGGGAAGGAAAAGTGTTCTCTGTGTGTATGTAGGGGGCTGTGCAACATTTTCTTTCATCCTATATTTCAGAAGACATCCCCAATGATCCTAGGGAATCAAGACCACAACTGAAAACCAAACAATTGTGCTGTTATTTCTGCCTGTCCAAGTTTTGGGATCCTGCCTTTCTAACAGTAGCCCACCGTGTCACATGGTGAGCTACTTTTGCGGGTCTGCAGTTCAATGGAAGAAAAAGTCAACTATCCCAACTGGGATGTGCTTAAAATAGTTCTTTGGATCCAGTCCACTGACCGGCTGCCATTGCTGCATTCAGTGAACCCAGCTTTCTTTCCCACCCAGTGGATTTATCCGTTCTGTCAGTTCTGACAGCAATGGTCACCTTATTAGGCAGCTGCGAGAGGAAGCAGTGCCTGTATCGGTCAATACTCAAACGGCTATGCAGGCTGTTCTGACCCTTGCTCCTTCCTCTCCTGCAAAGAGGTGTTTGGTGCTGGCTGAGTTCGGAGCACAGATAATCTGTTAGGATGCAGAATGAAAGGTTCAGCATGTGTGGTAGTAAACGCACAGCCCTGGGATATGTGCACCAATAGGCAGCTTGTGAAAAAGCATACACACAAGACAGAATTAGGGCTGTGATATAAATGTTAAAAATGCTCAGTAGGATGGTGTATACATTAGTGGCATAACTACGGTGGCATCCTCTCCAAGTGATTCTTTACATTAAAGGGACATCGCGTTTGTTTACTGGCCTTTTGCTTCCTGCTTCTCTTCGTCAATTGTAATAAGCCGAATTACACCGGAGGACAGGGGTGACCACATGGTCTGTAATTGAAAACTTCCCTGCTCATATACTTGAATTGGACAGTGCCCTCTAGTGGGTGTTTTGTAGCGTAACTTCAGCTGTACATGGCAAGCAATCCTGAGATATTTCAGAAGAATTTTGATATCCAAGGTATTTTTAAACAGAATAACCAGGGGAAGAAGCAGGAAACGTGCAGGAGGCTCACAATGTCGTCAAAATGACCCGCAAACTTCCGTGAGTGGCCAGTCACAAATGTGCTCTAAATCATTCATTTAAAGAAGTCCCCGGTGTGGTTTAAAACATCCCATTAAGAAGAGACAGCGGGGGCTGATCACAGTCCTCCTGCTATGAAATTATATTCTTATTTATTTATTGAGTTATATTGAGTTATAAATTAGCATATGCAATTTTTATGCAAATCTGTGCCCTCCTTTGCCCCCCCTTTTGGTAATGCGTAAGTGGCATTATAATGCCTCTATTTGATTATACCTTTTTGATGCGCTGTCAACTTCATTGGCACGGCACACAGCAAATCGCCTACAATGCTCCATTCAAACCAAAGTATTGTATATGCAGAGCAAAACGTGTTGCAGATTTACCTCATAACCTCTTGAATGAGGAGCATTATCACCTACGCCTTCCAGAATCTGTTGAAAGGTTTTGCTGTTCAGGAAAAACTAATCAATCAGATTTGATTGACATTTAAAAAAAAGGGGGGGGGGGAAGCTAGTCCATAAGGTTGCTAGAGATGTGGTAAATTTGGGGAAGGTTTTGAGTGAAATTTAACATCACAAAAGCTTCCTCTTCTCCTCCCCCAATCTGCAGGGAGAGGGGGAATTGCCCCCCATCCCACCGATGGAAGCAAATTCCATCCGTGGAAAATGTTCACTGGAAACCAACCAAACCTTGTTCCCGTTCTGTAATATGGTCCACTGCCAAATTAATGTTTGATTTTGTAATTGTGGCATGTGTTGTTGTTTTTCAAAAATATATATTGGGTATTGCTATTTTTTATCGACCTTATTGGCGTTTCTGTTTTTCTTATTACACATGGTCAGTGTGTCTATCAAAGTGTGATTGGTATTGGCTTCACATCGTATTGTTAGTGCCACTGGGAATGGCACATAAGGGGTAATAAATAGAAAAACTGAATTCATTTGCAACTCTCTCCTTTTTGTTGGCTCATGGGCCTTTTAATTGTCAAAAAACACAAAACTAATTATGCTTATATCTACAGAATACAGTCCTATAATTCCAGTGGGCAGCCTTTTATAATTTAAAATACAGTTGGGCGCTTTAAAAAAATGAAACGCTTTTACAAACTATTGTGTTTTTAACACTGTAATAACCGAACTGTTGGCTGTGGACTTCCTTATCTTCGTTCCCCAGTAATTACAGATATTGTTCAGTTAGTGTTTTGTTCATTTAATCATATTGCATATTTCCCCTTAATTATGTGGAATTCCTACAGATTGTGAATACTGTCTCTGCAAATATAATAAAATGGTACCATTGGTTTTGATGAATAAACTGCTCATTAAAAACAGATTTTTCACTTTCTAAAAGTTAATTAATACCTTTCAGTACTGTACAATTTTAATACATGTGAAGTTGGCTTTTGTAATATAATCTGATTATTTTGGCACATGCTTTTTGTGCTGTCTTTTAACATGTTTATTACTATCAGTGCCTTTTGAGGCCTTATTTTTCAATTGATGTGAGGAAATGAAGAAAATGTGGTTTGTTTTAAAAGAGAAAAAAAAACCCCACATTTTGGGGTGTGTGTATTTTACGGTGACCACACCAAAAGAAGGACAGGGCTCCTGTATCTTTAATGGTTGTATATAAAAGGGCATTTCAGCAGGTGTCATTTCTATGCATGCAGCACCCGGTGAAATTCCCTCTTCATCACAACAGTTAAAGCTGCAGGGCTCTGCCTAGCATTAACAGATACATGACCACCCTCTTTGCGCTAGCAGTAAACTCAACATTTGAAATGGATCTTCGGTGTTCCCTGAGGGAATAACATCTAATTTGGAACAGAAAGCCATACTACTACTACTTAGCTTTACACATTGAAATTCATTTCAGTGAACATGAAGGTCCTTTAAAAGAGAGAGAGACACAGAGAGAGAGAGAGAGAGAGAGAGACTGGGTTCCTTGGGATTTCCCCAAAATTTGTAGGTTATGTGAAAGAGCTCTAAGGACCCTCAGATTGCTGACCCTTGCTTTAAAGGATGGTTCCTATTCCAGATGCTTAATGGGAATAGATTTTACAACTTTTTTGGGTGGGTGGGTGTCATTTGCCCTCTTGGGCAGACAATTGCGAGACTGGACAAGACAGATGTCACTTGATAGCCTTTTTGACTGGTATAAATAAGACCATTATGAACAGAGCCTGCAATTTGTAAACCAGATGTCAAAGCTGTAAAGACCAACCAAATGCAACATATTGAAGACTCCCCCTCCTGGATAGTTAACATCCCATTGTCCAATGAGAAGTTCTCCATTTCCTCTCTACTCAGATGGCAAACGAAAGCCAAGAAACAAAGTATTTACATCTGTAAAAAGTCCTAACATCTGAGATGCTTCTTGCTTGACATGTCATTCCAAATCCTGTGCATTTCCTCGGGTGATATCTGATGCACCGTGATAACACGCCGATATCTACACAGGCTGTATGCCATCTTCCAGTGATTAAAGCCACTGTTTTGGAAAGGGTGGATGCCAAGCTTCCTCAGACACAGTCCCACATACACATCCTCCAGATGAAGAAGTCTAGTATGGAGGGAGGTTTTGTAAATCATCTCGGCTACATCAGCTGAAAAAATGTAGCCTGTACCTGAGCAAAATGGTGGATAGTTGCTATCGGGATACAAGTCCCTAGGCATATACCATTTGCTACGCACATCCCTTATTGGGCCTCCGTTGATCACGTAGCCAGTAAAGTACCTCCGTCTTGGCTTGGTGTTGGGTTTCAGCAATTTGTAAATAAGGTTGTCCATATTTACAAAAATGTCGCTGTCTGTTTTCATGATGTACTTGGCTTTTGAGCAAAAGGTGGCCACCCACCTCATTCCCATCAATGTTTTGAGAGTCAGGTTGTGATAGGAGTCAATGAAATCCTCCACGATAATGTCATGGAAAATCTGACTTTCTTGCTCCACCATCTGGTTTAACACGGGGTCTGTGTTCTTCCCCAGAAGAAAGAGCGTGGAAATCTTGATGCCTTTGAAGTTGTTCTCATCCCCCCACGTCTCTCGAATGGCTTGTCTGGCGTCGAAATCCTTGTGGGTTGTGCTGATGAGAATGACCAGAAAGGGGGCGTTCTTCTCGCACTTCTCCGGTTCATTTATGAGGAAATCGAAGGAATGAGGATTTATTGGTCGAGTCCTTATATTGCCAAAGGAGACGTTTTTTCTAGCCAGGGAGATGCTGTCGTAAGTCTTGTGGACTGTGTAGGACGAAGTGGGACGTGTGATACTTAGGTACCAAAGTGCACTTGCCCAACAAACAACTGTCAGGACATACAAACAAGAGACTTTTGAAGCCATTGTTCCTGGAGCAGTTCTATTCAGCAGAATGAACAATTAGCCCTCTTACCATTACCATCTCTGGGTCCTGCAGAGGCAGCATGTTAAATTTTCAAACCTTAAAGTTCGACATGGAAAAGCGACTTGGTGCTTGTTCATGGAGCTAAGTGAGAAGGTTTTAAGCCCGAACCGAGTGCCTTCTCCTGTGTGGTAGCAGCCTCCATTTCTTTAATGACATGTTATTTCTGAAAAACAAGAGCAGAAAATGATTTTTTTTTAAAAAAAGATTTTTTGATGGTGCTGCTGTATTTTGATGTTAGGATAACCTAGCTGCAAATATTATATGAAATGGTAAGTTTTGACAATGAAAGATGTTACTCTTTTGTTCAGAATGAAGTTAATGGTAACTGCATATTAATAAGTTTGGACTTGACTTGCAGGAAGCAAAGTCATTAGCTTAATCAGGAAAGGCAGTGAGGGTTCCTTGGCTCACAATCAAGTCACAGCTAGTCCAGGCCATGGTAGATAGATACAGGGTGTGGAGAAGGTGGATAGGGAGACATTTTTCTCAAAATACTAGAAACTGGGGTCATCCCATGAAGCTGATTGGTGGGAGATTCAAGACAAATAAAAGGAAGGACTTCTTCACACAGCGCATAGTTAAACTATGGAATTCACTATCACAAGATGTAGTGATGGCCACCAATTTGGATGGCTTTAAAAGGGGGTTGGATAATTTCCTGGAGGAGAAGGCGATCAATGGCCACTAGTCCTGATGCCTCTGTGCTACCTCCAGTATGCAAGGCAGTAAGCCAATATGCACCAGTTGCTGGGGAACATGGGTGGGAGGGTGCTGCCTTCAACAATATTTATTTAATTATTTTTAAATATTTATAGGGCGCCTTTCAGATCAGGAGCTCTCCCAATGCAGCATACAACATTAAAATGCATATAATAAAATTCATAATAAAAAGCGATGCAATAATAAAAGCAGGAAAAATACCACATATCAGCATAAGATAGAACCTGCAACACAACTTCACCCATAACCCAGTCTGATAAAACATAATCAGGGGAAGGCCAGAGAAGTAAGGACCTTCTTAAAAGCCTGAAGTGATGGGGTGTGGTGGACCTCTGATGGCAACTTATTCTGGAAGACTGGGGCCACCGCAGAAAAGGCCTTCACTCATGTGCCCACCCACCTAACTACCCTCAAAGATGGGCAAATGAGAAGGGAGCTCACTTGCTGATCTTAAAGTGTGGAAAGGCTGAAATGGGTGGACGTAATGTGGTCCCAAAACAACCAAGGCTTTAAAGGTCAAAACCAGGACTTTAAATTGGGCTTGGAAATATACTTGTGACCAGTATAGGCATTATGTGCTTGGATTGCCTCACCCCCACCACAGTTGGGTGGCCACATTTTCTACCAGCTGATATTTCTTTACTGTCTTCAAAGGCAGCCCCACATATAGTGCATTACTGTAGCAGAAGTCTCTCCATTTTTAACAGGAAACTGTAAAGTAGCCATCAAATTGCAGGCAAAATGTCATAATGTCATGTATGCGAAAATATCTCCTTGTGTGCATCCTTGCATCTGTCTTATCTAATATAAACAAGAGCTCCGTTTGTGTTGTGTTTTAACCTGTTGGGTGTTTTACTGTGGTTTTAATTTTTGTGAACCGCCCAGAGAGCTTCGGCTATTGGGCGGTATAAAAATGTAATAAATAAATAAATAAATAAATAAATAGATGTTTAAAAGCATGGGGGACAAAATGGGCTAATGATCATGGGGTAGACAAGTCACCTAGAACCACCTTCTGAGACCACTCCTTCGTGAAGGACCAGAACCACTTACACACTGTGCCTCCTAAACCCAGCCCAGATAAATGATCCAGAAGGACACCATGGTCAATAATATTGGAAGCCTCTGAGAGTTCCAGAAGAGGTCCAACAGGTTGCGTTCCTCACATCTATTCCTTCGTGTAAGTAATCAGTCAGGGTGACCAAGGCTGTACCCTTCCTACGACTAGGACTAAAATGTCATTAAAATGGCTCTAAATAATATAACTCAATACTGCTTTGAATTGTGAGTCCAGCATCTTGCCCAAGAATTGCAATTTTGACACAGGGTGGTAGTTAGCCAAAACCATAGGATCAAAAATTTTATTTCTTCAACAAGGACCTCAGCACTGCTTTTTTCAAAGCTGCAGGAGTCTCACCATCCCTAAAGGTTGCTTTGTCCACCTCAGAGGTCCGGTTACCCAGCCAAGTTCTGGTAGATTTCACAAACCAGCATGGACAAGGATCCAAAGAGCAAGTAGTAGACCTCAGTCCTCCAAGCAGTTTGCCCACATCCTTAGGTTGCACAAGCCAAAAGATATCCATAACATGACTAGATAGTGCACTAGCCCCATCCATCTCAAGATTCCGTCAGAACAATGGCATCCAATTCGGCATGAATACGAGCAACTTTAATCTGCAAAATGTTTAGCAAATTGCTCACAGCGGGCATTTGAGGGTTTGAGTTGTTGTATTCCAAAGCCTACACTCAAGAGGCCATTAACCACTCAAAAGAGCTCTGCTTGCAGACCTTGAGCAGATGCAATGGTGGTAGAGATTTTTTTTTTTTTGCTGCCATCATCACCACAGAATAAGATTGCAAATGGATGTTTACCTGTGTTCCATTGTATTCATTACAAGTCTTCCACCATTTGCACTCTAACATTCAACAGTCATTTCATCATCCTCAGTTTCTTGGAACACCAAGGAACTGACATGGTTCTATGACTAGGTCAAAGATGTTTGGAAGCAAGTGTTACGGGTTCGCAGAGCCTACTTTTTCTCTCTATCTGTTAATCCCTGCATCACAGGAATATAATTTAAAAGCGCGCGAGGATCCGCAATTATCACAGACTTTTCGAGAACAAAATTTACGTGGGCAGGAACATCCAACCAAAAGGAAGCCAGCCCAGGGCATGCCCCCATCATATGCCTCTGTGATGCATTCTCCACATTACATCCCCAACTTAACTCTCTGGTCTCCAATATACACAAAACATCATTTTTGTTGTGTCAGGCTCTGTTTAAATCTGCAAAAAATATCACATATGGAAGCTAAGACAATTTCCCCTTTATTAGGCTGCATAAAGCATTCCAGTACCTATTCCATTCCTCTCTAACAAACTGAACATCCACCTTATTACATCCCAAAAGACATTTCAGCTATTGTAGGTTTAGCTTTCTGTAAAGAGTCAATTAAGTCCTCTAACAGTATAGGAAGTATCAATGCACTCATTGCTGATGACCCATATCTTGGGCATGGCTAGATGGGGCGATATCCCAAGGATCGCCCCGGGATCTTCCCTGTGCATCCACATGGCGCACAGGGGATCCTGGGAGCAGGGAGGGATGATCCCCCCTTTTCCCGGGATATCACCCTACCCTTCTATCCCAACTTTTCCCATGGTCCCAGGATGATCCTGAGACTGCGGGACGTGTGGCCTGGCATCTCGTTTTTGTCCCGGCTCGTCGCAAGTAACCACGAGGAGCCAGGAACCGGGGGTGGAGTGAGGGGAGCGGGGCTATCCAGGAAGCGAATAGTACTTCTGTGTGAAGAAGTACTATCCAGGGAGGAGCAAGCTGCAAAATATCTTAATAAAAAATCCACTGTTTTATCCAGATTCTCTTCTTGCGTCAACCTGATCATTTTGTTGTGAGAAGCGTACACAATATTTCTTCCCCCTTACACGCCTCCCATTCAATATTGCAGGAAGGAACTGAACCATCATTAATCTTAAAACATTCCTTAAGTATGGAATCTATTCATGTTTTAAAATTGTCGTAATTAAGAAGCAAAATATTTCTGTGCTAAATGCCAAAAGCTTTAACAAAATTAGGCCATTTAATTCCTACATGAAACAGAGCATGAGTTGAGATAACAATTGTATCAATATGACATGGTGTCACAGTTTGAAATAGAGAAGAAGACCCATCATCATCATCATCATCATCATCATTATCTAATCAAAAACAATGTTGGTGCACAGATGAAAAAAAGGATAATCCCTTTCCACAAGATGTAGCAGGCACTATACATCTATCGAATCTATTTTTTTCAGCATTGAATGAATTAGACTGAAAATTGTGAGGGGGATTTCTCCCGTCTAAAATTAAGTCAAAATCTCATTAAAAAGAGGCCCTTGTTTATCCCAAGCTCTGGTGTCTGTGTCTTTATTCCATGCTTCCTTCTCCACTCACAAAATAAATAAATAAAATCCCCATCAATAAACAAATGGCCGTAAATAATAGCAGGCAGTTGACTAAAGCATTCATAAAACATGGCAGGTGAATCAGTCGATACCATATGCATTGCATTCACCATAGCGATTATCAAGTTAATTTGGCCACCAAAATAAGAAAGCTGGAAATTGCTCGTAATACTGATATTGGCTTATATACTGCCCTGGCTATGGGGGTGGTATATAAGTGTAATAAATAAATAAATAAATAAATATAGGTGCATTTTTATGCATTAGAATAACCATACCTTTAGCTTTCTTAGAATCACTGCTGGCATAGACTTCCCCAACCCAATCTTTGCTAAGTCTGTTCTTGTCTTCCGCTAATGAGTTACTTGTTTAAAAAAAAAAAAAAAAGCAACATCCATTTTAACTTCTTCAGTTTGGAAAGCATTTGTTTTCTCTTATTAGGAATGCCTAGTCCCCTAACATTTCAAGTAATGATGTTCAGAGAGATGGTATTTTACAAATCAGAGATAGCTCCAAATTTTTTCACATCTGAAACCACCATCCCACTCCATTACACCGTTTATCATGCCTAATAAAAATTTCACATGAACTACACTGTTTTGAAGACAACTTCCTTACACTTTAAAATGGAGACAAAAGACAGGTGGAAAGTGAATAAGGCTCGGAGTGTGGCAACAAGGGATAGGGCCTTTTCGGTGGTGGCCCCTAGACTGTGGAATAATCTCCCTGATGAGGCTCGCCTGGCGCCAAAGCTGCTATCCTTTCGGCGCCAGGTTAAGACTTTCCTCTTTGCCCAGGCATATGGCGGCACATCATAATTACCCACATGTTTAGTTTTTAATCGGTTTTTAATGCTTTATGTGTGTATGTTCTGTGTTTTAGAGTTTTAAATTTTGTATACTTGTTTTTACCTCAATTTTAGAATTTCTGTAAACCGCCCAGAGAGCCCTGGCTATGGGAGCGGTATATAAGTTTAATAAATAAAATAAAATAATAAATAAATAAATAAATAAAATACTGTAGATTCTTCTTCTTAGCTAACTCTTGAGATTTGGAGAATGTCCATTGTCAGTCCGCCACATCCTTCGTGTAATGTGGGAAGATCATTGTGTGCCGATTTTGCGTTTCCCATCTGAGTTTCCCTTCATCTCTCGCTGTTCTTAGAATAAATTCTCTCACAGTCAGTCTCGGAAATCTCACAATGAAAGGGCGTGACTCTTCAGATAACTGAGACAGAGGGGTTGAAATGTGATGTGCACGCTCAATATTTAGCTGATAATCATTTGGCAAATCCAGTAATTTGCACACGAAGGACTAATAAAAGATGAAGATTGACCTTGTTCAACCTTCTCCGGAATCCCAATAATTTGAAGGCTATAATGCGAGAATGACTCTCAAGCAGATTTACTTGAGTCTGCAACGCAGTGATAGGTTTCTGCAAGGCAGCCCACACAGAATCATGGTTGGCGATGCTATCTTCCAGCTGCGAGATTCTAGACTCTGTAGCATCTAATCTTGTGGAAATGCCATCCATCGAAGCTCATAGCAGCTTGATAGAATGTTTTATGCTTTTGAGATCCACAGCCATCATTTTAAGGAATGACATATCTTCTCCCTTGGATTCTTCTGAGATCCCTGTGGCTTCTGCATTTCGAGGAGATGAAGCTGGCACAGTATTCTCTAACCTGCCATTAAGTCAATTTAAATGCAAGTTTAGAATCACCAACATTACATTAACGAGAGGAGTGAAAAGGAGAAAAATAAGTCCCCTGTTTTCAACTGTTGTAGCGTTTAAAACAGTTTTCATGATATAATAAGGCAGAGGCGCAGGAGAAAGCCAAAACACATCCAAATACACCGTCACCTCAACTGGAGGTGAGAGGCAACAAAACATAAGAAAAAAGCAAGAATAGTTTAGGAATTGATGAGATCCAGTTAAAAGAGACAGAGGTTTGCACTGTCCATATAATTTTTATATAAAAAAGAGTGGACTGGAGAATTCATCAGTCTAGTTTGACGTCTGTGAAATATATATGTATGTGTGTTAAAATAATGCATTAAGAGAATATGAAATAGTAGGGGTGTGCAGAGTGGTTGAGGGTGGAGTTCTGCTGAGTGGGCTCTCCGTTCTGATTTCCAAAGGGAAGGGCCCCCGTCTCTTCACACCGCTGGATTACTCATCAGAAAACTGCTTCATTTTCAGAGAACTGCACTATTATCGTCAATGGGAATTAACAAAAATGCATACATCTCCATTATTTTTAAAGATAAAAAGATGAAACTTATAGAATCATAGAATAGTAGAGTTGGAAGGGGCCTATAAGGCCATCGAGTCCAACCCCCTGCTCAATGCAGAAATCCACCCTAAAGCATCCCTGACAGATGGTTGTCCAGCTGCCTCTTGAAGGCTTCTAGTGTGGGAGAGCCCACAACCTCCCTAGGTAACTGGTTCCATTGTTGTACTGCTCGAATAGTGACAAAGTTTTTCCTGATGTCCAGCCGGAATCTGACTTCCTGTAACTTGGCACCCTGGTAGCTCTTAAGTAGGGCCTTTGCCATGCCAAGTTTAAAGCAGATACCTTCATTCCTTGAGTTTTATTTTTTAAAATTCCCCCCTCAAACCATTCAGGAGGAGGGGTCACAACTGCCTCCATGAACCCCATTCCTCCCCCCCCATTCCCCCCATCCTTCTGCTTCCCCTAGTCACAGATGGGGAGAAAGCAGTTGTGGAGGGGGGCATTGTCTCCTTGCTCCAATTGCTTTTTTTGTACCCTTTATCTTTAACTGTGCTGCTCTGTGGGCTTGCGAAGGTGCCCCAGCGGCCAGTTGGCTTGCACAAGCGCCCCCTCCCACCTGTCCCAGCACACTGCGCTTGGCTCCAGTTTTTTTAAAAACACTTTTTCTCTGAAGAACCAACAGCAGCAGCAGCGGCAGAATCAGCAGCAGAGAAAATGGCATGCCTAACTTTGGGTGGTGGGTGGGAACTAGAAGAAACATCTCTCCCTCTCCCAACATGGCCAGAGCCAACAGCAAAAAAATGTGTTCTGCTTGTGCACGAGTTTTGAAAAAAATGTGTGCTGCAATACATACTCAAACTAGACAGACTGTAGAAAACACAACACAGAACTCACACTAATTATTATATATATATATATATATATATATATATATATATATATGGAGTACACACACACTATATAACTAACAGCAGGCACTGGGGGTTGAAATGTAAAATAAGGTATTGGAATAGAAAGATAAAGAGTTTTGTTTTTTTTGGTGTGTGTATATATATATATATTTACGGGGAGTAGACTGGGGCCTTAGCTAGACCTAAGGTTTATTCCGGGATTGTCCAGGGGTTATCCCTGTTCATTTAAATGACACACAGGATATATCGGGAGCAGGCAGGGACAACCCCGGGACGACCCTGGGATAAACTTTAGGTCTAGCTAAGGCCTGGGTAACAGTAAAACGCACACACTGGGGTGGGGTGCTTTGAAGCAACTTGGATTCAAACACACTGACTGCGACAGACAAACTAGGATTTTGAAGCAGGAGCTCTCTCTCTCTCTCTCTTTCAGCAGCTAGAAATGAAGCAGACAGAGCAAACTGAGACTTCTATATCTTTCTCTCGGAATGTCTCCTCCTCCTCCTCCCTTCCCAACGCTCCACGAGGAATGAGTTCCAGGGCGGGACTCATTCCTCATGGATTTTTATCATTTGCAATTCCCTCCCCCTAAGCAACGTGATTGGAGGGTGGGGGACAGGGAGGAGACTGTGGCTATTCGTTAGCCACAGATGTCAATCTCAAAACTCCCCCCTCATATCTCTTGGCGTCTTCCTAATATGGAAGTTCACACCCCTATGAAATAGTAGACTTGGCAGTAAAGGAGATCATCTGAATAGGATGAATAGGATGATAGGCCTGAATAGGAATTGTATAGATGTGAACTTCCATGACATTAAAATATTGGTGTAACTTGTTGTGTGTTTGTGTGTAACTCACCTTAACTAAAGGTTAAGTTATCTAGTGCTTAATTATACAGGTATTCATGCATGTGTATGTGTTTGCACATACAGACACACGTGTATCATGCTGGGCTGTGCCCAGGCTTTGGAATTCCCTCCTGAAGGGGGCACCTCTTCTTCTCTAATAATCTTTGATAGATAGTCAACTGCAGGAGATACAGGGGCCATTTTGTCCCCCCACTGCAACCTCCAACCACAGGCCACACTGGGAAGAAAATAAATAAATGTTAAAAATGGCTTTAACATTTATTTAATGTTAATGGAGCTCCGTCCCCTCCATGCTCCATCCACTGTGCATTAGATAGTGATTAGCCTCTGAGGTTGGGATTGCGCCCTAAAGGTGTTATGGGCCATGGCACACACCACAGCCTCCACTTCTCACCAAGCAAGGAAAGAGGAGAGTGCACATCAATATTATATAAATATGCAACCAAATGTGACTACTGTTACCTTGCTATACTAAATTTGCAAGTTGACTTGCGACTTCAACCATTTCTGGGTCATTCTACAGGTATCGTAGAATAGCTGATGCAACTAAGATATATGAAGCATACCTTCTCAGATGAAAATAGCAACCTGATTGTAACACTGTTGTTATGGAGACATGGATCACACGTTATTGAAAGCAATAGGCATTCCTGCTAAAGTTGCCAATACACAAAGTAGCTGTCCTATCTTATGCCTGAAATAGGCTTTAAATGGCAATGTATAAGACACCATCTGTTAACTTTCTTGTAAGTCAGTGCTTAATGCACACAGATTTCAGTGTTTGACCATCTGCTTTCCCAAATCTTAAAAGGTAACATTTATGGTCTGTATCCTTAAAATGTTTTGATGGCAAGTAAGGCTACACTACTATGCACATTTACCCAAGAGTAGAAAGCTTAAAGAATTGTAAATTCCAATACTAACTGACCTGATCAAAACATTGCTTCTGACCACATTTCACACTTCTTTGAATATTGTGACACCGTTTTTTGCCTGAACAAAACCTATCAACGTACATTTAAAAAATGCATATTTGAGATAAAGCATGCTTAGAAATGCATATTGTAGAAGTATTAAAGTTTCTAAAAAGTTTTAAAATTTAAAATTATAAGATGCCTTGGGGGACCATTGGGCCCCCGAAAGGTGACTCAAAAATAATTGCATAACTAAAATAAAACAGTTTAAGTGAAAATATAGTTCAGTATTTTTGTACAATTTTTTTTTAAAAAAAATCACAGACTTAATACATGAGAAATTACTTGGGCTTGAAATAGACCGATCCATCTATCCCTACTTGAGAGTAATTGCCATTGAATAAATGCCATTTTAAAAAGTGAATGTTCGTAGGATTGGGTTGTTTGCATAATTAAAAGAAAGTTCCCTCCCATAGCTGTTTGTGTTTGTCTTCATTTTCTTTCTTTTTTTAAAAGCAGCCATGCTACATTATATTGTAAGGCTTCAAGGATCTCAAACTAACAACCCTGGAAGATCCAGGAACTGTCTGTACCACCACAGAGAAGACAGCTGTTTTCCAGTGGATCACCACAGATACAAAGGAAGATGTCACATGACAATTGAAGCTAACAGAGTTCCATCTGGCCCAACAGGCCTTCAATTTTATTTTTATATTTAATGCCGTGATTCTTGGTTTTGGATTTTATTGCATAATTTTATGTGGGAAGTTGTTTTGGGTGCTATGCTTGTGGCAGACAAGAGGCACAAAAAAACCTGTATTATTTATAAAAACATTTATGGTTAAAAAAAAGTATAGGTTCTGTTTCCTTGTAAAAAGTGATAAAAAAACCATTATTGATCACCCATAATGAATTTATGTCACATTCCTTAAAGTTCAGGTTTTGGATATATGTAATTTATGAATTTTGTCTTTAAAGAACTAATTGTAAAGCAGATGCATCTTTATGCACTGGATTTTTTTAAAAAACACACACAAACACACACACACACCATTTGAGTTATTAAAAAATTAAAATGTGGGCTTTTGCTTTCATGCATGCAAATTAAAACAACAGGCAAAATCCAGCATTATTCAAGCGGACATCCATTTGTACAACAAATGTTTCCCTTTCTCTCCTCTTCCTACAGACCCCTGCATGCACCCAGATTTAACCGTTTGGAGTGGATTTGGGGTGTGCATAAGAGGGTGCAGGGGAGGGAAAATTCGATCCACCAGTGGTGTCCATTCTGCTAGGAGAAGGACACCATTGGCTGCAACCCAATGGGATAGCAAATATTTATACACTCACTTTCTAAGCTGTGAAAAAGAAGCTGACACTTCTATTATTCTAACAGAAATGTGAGTTCTCAGAGCTAGGGAATTACTTGGGGAGATTTTAATTTTTTAATATTTAACGTTTCCTTTTCTAGTAAAACAAGGAGAACTTTTTGTAATGAAACGGGGATCCCATTCATGCTAGAACATAGGTCTGTTCTTTATAGTCGATGCATCTACGGCCTTAGCTATACCTAAGGTTTATCCTGGGATCGTCCCGGGGTCATCCCTGTTCATGTAAACAGGGAGGCCTTCCAGGAGATGTTCAAACACACTCTGAACAGAAATAAATCTGCTTATATATGATGTTTTAAATTCCCCTTTTGTTCTTTACTAATAAATGCGCTTGCATGAAAATAGGATCCTTAGTTCCAAATAAAGGAATTTGGAAACTGCTGAGCTTTGTAGAAAACTTCAGAAAATCCTGATTGAAATAATTTTATTGTTAGATCATTTTGGCTCCCTGCCTCTCCCACAATATATCTAAATACATTATTTATTTATTTGTTTGTTTATTTATTGCATTTTTATACAGCCCAATAGCTGAAGTTCCCTGGGCGGTTCACAAAAATTTAACCCTCCCCCCCACCGGCAACAACAAATTAGTTTGTCACAGTTCATCTAAAGTTAATCATGACTATGTCCCACTGAAGCCAATGAAAGAAATTAGTCGTGATTCTTAAATTCCATTGCTCTAGCTGGATCAGGCAGAAATGATATGTTAAAAATGCTTATGTGCCTTCAGTTACAGTTGGAGAATTACGCTTATGATTAAATATTTCTCACCAAAATCATTGGGACTTAAAAGTCCTCAATGGTGAATGCAGGAGTAAGTCCCACTGAATTCAATGAGACTTACTCACAGGTAAGAACATTAGAAGAGCCCTGCTGGATCAGATCAAGGGTGCATCTAGTCCAGCATTCTGTTCCCATAGTGACCAACCAGCTGTCGACCAGGGACCCAGAACCAGGACACAGTGCAACAGCACCCTCCCACCCATGAGGTGATCATTGTTGGATTGTTGCCAGTGAACAAGTAGGCAATGGCGACTGCTGCTCCTCCTTCTCATCACTGCTGTTGTCTGAACCAGAGCAAGAGAGAGGTGAACAAGCAGGTTGCAATAGGGATGAGGAGAAGCAAGTTGTGTGTGTGTGGGTGTGGGTCATCAGTGGGCCCTTGTTGAGATGTGGGCCCATGGCATGTGCCTAGTCATATCTACCCTTGCCGCTGGCCCTAGTGTGCACATGTGCTTCTGAGTTTCCTTCCTGTTGACAATCACTCAGACCTCATGCAATATCACTATGGAGGGTCTGCTAACTTACATTATCGCTCTGGAAGGTGAGATGCTATTAAAAAGGGAAAGACTGAAAATCCGCGCACACATGCACTACGTTGATATACCCCTTTGGATCTTGAAGGCATTTCCCATTCTTCACATGCCATTTGTTTTTATTTGAAATGTTTGCTAATGGATACACCAGTTAGCATGCCAGGTCCGTGAACATAAAGGAAGAAAAGATGATGTATCAAGACAATGATACAGGAACAAAGGAAGTTCCCTAATACTGAATCAGATCATTGGTTCATCTAACTCTCTACTGTCTATGGCCACAGCTAGACCTAAAGTTTATCCTGAGATCATCCAGGGTTTGCCCCTGCCTGAACATTGGATACCCTGTGTGTCACCTAGATGAAAAGGTTTGACCCCTGGACGATCCAGGGATAAACCTTAGGTCTAGTTATGGCCTATATTGACTTGTGACTCTCCAGATACTGTCTCCAGATGTTGTTGCCTGCAAATTTCGTCATCCCTAACCAACTTAGCCAAGGGTGAGGGGTAATGGTAGCTGCAGTCCAGCAACACCTGGACAGCCACAAGTTGCTCACCCTGGTCTACGTGACTGGCTTACACCATCTAGCTTAGTACTGTCTGTTCTGACTGGCAGCAGCTCTTCAGGGTTTAAGGCCGCGCTCTTTCCCAGCCCTACCTAGAGATGAAAGGGCTTATATCTGGCACTTCTGCATGCAAAGCAGGTGCTCTACCGCTGAGCCACAGGGCTTCCCCTATCCACAGGCTAGTATTTTCAAAATGGAGCATTTTAAAATATGTTCTGTCCCAGGGGCACCAAATTTTGGCATTTCCCCTCCCACTGCCTTTCAAAAATCGCTTTTAGAACTTTCTCTGATTCCATGTTGTGTCATAGGTCATTCGTGATTACATCAATCACATTCTGTTATAGCAGTAACATGTAAATTGCATCCCGGTAGGGTTATAAACTGATGCAAATAACACATTTCACCTTCAGTTGCCATAGCCACTGTGATTATTTTTCAACGCTCTTGCGCTAGGCTTTCCTGCAAACTCTCTCTGCAAGCCTTCTTTCCTCTTTACCGCTATTAAATCAGTTATAGTGTTTTTCATCTAATGAAAACTGTAGAGCAGCAACAGAGAGGGACCCCCTTACGAGTCCTCAGCAACTTTCTGTTCAGGCGAGAATGTCTTTTGACGCCGTTTAACAAACTATTAGCTTCACGATAACTCTATTGACAATATTTGCCACCAGAGTCTGCTAGATTATCTCAGCAATAGCCAGTATTTCAAAGAAGCTGTTTCTCTGCTCCTTGTCTTGATCTTCACTGCATTCTTTCTTTGAACATTCATAAAAATGCTTGCGATGCAGCAACTGGGGCAGTGACTTTTAGAAGACACGACAATGGCCTTGATGATATAGGAGGCTACCTTCGCAGCAGCACAGTTTTCAATTAACTGGGGTCAGGTTGAGAAGGGCTAATACTAATGTGCAGACGACAACATCTGAAATCATACTTAGAAAGTCTAGGCTGTTAACTCACCAAAGTGGATAATGAATCATCCTCCCATAAATCAACAAGTTATCACAAGCGACAAACACTGTGAAACGTTGGCATTTACTGGGGAAAATTCTCAGAGAGTTTTCAAGTTCACCCTTCAGACTGTCTACATGTGGTTCTTCAAGTGTTTTTAGTGCTCTAGTTTCATTCCAAAATTTGGAGAAAGTCACGTTTGGAATGGTTGAGCTGGTCTAATCCAAGAAAAATGACACAATTCAATGTAGGTTAGAGGGATCCACCATCATCCCTGACCATTGGCCATGGTCGGAGCTGTAGCCCAGAACATCTAGATTGTTTTGGGATCCAGATTGCCTACCTCAGGCCCAGAAGCCAAACCAATTCCTCAGGGGTTCCCTGCCCCGTTTTCCCAAAACCACTGCTTTTTTGTTGGTTTTCTGGCTTTTGTGTTTACATAACTGTTGTTATTCTGTAATGTTTTCTTTATGTGGCCTCTGAGAGGCAATATGTAGGCTGAGTAGGGCTTGTTTTGTTACTGTCAAAGGCCTGAGGAGCTGTTGCTAACTGACGTTCTGAAGAGGGTGAGAGAGAGACAATAACTTTCAATATTTATAGATGGAACCTGAATCAGGTAAATTCAGTTCTGATTAGCTGGGGATTCTAGCTAGGTGGAAATGAGCAATTGGGAAATGGCAGTTAAGGAATTGACAGCTGAGAGGGTCCATTAGTCTGTTGATAGATAAGAAGGAGAAGGTCTGCTGGTTGGTGGGTTATGTTTAAGAAGGACTAGGAGCAACTGGAGGAGAAAGTGAATAGCTAAGCTATTCTTTCTCTGTGGGATAACTGTAAGTAGCTGGTGAAAATCAGGAATAGGAAGCAGGTGGCTGTATTATGCAAGGATGTTGCCCTAAGATCTTGCCAGAAGAAGGTTAAACCAGCAGGCAGTAAAAACCCAGATAAACTGTATAAACAGCCAGAAATACAACAGGAGGAGCTTTCAGAGTCAGAGGGAGATTGTATCCAAGAGCTAGATCTCTGTGAATGTATTTGGCTAAGGTAGAGGTGGAGGGAATTTGGCCTGAAGTAAAAGGACTAATTAAGAGGCTTGTAGCAGTAACAGTGTTTCTTGAGTTCTTAGTAATTGTCAGTGAGCAGGCTCTTGAAAACCCCAAAGTAAATATTAGTATTCCCTTATGTGCCAAATAATCCTTTAATAAATGAACTTATTTAATTGTTCATCTTGTCTCTAGTGTTGGTGGCCATTTCATGCCTATTATACAAAGCTTCTAAAGGATATTAAAGTCAGCTTGTGGGACTCTGAGTTATATTTATTTATTTATTTATTTATTTATTTATTTATTTATTACATTTTTATACCGCCCAATAGCCGAAGCTCTCTGGGCGGTTCACAAAATAGTGAACAGAGAGTGGCAGAGAGTTCCATAAACCCAGAAATATAAGAAATCCCAGTGATGGAGGAGTTCCCAATAGGTGATGGCAGTGTTGGGGAGGGAAAACGTCCCATATGCAGCATCCCCCTCCCCAATTCTAAAAGGTTGAAATGCTTCTCCAAAGGCTTAGTTACTGTAGGGTGCCCATATGGAAAGGAGGACTGGGCTCCTGTATCTTTAACAGTTGCATAGAAAAGGGAATTTCAGCAGGTGTCATTTGTAGGCATGCAGCGCCTGGTGAAATTTCCTCTTCATCCCAACAGTTAGGATGCTTTTAGTATGTTTTTAGGAAGTTTTAACAATGTATATTGTGTTTTGATTAATATTTTATGTATTTTATACTTCTTGTTGTTCCCTGCCTCAATCAGGATAGAGAGGTGGGTTAGAAATAATAATAATAATAATAATAATAATAATAATAATAATAATAATAATAGCTGCAGGAGCTATACTAGCGTGATCAGATACAAAAGAGGGCAGGGCTCCTGCTGCGTTAGCTGTTGTGATGAAGATCGAATTTCACCAGGTGCTGCATGCATACAAATGACATCTGCTGAAATTCCTGAGATCAGCTTGACAGATCCATTGTCATCATGCTCTAATATATATATATATATATATATATATATATATATATATATATATATATATTCAATTCAATTTTTGTCCTGGAATGTCTCCTGGAATGAATGAAGTAGGAATTTATCTCTGGCTCTTTTAGAAGCAACTATGGTTCAGTGTTGTTGTGTGTTTTTTAATCACTGAATAGAATGTTGATGTTCTGCAAAGTCCCCTTCTGACTGATCATGTGAATTAACTGGTTAGTATGTCTATTTCTCCTTGTTGTCGGAGTCGGCTGGGGTGGTGAAGGTGCTGGACTAGTGCCTAGAGGCTGTAATGGGCTGGATGAAGACTAATACATCCTGATAAGATGGAAGCTACGTTGGTTGGCGGTTCCCGAGTTCAGGAATTGGGTAAGCAACCTGTTCTGGATGGTGTTGCATTCCCTCTGAAGGAGCAGGTGCGTAGATTGGGAATACTCCTAGGTCCATCCTTGTCAGTGGTGGCCCAGGTGGACTCCGTGGCCCAGAGTACTTGGGGCCAGCTTTGGCTGATCCACCAGCTATGGCCTTTCCTGGTCAAGGACAACCTAGCCACAGTAATACATGCACTGGTATCATCATCATCATCATCATCATCATCATCATCATCATCATCATTATTTTTATTATTTCTAACCTGCCTCTCCATCCTGATCAAGGCGGGGAACAACAAGTATTAAATACGTAAAATATTAATCAAAACACAATATTTAAAACTTACTAAAAGCATACTAAAAACACACTAAAAGCATCCTAACTTCTCAATTAGACTACTGCAATGCACTCTACATGGGGCTACCCTTGAAGATGACTCGGAAGTTGCAGCTAGTGCAAAATGCAGCAGCTAGACTGCTGACTGGGACATCTCAGAGACCATATAACAATTCTTAAAGGAATTGCACTGGCTGCCAATACGTTTTCGGTCAGAATTCAAGGTGTTCGTAATGACGTTTAAAGCCCTAAATGGCTTGGGACCTCAATACTTGAGGGAGCGCCTCTCCTTATATATGCCTGCCCAAGACTTGAGATCTGTTGGAGGAGCACTTCTCCATGCCCCACCAATGCGAGAGATACGCTACGGTGAGACATGGGAGAGGGCTTCCTCTGTTGTGGCACCTTGGCTGTGGAATGCCCTCCCCCTGGAAGCCCGACTGGCGCTTGGACTGGCTTCATTTTGGCACCAGGTTAAGACATGGCTTTTTAACAAAGCCTTTGGGGGCTAAATCCACCAGCCTGCACACTGTCTTGTTTTAATAGGATTTTAGTGTTTTAAAATTTCATATTGGTTTTAATATATTAATGGTTTAATTTGTTTTAGAATTGTATATCTATTGTTCTATTTTTATATGTACAATTTTATCTGTACGCCACCCTGAAATCCTTGTGATATAGGGCGGGATATACAAGTTTTAATAAATAAACAAACAAACAAATAAATAAATCATCTGAAGGACCAGAACTACCAGAGACATAAGAAGCAATGGAGAAAAAAATGCAATGCATCCCAGATGTTCATTAACAGAGCTGTGCAAAACTACAAAAAGATGACAGGAAAGATGTAAATGTAGCAAACTTTAATTAAAACTGAAGTGAAATCTAACAAAATGATCATGATTGTGAAACTTTTTTTGTTTTCATTTATTTATTTATGCTTTGATGCCATACAGCCTGTGTCCATATTCACCAAATGTTAGAGGATCTTTCCCCTCAGTCCTAACTCCCCCTCCCTGTTTTTCCAACCATCTCTCCTCTTCCCAGTTTTCAGTTCCAGGGATACACTGGTCTATGTAGGAACTTAGGAAGCTGCTTTGTACTTGGTCTAACTAGCTTAGTATCGTCTGTGCTAACTGGCAACAACTCTTGGATATCAGAAAGAGGTGTTTCCCACCCCTTCCTGGAGATATCAGGGAGTGAACGTAGGACCTTTTACATGCAAAGCATGAGTTCAACCACTGGGCTATGGCTGGTTGCTTTAAAATGCAATGCATGTTGGACCACCGTGGATATGAAGAGTTGGACCCAAAGCTGTCATTCCACCAGTGGAGGGGTACCATTGGTGGAATGGGACTTCCCCATTTTCTCCTGCCTTTTGCAGCCTCCCACCTGCCCTCTAATCTCCAAAATATATTTGGAGAGTGCACAGAGGTTGGGATAGGAGAAGGAGAGGATGAGGAAATCCCACTCCAAAAATGGAATGCTGGTTCTGGATCCAACCCAATAAGAACCTCCTACCTTTTCCTGGGATGTTTAGTGCTATGGCTGGGTCTGCAGCATCTCCAAGTTCCTTAGGTGGGGTGGGGGAGATGCATTTATTCTCTTTGACTTTTTGAAGAGGAAGATGCCAGAACGTTCCCATTTGTGGACCCTCCAAGCTCTTATCATGCATAGCTGTTCAGCTCCACACATCTGAATCTAGCTTTCATCTTATGTTCCTAGATTTAATGGCTACACTGACAGCCGTTGTAAATTTTGTTAATCAGCCAGCTGTGCATTTAAGTAGACACATATTTTTGCCTAGAGCACGTCATTTTTAAAGAACATACAGTATTTCCTGCACAGAGGCCTAGTAACCAAATTCTGCAATGAATAAGAATTATGGTTCAATGGTGTTACTTTTTAAAAAAACACATTTTTTTTTTTGGCTTGCAGGACTTTAATATGGAAACAGGAAACAGAAAGTGTATTTCAAGTAAAAAATACATGGGTAACACCTTCTTCCACAGATCCTTCAACAACTTGCTGTTTAAAGGCAAGAGCCCCAACTCAACAGGAGAAAATATGTATACAGAAGGGTGCTGTGTTTATGTTTTCTGAAAACTGGAAAACTTAATCCAGCTTATTATTATTATTTATTTATATAGCACCATCAATGTACATGGTGCTGTACAGATTACACAGTAAATAGCAAGACCCTGCCGCATAGGCTTACAATCTAATAAAGTTGTAGTAAACAATAAGGAGGGAAAGAGAATGCAAACAGGCACAGGGAAGTGTAAACAGGCACTGGGTAGGGTGAAGCTAAACAGTATAGAGTCAGAACAAACTCAATATTTAAAAGCTATAGGAAACAGAAAGGTTTTTAGCTGAGTTTTGAAAGCTGTGATTGAGTTTGTAGTTCTCAAATGTTCTGGAAGAGCGTTCCAGGCGTAAGGGGCAGCAGAAGAAAAAGGACGAAGCCGAGTAAGGGAAGTAGAGGTCCTTGGGCAGGCGAGAAGCATGGCATCAGAGGAGCGGAGAGCACGAGTGGGGCAATAGTGTGAGATGAGAGAGGAGAGATAGGCAGGAGCTAGGCCGTGAAAAGCTTTGAAGGTCAACAGGAGAAGTTTGTATTGGATTCTGGAGTGAATTGGAAGCCAATGAAGAGATTTCAAAAGTGGAGTGACATGGTCAGAGCGGCAGGCCAAGAAGATGATCTTAGCGGCAGAGTGGTGGACAGAGACCAGCGAACTGATGTGAGACGAAGGAAGGCCAGAGAGAAGAAGGTTGCAGTAGTCCAACCGAGAGATAACCAGTGCGTGAACGAGAGTCTTGGCAGAAGAGACAGACAAAAATGGTCTACTGGGGCTTTGTGCTCACAGCCTGTCCAATATGTGTTTGGGACTGGTCAACTTGGAGGAGGATGCAGGGAAGGGGATAGAATCTAGCCCTCTGCACCCTCTGCCCAAATTTCAAAAGGCCTATGGATTGCCCATGTGTTTCCTCTACTCAGGGGAGTATAATAAAACCAGCTAAGAGATGGCTAGAAAGCAAATGACAGAAGAATCTATGTGAACCCATCCAAGCTCATTATTGAGCCTACTTTGTGGCAGGAAAGGCACAATACACATCCACCACCATTATACCCTTAGGGTCCCATCCTGCAGAACTGTTCCAGGTGGTTCAAGGCCTGCTTCCTATAGTATGAGAAGGACAGGGGTGGTGTGAACTTGTGATTCTCCTGGATGTCTCAATGGCTTTCAGTACCATCCATTGTGGTATCCTTTGAATAAGTTCTCAAGTTTAGAATTGGATGCATGGCGGTTTGGTTCCTAGAAGGTGCTGCTGGCAGACTACTTCTCAACTATGTGGCATTTGTTCCATGGGACCTGGCAGAGTTTTTTCTTGTTCCCCCTGCCATTTAACGTCTCTATGACGCTGATGAGCGAGATTATCCAAGGATTTGGAGTGCAGAAGCATCAGTATGCTGATGACACAATATCCCATTCTGTAAGTCAGTGTCTTGCATTTAGGTACAAAATAAAAAATAAAAGACATAAGTATAGGATGGGGGAAGTGCAGGCTTGGCAGCAGTACATGTGAAAAGGACCGAGGTGTCTTAGTGGATCACAAGCTGAATATGAGCCAACAGTGGGATGGGGCAGCTAAGAAGGCTAAGGCCATCTTGGGCTGCATTAATAGCAGCACAGGGTCCAGATCACGGGAAGTAATAGTTCCACTCTATTCTGTGTTAGTCAGGCTGCATTTGGAGTACTGGGATCTTCCATGCGCAGCCAGCCCCAATCCGCAAGCGATCCCTACTACTTGCAAGATGCCATATTGTGTTTCCAGGGGCAGGCCCTCAGACAAGTGGAAACGCTTATTCCTGGAGGGGGCAGGGTTCTTATTACCTCCTCCACTCCAGAAATGAGCATTTTCTCTCATCAGGGTTCTTGCCCCTTGAAGCGCAGTATCGCATCACGCAAGCGGTTAGAGCCACTTGTGGACTGGAACTGGTGGGTCTGGCTGCAGGCAGAAGGACCCAATTGGATAGTGCCTACTGTGTCCAGTTCTAGGTGCCCCATTTTAAGAAGGACATTGACGAGTTCGAGCGTATCCAGAGAAGTTAGCAGGATTGTGAGGGGTCTGGAAGCCCAAGTCCTATGGGGAACGGTTGAAAGAACTGGCTACGGTTTGCCCTGTAGATGAAATGATTAATGGAAGACTTGATAGTGGTGTTCAAATATCCGAAAGGCTTTTATGCAGAAGGTGGAGCAGGCTTGTTCTCTGTTGCTCCAGAGAGCAGGTCTAGAACCAATGGCTGAAAATTGCAGGGAAGCAGATTTGGGCTAAACATTAGGAGAAACCTCCTAGCAGTGAGAGCTGTTCAGCAGTGGAACGGATTGCCAGGGGAGGTGGTAGGCTCTCCCTGCAAACCAGGGCCTGCATTGAGTAGGGGGTGGACTAGATGATCTCTGTGCAACTTCATGTTTCTATGAAAGCAATGAGAAGTTAAGTGATGCACGTGGGGGGGGGGGGCAGGGATGCACACAAAGTTGGGGGTAGTGCCAGCAGTGCGGTCTTGCTGCCCTTTCTACATGTGGCGCTCTCTTCATATACACAATAGGCTTGAGTAAGCGCACGTCTGTGATTTGGGAACAGGGCTTGCAGGTTGAAAGAAATGGCTTCCAGACAGATTTGGGCCTTCACATGACCTCTTCTTTTTTAAAGGTTTGTGTGTGTGTGTGTGTGTGTGTGTGTGTGTGTGTGTGTGTGAGTGTGTGTGTGTGAGAGAGAGAGAGAGAGAGAGAGAGAGAGAGAGAGAGAGTTCGAGAGAGTTCAGTCATATGGCCCAAGGGCAGTTCTCTCTGTAGCTTGTGCATGCTTCTATTTTTGGCAGATAACTGGAAATTCGAAGACCTTCTGTTCTACACCTTCACTTGGTCCTATAATTATATTTCTAGAGAGCTATAATTAAATTTTTAACTTTATAAAGCACTTTGCTTCCAGTGTTTTATTGACGTATCTGGTTTGAAATGATGAAAATCTATATCAAGTTATTTCTATTTTATTTTTATTTATTTATTTTTCTTTTTTCCTTTCTTTTTTTTAAAAAGTACAGCATCTCTATTTTGAAAAAGTGATAAATCTAACGAGCTATAGGTCATGTCGCAAAAGCAGACTTATGCTCACACTGCAGACCTTTTCTCCCCGACCCCAGCCCCCTGTGCAGACCCCTGCATGCCCCCAAAATCTACTCTGGAAGGTCCCCCAACCCTCCAGAGTAGAAGAGGGGGGAATGTGGAGGCGGCAGGTGTAACGGGCCTCTGCTTTGCAGCCAGGTGCCGTTCTGTCAGCGGAGGGACATCCTTCGAAGACACCTCTGTTTAGATTCTTATAGGTTCTTGCAGCACAAACATACTATTGTCTGATTCCCGCTTTACAGATCCAGCAGCCAGATGTCTTGTTCCTCCAAAAAGCAAAGGAGCCCAGCCCCTTCCCGCACATCGTTAGGACTGAAAGCCTTAATGGATTGTGAAATGATTGATTAATCGCAGAGTTTAAAAAGGAGAGCGTGTTCAATAGAGTTTAATCGGAGCTGTCTCTCGCGGAAAGTGTTCAGTGCTGATGACCTTTATTGTAAGCAATCTCAGTACATGTTTTGCTTCAGAGAGAGTGCATTTAAGATGATAGTTTTCAAAAATGTACATGATTTTTCTTTTGTCGCCGAGTCTAGAGGCCAATTAACTTCATTAACCACCCTCTAAAGCCACCTGTATTGAGATCGTATTATGATTGGTGATTTCCATGATCAAGTATTTTCAAAGCAGAAAGGTTAATGGGGTAAAAATATTAAACTCTTCCATTAATTGTCATTGTTGCTTTCATCATCTGGAATATAGCTGATGTTCTCCAGTTGATACAGTTGGCTGTTATGGTTTTCTGATAGCTATTTCTTTATAAGTGGTAGCTTCCTCAGTCTTAAAACAGATTCCCTTCCAGGTGCTAAGACTCATGACACTTTCTAATCAGGGCATATCCAGAAATTATACGAGCATGTGGCCCCAATCCTATTTTCGCCATGGCCTAATCTACACCAAGCAGGATATTGAACTTTGAAAATGGTATGAAAGTGGTATATAAAAGGCAGAAGCCACACTACTGCTGACAACTGTTGGCGCCCATTGACACATACCATGTACCATTTCCATACCGCTATATCCTGCTTGGTGTGGCTCCTGCCTTTTATATACTGCTTTCATACTGCAATATCCTGCTTGGTGTAAATCAGGCCCTTTGCTCAGTAGGCACCTTACTTGGCAGCTATAACATTAGTCTTGTTAAAGATGTATGTGCTTATTGTTACATTTATATCCCACCTTTTTTCCTCTTGCAAGAAACTCAAGGTGGCTTACATGATTTGCCTCCATTTTATCCTCACATTAAGTCTGTGAGGTAGCGTAGGGTGAGATACAGCGACCGGCCCAAAATCACCCAATGACCTTCCTGGCCAAGTGGGGACTAGAACCTGGATCTCCTGATTCCCAGTCCAATAGTCTAGCCACTACCCCCAGCTGAAGTGCACATTGGCATAATGTCTGAACAGGAAATGGCAACATTTGTAGGATGGCACAGGGTTCATGCCCTGGCCTCGCCCCCATGACCCTATGTGCACTGCACACAACACTCCCCTGGATTGATCTGGAATGTTCCTCAGGGGGTTGGGGTTCCTACATGTATTCACTTGAATATCAGCAGAAGCCTTGACAGAATGGGGAACCCTGATAAAACAGGGTTCATGATTGTATGGAGGGTTTTACTCATGTTCAAGCACATACACATAGAAATCCTCTTCAGACCTTCCAGATCAATGAGGGAAAGCCGAGGATATTGGGGCAGAGGCTGGTCTGCACAGTCCCATGCCTCTTATCTGTGTTGTTGTTTCCTGTCCAAGCATAGTGCCTGAATGGGGTGAATCTCCAACAGGGTCAAGAAAGTTTAGCATAGTGGTCTGCCCCAGAAAGCAAGTAAACAAGCAAATCAGGACAGACGCATGCTCCAGCAGAGGAATGGGGAAGGGCTCAGCTTTCAACATTATTAAACAATTACAGCCCAAATGTATCGAGCAAAATTCTGACATTGCAGAATGTATGGTTTGTTTTAGCATTGTTTTTATTATGCTTGTTGTAACCATTGGTTGAAACAATAAAGCTTTACTACTACTACTACTACTATAAGGTGAAGAGAGGCATTACTGTTGGGAGGGAGAGACAGCCTTGCTTGACGTTTACCAGTTTTTCTACAAGCAAGGGGAGTGAGTGCTTCCATACTGGAGGAGCACTTAACGTCTACTGCAATTGGAAATGTTAAGAATTCACAAAATGTCATGGCCAAGACCAGGGAGGTCGCATTATTTGTCACCATTAATATAATAGGCAATATCCACTTAGATTCCTGTTTACACATGTACAAAGTCAACCAGGCAAAAAACACACTATCAAGAAATATGCTATCAAGGGGAAGAATAACATTTCCCCAGCTATAAATTAGACCACATTTGTTGTGGGAAATTGTGATGCAGATACAACAAAAGCAAACATTTGAGGGAAGATGTCACAACTGTGTGTAACAAATGTATGGCTATTATTCCTTTATTACCTTGAAACGTTACTCACATACCAACCCAGGAATGACATGAATCTTTCTGCACATTTTTGTAAAGATACGCAGCGTGAGATTTCTGACTCTTAGTTTATCCATCAAATAGTGTACAGGCCACAAACTCTTGTGCCTAATAAGGTTGCTAGTGTAAAAAGATTGTAAAAACAAGAAGATCCAGAGCCCTTCACTATATTCCTTATTTCTCTCTGTATCATTAGACATACCCTGTAGTAAATATTGTTGTGTTTTTATTTGGGGGGGGGCATAAAATTCCTGGAGGGCAGTAACCTGTGGTGAAACATGCTAGAGCTCAGACTTTTCATCTTTTTGTTCCTGCATCATTAGACTTTTCGCAACCGTGGCTCGCTCCTGAATGCCCTCCTCCCTGATTGAATTTATTTCCACATGCTCTGTCTTTCTCTTCTGTGGTTTGTTTCAACTGCGTGGTCCAGCACTGCAGGTTTCTACCCACATCCTCATTAGACTGCTAGCACATTATGCTTGTATTTTTTTCTCTCCCCCTCCACCCCATTAGGGTAGCAACGGAAGCATGACCAATGTAATCCCTGCATCTCGATCTAATTGGAGATGGCAGAAAGTTCTACCTGTGATCTTTGGATCCCTAGAGGAATGTTGTAGGTGCAATTGCCTTGACCTCCCCAAATTTCCCGATAAAAAATTCGGTAACTATAGACTAATAGAAATGCACGATACAACAGAAGATGTATCTGTCTTGGCATTTGTTTGTACTGGCACACCAGGGAATTATGCAGAGTATATTCCTCATAGTAAGAGCTTCCTGGTGTTACTATAAATATTACTTAGCTGAGCCAGCACGAAAAAAAATACAGCATGCAACATAATCGAGTTTACGGATTAAGAGTTATGTGGCATATGCCAAACGTAGAAGATTAAAGCTTGGTATTCTGTATTAGTTAACTTTAAAAATCAATAATAAATCATCAATACCATGGATTAAAGCTACTCTTAAGCATGTATTGAAAGTGTAGGAACAATCCACATCACTACTACTCTTAAAAAAAACGTTTGCGAATACAGCATGGATGGTTCAGAGGCACATACTCTGTACTAAAGAGTGAATTCTTTGTAAGGAAGAGTTTTTGAAGTCTCATTATGACTAATATTACTTTTTGGTTTGGTTTGGATCTATAGCACACACTGGGTGTGATCCACAGATTCTTTCACACAGTTGTTTGCTTCTGTGCACAAGGATGCTTACAGAATGCCTGGTCACTGAGGTCATCTGAGGGCATGCTCTGGATGGTTCCACATGGACCTATGGTCTGATTGGAGTCCACTAGGGGAAGAGCCTTCAGTGTGATGGGGCCCCCCTCCTATGGAATTCCCTGTCTTTGGAGGCCAGGCAGGCGCCAACCTTGTATTCCTTCTGGTACCTTCGGAAAATGTTGTTCCAGGAAGCTTTCCCTGAATGACCAGCCACAGTTTTATTTGCACTTTTAAAAAACTATTTTAATGTGTTTTTATTCCATTTTTATTCTTTGATTCTATTTGTTTAGTGCTCCGAAATCCTGGGATGGGGAGTGGTATATAAATATTGTAAATAAATAATAATAAATAAATAATTCCTCGGAGACATAAAAAGAGCCATTGCTTTTTATGTATGGAAGACGCTGAGAAAATGTTGGCCATCAAGTCAGCTTCATGAAGCCAGACTCAGACCAAGCAAGGAGAAATGCAATTTTTGCCAAGCTTCCTGATTGGGGTGTGATCTAATCCAGGGGTGAGAAACCTATGACCCCTCGGATATTTTTTTAACCAGTCTTTACTGTCTTGTTTATATACAAACAGTAAGATCATTAAAAAATGCTTGTGAACCATAGTAACTCAAAACAAGAAAAAGCATCTTCAAGAAGGAAAAGCAAGAAATAGCAAGGAATAAACTAGACACGGTACCTGCCTTAATCTCTTTCACATGTACATTTACTTTCCCTGTAGTCTAACTCTCAACAGCCTCAAACAACATGGCCAATGGTCAGGGTTGATGTGAGTTTTAGTCCAACAACATCTGGGGACAGGGTGGGTCCCCATACTGATCTAAGCCTTCCATGGCAGATGTGTGTGCACATCTGCTCCCCAGAAAGTCAATGTGCTGAGAAATGAACATGAGGAGCCCTGATGCAGAACGCTTCCTGCAACGAACTGAAAGATGATCAGTGTGGTCGAAACTATGAGCCTGTTCAGAAGACACCTTAAACCATGGCTTTAACTGTGGTGGTTAAGCCAGAAAGCCAGACCGTGTTCAGAGGACACCTTAAATCATGGCTTTAACTACAGTAAACAAGATTTTTTATTTATTCACCACGGTTAAATCCATGGTTTAAGGTGTCTTCTGAACACAGCCTTTATGGGCTAACCATAAAGCACTGCTTTTCAGCTGGTACTACTCTTACCACTGCAAATACTGTGTTAGATGATACACTTGATCCCACAGAAATCACAGCAAGGACGACTTCAGGTTTTACACATTAAACACTGCCCTTCTCTTGGGTGGATCTCCTCTGGGGGTGGGGGCTGATCTATGAACAATTTCTCCTGGCCAGATCAGGTACTGGTGCCCAAATCTCAGGCTGAACAACTACATATTCATATATCTTTCAACCACCAAAATGTATGAAGGGGTCATCTTTGCTCTTCTTAAACCAAATCACCCCAGCAAAATGTGATCCCTCAGCCATTTTCCATTTATGCTGCAAATGGCAAAGTTGCTATTTGTGTCACATTCTGCCCCCTCACTCTGTATGATGGGAAGCACCAAACCCACCAACATTCATGGCTGAAGTTTCCTTTTGTTAATTTTATAAATTGCAATCTGAAATAGAGAAAGTGTGACCTACCCATGGCTACCAGCAAATGCAGGACTGGACTGAGATTTGGCTTGCTTCCCAAAAGATGGCCCTTGGCACTACTAATCAAAAAGCACTGTGCAGCTATTTTGTTTTTATTCCTTAATGGTTCCTACCCCACCCCACCCCCCGGTAAGTAAAAAGAGAGAAGAAGCAGTGGAGAAACACAGGAAGGTGTTGATGACATCTGGAATCCTGGTAAAATTTGGCAGGGCAATTAAAAAATAAAAGTTTGATCTGGAAGCACCTAGGTCATTCAGGTCTAGAGATGTAAGAATGCCTCCCCTCCTCTCTGAGCAATGAAACTACATTAGACTTTTGGAAACACTTTTTGGCTTCTTCAAAGTTCCTAGGACATTTTAAGTGGGAGCCTATAAACTGATATCAAACACTCATTTAAGATGAAATGTGATGGCCAGTTTCCTTCCAAGCCCTATCAATTTTGCCCATTGCCTTGAGGGAGTTCTCGCCTCTCATGGATTTCCAATGGACATCCGGAGCTACGGCAAGGCGGTTGTCATCCATGCCCCCCATTTGACTAACAACCTGTATTAATATTTGCCAGCACAGCGCTGAGTTTTTCGAGCTGTTTATTTTCGACCATGCATTGGGGGTGAGGGACGAAAAGAAACGGTGCCCCCAAATTGTGCGATGGTTGAGAATTTTGCAGGGTTTGCTGCAAGGCGGTAGCTGAGGGGTTTGTGTGCTCCGTGTTTTACCATTTATTTCCCATTGTGTCCTTGCAGCCTCTCCTTCCAGCAGCACTGGGAAGCCCCAAGGAAGGGAGTCCTGGCTAAGTCTTCCAGGTGGCTTTCCAAGAAGTTCAAGCAGGCCGAGAGGCTGCAAGGACAGAATGGGGGAAATGGTAAAAGAAAGAGCAACCCCCACCCTCTGCCACCTCTTCCAGTAAGGTCAGCGTTGAAGCCCTGCACTCGAAGAAATTCTCAATGTCCCAACGAAAGAGGCAGAAAAACAGATCCCCCTTTTTTGCCGGGAAACGAAGACGCTGCGAAAGGGCAAGTGGGGTTTTGGCACAACGCTATTTTTTGTTGTCGCAAGCATCCAACTGGGTCTGGGAGGCCAGCGGATCCTTTGCATCCATCCATGCCCCTGGATCCAGTCGGGTGCCCCCAGGGGTGAGCGTGGACCACCACCGAGTGCTTGTGAGGCCTCAGAAAGCACTCGGCACACTTCCCCCCTTCCGAGGTATTGGCGCGAAAGGGGAAAATGGCACATTTCCAGAGGATCCAGAAATGGCGCATTTCTCCCAGTGCATTATTTATTTATTTCATTTATATCCCACCTTTTTTCCTCCAAGGAACCTAAGGCAGCATACATAATCCTCCTCCTCTCCATTTTATCCTCACAACAACGACCCTGTGAGGCAGGCTGGGCTGAGAGTCTGTGACTGGCCCAAAGTCACCCAGGGAGCTTCCATGGCTGAGCAGGGACTAGAACTCGGATCTCCCGACTCCCAGTCCAACACTTTAGCCACTACACCACACTGGCTCCTATTAAGGCAATGGGAGGAAATGAGCCATTTCTGGAGCCTTGGGAAATCGCACGTCCTCTCTCCCCTTAAAGGCCCCCATTGACACAAGGGTAAAGGCATGAAAGCTCCATTCTGCCCCAAAGTTCTGTCCAAATGGTACCACTGAGTCCAGTTTTTAAGTACTGGCCCATGTTTTAAAAAGGAAAAGGAGGAAAACAGCTTGATAGAGACAATACAAAGACCTCTCTCCCCCCCCCCTTCTTTCCCCCAGCTTTTTAATTCTCTGGTTCTTTGCTTTCCTGCTGCTTGGCGTTTGTTTCTTCATTGAGTCGACTGCTTTCATATACTGGAACCCTTAATGTTCTCGTTTTAATGTGTTTGTTGTAATTGGTTTTGCTGCGATGTTAACGTTTTGCAAGGTGCCCTGGGAACCTGTTACAGGGCAGGGTATAAATCAAATAAATAATTACATCTATATCCAGAGGGAAATAATGCCACTTGTTTGTCCACACATTCAGAGCTGGCTCTTTAAAGAGGACGAGGAGAGCGGGAGAAGGCAGAGCTACAAATACAATTTGCATCTCTTGGTTAATACTTTAATAACCCCTTCCTTGGGGGGAATCGCAAGAGCTTTAAAAACATGAGTTCATTGAGCATCTCTGAGTCCCAGCATGGCTGGCAAGGAAGTAATAAAAACGGCAAGATGGAAATGCGGGGAAATTGGGAGGCTGGGAACATGCTTTCTTAGAGAGCCGTTCTTGCTTCTTGGTAAGCTTGGGATGAAATGGCCCTTTCTGAATAATTCACTCACCTTTAAGGGCACCAAGTAGATCTGCTCAAACAGCAGTAGTTTGAATATAATTATCTAGGACCTGAACCTGCTCAGGAGGAAGGTGCTGACTTCCTAGCACACGTGGGATCAACAGGGAGCCACTTAAATACGGCACATCTCACCTTCGGGGTTCTTTGGCCTCTCTCTGCCACCCCTTTGCTAGCTTCTTCTCTCTCTCCTTCAGCGTTAGTATAATTGCAGAGCTGTCCAGAGCAAAAGATCTCCCTCCCCCACCCCCACCCTTAGTCTGCTTCTCTTGAGCCTGCCTTAGCACCATTTCTCCGACATCAAGAGCAGCATGAGGCAGAAGCAACACAAAACTCAGCAAAGGCATCTGGGATGGTGGGTTCTATGAGGCTGGGGCAGGCAGGGGAGAGATGGGTGGAATAACACGAGTAGCAGCTTTGCTACCAGTGGCAAGACAGAACCGTGTGTCAGAGCGGGCCGCCAGTAGTTCACAAAGAATTAGGCACCAAACAAAATATCCAAATGTAAAAAAGGTAGGAGAAAAGACTCTCCCTCTCTCTGCTAATACTTTTGTATCCCTGAGCTTCATTCTTGAATTTTTCCATTTTGTTCTGTTTCTGTTATGTCGAAACCACCATAGCATGATGTGGGGAAACATACACCTGGGCCTAATCTACACCAAGCAGGATATTGCACTATGAAAGCGGTATATAAAAGGCAGGAGCCACACCAAGCAGGATATAGCTGTATGGAAGCGGTATATGGTATGTGTCAATGGACCCCAACAGTTGTCAGTGCACTTCAGTAGTGCACTGAATATATACCGCTTTTATATACCGCTTTCATAGTGCAATATCCTGCTTGGTGTAGATGAGGCCTTGGAACGTTGTGTGGCTGCCAGGGAATCACCAGAGGACGGGGCAGCTCTCTCCAGCTGCAGCTCAAGCCAAAAGAAATCGCAGAGGGTGAGCACTCTTTTCGGCCAAGCATACAGTGGCCACATGTCCTACTTATGGAGGACAGTCCTCTATTTGATGGGGTTGTCCAGTCCAAGTCTGGAGTGAAGATAAAGAACCATCGGAAGGAAGAGCACAGCCTTGGTGTTGCCCGCCAACAGCAAACTGAACAAGGCAGACAGGTCACTTAGGCTAGATCTGCACTACTGCTTTATAGTGGTATTGAAGTGCTCTGGTAACTGTTGGGGCACAATCCACATTCCATATAACACTTTCATAGTGTTAGTTCCTGCTTTTTATTCCACATTCATAATGGTTTGACACAAGGTGTAGATCTGCAGTCTTCCCCACTGTGGTGAGATTGATTGCCTTTCTATTTAAATTGTAGCAATCTATATATTAATATGGAGCACGAATTTTTGTTCACTCCGTTTTGAGCTCTAAATATTATCTGATCAAATTTGGAACGGTCTCAAATTAAAGCTGCAGATGTCTAGACACCCCCAAAACTAAATTGACAGGATCACAATTAATGCTTAGCGTTTATAATAATGTGTATCACGGATAGCTCAAGGCACTGGATATTGCATATATCAGGGATGCAGAATCTCAACCCCAGGGCCCAAATCCAGCCCGTTTGGGGCCCCAATCTGGCCCTTCAGGGCTTCGCAGAACGGCTGGCAGAGTCTGGGCCAGCCACTGTCTCCAGGCTTCATGTCACTCACAAGATTGTTGCAGGGATGCACCCATGTATGCTGTGGGATTATACTGTGAGAAATAATACATGAAAGGACCACATTCCCAGCCAAGTTCTGGTCACTGCACCTCAACCATATGTTGTAGAGCTGGAAAAGGCGCAGAAAAAGGAAGCCAGCATGATCATGGATGGGGCTGAAGCAACTCCCGTATGCAGCTTTTTAGCTTAGACAAAAAGGTGACTAATGGGGAGCATAAGAAAGGTGTATAAACTCATCCATGGTGTGGGAAACAGTTTTCTAGAACACAGAATCATCCATTGGAGCTAAATGGTGAGAGATTCCAGACAGAGAAAAAGAAGCGCTTCTTCATACCTAGTTAAATTATGGAATTCGCTGCCCCAAGATGTACTGATGGGTACCAATCTGGATGTTTTATAAAAGAGGGATTAGACAAATTCATGGAGGAGAAGGCTATCAATGGTGACTAGTCATGGTGTCTGTACATTACCTGGAGTATCAGAGGCCATATGCCTCTCAGTACCAGTGTCTGTGGAAGAAGAGGGGGAAGGTGCTGTTGCCCTCGTGTCCCGCATGCTGCGTGAAAGGACTGGGAAGAGTGGCTGCTCTTGCCAGCACCTGCAGAATCCCCGGCTTTGCACAGTGAGCACCATCCCCATGGGGGCCTGACATGAAGGGATGTCAGCTGGCGCTAGGAAGACCTTCCAACGCTGGCCATTCACTGCCCACGTCCCATCTCCCCTTTTCAGCATGTAACTCGTTTGCTAAGGGAACTGCACTGGCTGCCTAATCGCTTCTAGGCCCGGTACAAAGCCCTAAACAACTTGGGACCAGGATACCTGAGAGAGCGCCTTCTCACTCACCAACCTGCCCGGCCGCTAAGGTCAACTGTGCGCACGTTCCTGGTGGCTACACATGGACCTATGGCCCGATTGGAGTCCACCAGGAGAAGAGCCTTCAGTGTGGTGGCCCCCTTCTTATGGATCTCCCTGCTGTCGGAGGACAGGCAGGCGCCAATGTTATATTGTTTTCAGCGCCTCCTGAAATTATTATTGTACCAAGAAGCTTTCCTGGAATGACCAGCCATATTTTAATCTGTACGTGTTCTTTTAAAATGTATTTTTTATTTTTTTATCCCATTTGTTCACTGCTCCAAAATCCTCAGATAGGGAGCGGTATATAAATATTGTAAATAAAAATAAATTTACAGTATTTATATACCGCTGGCAGCACATTACAACAAATAGCAGGTGCTTGCATGGCAATACTGCTCCCTCTTCCACTCATTCACTCTTAACTACTGCTGCTAAGTAAACCCAATGCCACAATTTATTTTCTGCTTCCTCTGTGCTTGGAACACCATTTCCCTCTTTCTGTGTTTTCCTCTGGTAAACAAACTTATTTTCTCATTTGTGAGTTCAGTACATATGTCCTTTGTAGGAATGCTGCCATCTGCTACTTTGTTTAACGTTTAGGGCGGGAGACGGAGAACAAGAGTAGCTGAGTTCAGGGCACAGAAAGAAACGTGAAAGGAGTTTTATTTTTACTTTCTCTGATGAACAGTGGGAGCAATTCCACAGCCAGTAGAGAAGAGTCACCTAAGTGCCAATTGCAATCTTCTTATGTAAGGTACTGATTGATTTAGCCCTTTCAAAACAGGTGCACCTGTGGAACGGCGGAGTTCTGTAAGGCGTTCACAACTCTACTTCCACCCCGTCGAAAAGCAATGTCTTGTCTCATTCTTGAAGAACCAGTGCAAAGGTTTGGTTCTTTCTGAGGGAAAAAAGTTTCCTCTCTTTGCTACATAATGACTGGCCTGCGCCTTCTTTGTAATTTGTTTTGTGCTAACCCTTAATAAATAAATAGGAACATGTGAGAACAAGGGCTTAGCAGAAAAAGTCTTGAAAACATTTTTGTCGGCAGAGGAAAGCACTGTTCTTTCAGCAATCTCTCTCTCTCTCTCTCTCTCTCTCTCTGTGTGTGTGTGTGTGTGTGTGTGATCATGATCATGAACATGAAAGAGGGTCAGGGCAACCCATGTGACCAAACCAGAAAGCATTGCCCTCAATCTCAGTGACATTGTTACGTACGTCTGGAGGGTTGCATGTGGATTACATCACATTCACTATGCAAACTGAAATCATGTAGTGAAGGCAAAAGAAGCACATTTCCCATTCATGTGTCTCTGACTGAGTACAGCTGAGTGCGTCTGCCCATTTGTTGTCGAGTGCTGTGATGTGAAGGGCAGACTTGGTAATTTTCCACAGGATTGCCCATTGGAAGATCTCTAGTGTCAGGTGGAGGAGGCGCACACAGTGTGTCCCTCCCTGTTTGTTGAGGTACCACATTACAGTGCTATTGTTTGTTAGGACTTGTATGTGTCGATTGCAGAGGTCGGGCTCGAAAGCAGGGCTTTTTTTCACGACTAACATCTCCAGAGCACTGATATGGTACCAGTGTTCTTTGGCTGACCAGAGACCGTGTGTGTATAAGGTCCCACAGTGCGTTACCCACCCTGAAGTTGAGGCATCGGTGGTGAGGGTTCTAGATGGTTCCAGCTGTGCAAATGGAGTCCCTTCTGGGTGGTTCTGAGGCACCATCCACCAAGTTAAGAATTGTGCCACCTTGAATGCTATATGGAGACGGAAGTGATGGGCATCTTGTGTGGTGATGTAGGCTCATAGAAGAAAGTGTTGAAGAGGCCTCATCCTCAGATGTGCCCATGGGACCACTGCCACTGTCAATGCCACAAGGCCTAGCAGTCACTGAATACTGAATGCCAGTCGTCCTGTCATGGTATAGACATTTTGCTAGGTGTGTGAGGGACTAGGCTTGAGCCTCCAGGAGGTACGCCTGTCCCATAATGGAGTCCAGGAGCGCTCCTAGGGATTGCATGCATTGCAATGGGATACAATTCAACTTGTCCTCACTGATGCAGAGTCAAAGAGATTTGAGGAAGTTCCAGACCATCAGTGTAACTTTCAGGGCCTTGTGCCTCAATGGTGCCATGATCAGCCAGTCATTGACGTAGGGATATAGTTCTACTTCTTGGGTCTGGAGGTGTGCACAAACAGTGGCCATATACTTTGGGAACACCCTTGGCGCTGTTGCAAGTCCGAATGGGAGGACATGGAACTGGAACATCTCTTGGACAATGGTGAAACAAAGTTATTTGTGATGGTCTTTGTGGATTTCAATGTGAAAATATGCATTATTGAGATCGATGGAGATGAACCATAACTTGTGTCTGAGGAGTTGGAGGACTAGAGACAAGATGGTCAACCAAATTTTAGGGTATGTGATGTATGCATTAAGGTTTCTGAGATCGAGAATAGGACAGAGTCCCCCATCCTGCTTCGCTATCATAAAGTAATGAGAGAAGAAGCCTTTGGTATGGTTCGGACTAGGGGTGTGCACAGACCCCCCGCTCCGCTTCACTTGCAGATCCGCCATTTTCTGGATCGGGCCGCTCCGCCCCGCCCCCGCTCCGCCTACTTCCGCTCCGCTCCGCCCGGAGCTCCGGATCCGGATCCGGAGCTCCGTTTCCCCCCCCATAGGCTTGCATTGAAAGCTAAAAAATTATACAACTTTTTTTCTGTTCAAGTTAGAAACCTCATGTTTGGCACCATGACACCTCATGGGGATATACACACGCATGCCAAGTTTCAAAGCAATCCCATCATCCCCTGATTTTTGGCGAATTTTTGAAAATCGGGCACCCCCCACACAACATCCCTGCGAGGTGGGCAGGGGAGGAGGGAGGGAAGGCAGGCAGGCATGCAGCTGGCATTTCTGGGGGCATAAGGAAGTGAGCCAAGGATAAGCCAGTAATGCATATAAAATGGAATAAATCAATCAATAAACAAAGGAGGGGTGGAATTAAAAGCAGCAGTGTTGCTCAATAAACAACAAGAAGAACTTTTTTTAAAAGGCTATATCTGTCTTTTACCAGCAATAGGGGGACGTGCCCGGGGGAGGGGGAAGTAGCTGCCAGTTCAAGACACTGACAGCCACAGCTCTGAGAAGAAGTAAAACGCTCACTTCGACTCAGAACAGGCATTGCTCCACCACTGAAAAGTGACCATTCACTTCAACTCATGATAGGCATTGCTCCACCGTTTTACTCTCTTTGGAAGGCTCTAATGGCCTTCCAGTGCAGGAGAGAGTGGGGGCACGTCCACGATGAGATGCCCTAGGGGAGCTCATCCCCTTGCACCACATCGATTCAGTTGTTCCCCAAGGTTAGGGTGGGGAGCAGTGCTGTGTTTCTATCTCTTATTCTTGGCTTAGTATATGATTTCAGGTTGTGTTTGTGCATTTGGTGGGGCTACTGTGTTAAAAAACACGGGGAAAATCCCGTTCAGATGAAGAAAGAGAAGTTTCCCAGAATCCCAAGTTACCTGTTTTGCCTATGCCCTCCTCCAACTTTGGGATCATCATGACCGGGAGCTGACTCTGCCCCTCAGCCCTTTGAAAAAGGTATTTTTCCCGCCGATTTTTTAAAAACGTCTAGCCCGCGACCCGTACGATGCAGAAAGTTGAGAGTGGTCTCAAAATGACCCCCATCCACGACTCTCTGTGCACAAGAATTTTCAGAACGATAGCTTAAACCCCCCCCAGTTATCCCCGATTCTTTCCCTCAATGCAATCCTATGGGCGAAAAGCCGAAAACGCAGTTTGAGCCGCGCGGTTGACCCGATTTTCACAAAAATATAGCCCGCGACCCGTACGATGCAGAAAGTTGAGAGTGGTCTCAAAATGACCCCATCCACGACTCTCTGTGCACAAGAATTTCCAGAACGATAGCTTAAACCCCCCCCCAGTTATCCCCGATTCTTTCCCTCAATGCAATCCTATGGGCGAAAAGCCGAAAACGCAGTTTGAGCCGCGCGGTTGACCCGATTTTCACAAAAATATAGCCCGCGACCCAGACAACGCAGAAAGTTGAGAGTGGTCTCAAAATGACCCCCATCCACGACTCTCTGTGCACAAGAATTTCCAGAACGATAGCTTCAAAAACAACGTAGTTATGCGCGATTATTTGCCGCAATGCAATCCTATGGCGAAATGTTTTCAAGATGGCGACCGGAGCGCTCCGCCTGAACTCGGAGATCCGAAAAATGGTCGCTTCTCTTCGCCTTGCTTCTAGGGGGTCCGCGGTCCGCTCCTACTCCGCCTCTGGGTAAGGCGGAGCAGGCCAATCCGCTACTGCTTCTACGCTCCTAATCGGAGCGGAGCACATCCCTAGTTCGGACTGATTCTCTGGATCGCTCTATTCTGGAGAAAGGCTGTTATTGTCTTCCAATGGACATCTGATGGAGGGGTTACATGTATGATACAAACAGTAGGGGAGACTTTGAACTCTATCCGGTATATCACTTGGATGTTAGTGAGTACCCATGTGTCTCTATCCAGTTTGGCAAGAAGTTGGCAAGGATGTTCCCAAAGAACGGTATCTGGCTTGACGACAGGCAGAAGTCAAAGGTGGTGTTTGGATGTGTTGTCTGGTTTATGGAACTGGCAAAAGTGTGAAGCTGAAGACTGCTTTTTTTGTAGCTATGAGTGCTGATGCTGAGGGGGATGATCCTGAGTTTGCCTACTATAGTATGAGGCTTGTTGTCAATACCAGTGACATGGCTTGGCTGTTGCATACTGTAAAGGCTGCACAATGCCCATCTTCCTTGTGGTAGTCCGTGCTTTTTGGATTGTGTCCATCACATCGTCCGTGGATGCATTGAACAGGCCTTCGCTGTCAAACGGAAGGCCCTCTATCATCTGGCTTCTGGGGTTAATACCCCTGATCACAGCCATGCATGTCTTTGCAACGCGATCGAGCCAACCATGGCTTTGGATGCACAGTCTGTTTGATGATGGGACATGTTGCTCTATTGTCTGGATAGTTTCATTGCTTCACCTTGGAACAGGTGAGCAAGCTCTCTTTAGTCCTCTGGTAAATAATCACAAAGGGAAGACATCTTGTCCTACAGGAATAATTGGCATCGTGCCATCATGGCCTGGTAGTTCAATACCCTAAGACTTAATGCCGTGGAGGAATAGATTCGATGTCCTTTCATGTTGAATCTTCAGCCCTCCTTGTCCACTGCTGCTGTGTGTGATTTACTGGTTTGTCATTGTGCCGATTCTACAATGATAAGAGTTAGGCTTGGGGTGGATGAAGAAAAAAGAAGCATCCTTTTCCTGCACACTGTAAAGGTTTTGCAAGCGTTTGGAAGTTGGTGTCATGGAAGATAGGCATTTCTACAATTGATAAGCTGTCTGCAAAAGAGCTGGTAAAAATGGGAACGCGACTGGTGCTGATGTCTCTGGGTAGATGGTGTTGAGGACCGGATCACTGAGTTTCTCTGATGGCTGATTGGTATGTATTCCTAGAGATTGTGCCATATGGAGGACGTACTCAGTGAGCCATGTCTTCCAAGACCAGTGACCACATGGCCTGTAGCTTTCAATGGGGACAGCACCCTCTAGTGGGCATTTTATAATGCAACCTCAGAAGAGACAGTTTAAAAGACGTTTATTTTGTGACTCTAAAATTGAGAAAAAGAACGGGAGATGTGCAGGAAGTGGACGCCATCGTCAAAAGGACCCACTATCATCCATGAGTGGCCAGTAACAACCATGCTCTAAAATGCTCACCTGATGATGCTTATAGCTAGCAACATAGTTTGATTGGCCTTCTGAATGGCCATGTGAAACAAACAAGTAGCAATGTAACTAATCCTTAAAGAAAACTTCTAGGGCGCTACGAAAACATACTCAGCAGCCCTGCCTTGTTGTGTTTTTCAGGATTTGGAAGCATCTCCTAAAGTCTCTTTTTCTGAGAAGCCTTGGAGACAATTTGCTAGAGACGATGTTAAGACTCATCCAAGGGATTGGAGTTATTTTCTAGTTTTTCTCCTGAGATGTCATGCTATTAATAAAATGTAACATGAGACACTGAGCTGTATTTGCAAGAAAACCACTGTCAGAAAATCCCAAGACCCTAAGATTTTTTTTCCCTATCAGAGAAATGATACATGGAAACAGAAAAATATAATACTCACAGAGCAGCAAAAGGTTTTCACGGTGAAGAAAACAAGTTCTAAAAATTGACAGAGTGGCCCAGTTGACGGAACGTCAGGTGTGAACTTGGGAAGTGAGTTTCAGGTTTTATCTGAGAAGCCCGAGGCAAGTGGTTGCTTCTGCTTCGTTTGTCTGTAAAATGGAAAAAATTGACTTACTCTGCAAGAGTGCTGTGAGGATAGGGCGTGGTGACAATTACAAATGCATACATCTCATTGAAATCAGTGCAAAACAGCAATGGTAACTTTGGGGAGGGATCGAATTGCAGCTAACTAAAGAGACAATTCAGAAAAGAAGAATCTTTAATAAGAGCTAGGAAGAATTACTGCCATCCTTTAAAAAATAAAACCAAAAAAGGAAAATGTGTCTGAACTGAGTGCACTGGAAGATCAAGTAAAATGAATAGTATAACCCTGGTATTGAAAGCAGACTCCTGTTTGGTTTAGAATTCTTATATCTTGGAAGCCATGTTGAGCTTTTTGCTAAAGCAGCAAGCATATTAATAAATCAAGTCAATAAGCTTTATAGCTTCTTCAGATTATTGGCAGATGTCTCAAATGACAGGTGGTTCTTTTTTTAATTTATTTAAAAGGCTTCCTATTTAAAGCATCTTGTGAATAATACACGGTAATACAATGGTTGCCAAAAGAATGTCTGTCTCCTGAAAAGCTCTAGAGCAACCAAGAATCATCACCTGAATTGTAACCACTGGCAAGCATGGAAGAAAGTCTGCTGGACAAATTCAGACATTACAATTTATCTCCATGTGCCTTGATCCACTATGCAGAAACAAACAATTGACTATGCAGGATTCAGCAGAGTCAGTTCCCTGAAATGGAACAACTTCTGTATAGAGTATTTAGGGTTGCACATGTGGTTCCTCACAATGGACTAGAAACTGTGTGTGCAGCACTGACAAGGTGGACAGTGCTGTTAACTTTGATAGTAATGATCACCTGTGGATTGACTTAATTTCCCTTCCCCATTTCTTCCTACCAGTGAAGAACAGGATTTATGTGTGTGTGTGGCCTGGTTCATACAACACGCTAAACCATGCTGCTTAACCACAAAATGGTTCCCTTTTGTGATTAAGCAGCATGGTTTAGTGTGTTGCCTGAACCAGGCCTCTGTGTGTGTGTATGTGAGCTTGGATCGAGTCCCCACCCCCACCATGTCTCCCAAAAAAGGTGATCACTGTCATCCCATCTGACAGTGCCATATATAGATTCGCTGGAGAAATTTGAGATGGACCAAAATGAGTTCGAATTTCTAAGAATCTAACCTGCAGAATCCGCTGCGGACTGGCCTTCCCAGGCTGAGCGGAGTCTGCGGGCTTCCAGATTTCTTTTTCTTTCCTGAAATTTATGCAAATTCATTCGCAGGATAATACGCAAGTTTCTGCTGAGACATATGCCATGCTTGAAAATATATGCAGGGAAAAGTCAAATGGAACAGGGGACAATATGCTAAATGTTACGTACTAACGTAAATGATGTAAATTGTTGCGAACTTTCTTACTTAGCTGTTTGCGTATTTTTCCATGTAATGGAAAGAAAAATCAAATCTGTCTGTGAATGGACGCCGAAGAAAGCAAAGCTGCACAATTCATGAACTACACACGCCATGCATTTCACAGTCATGATATTCCTAGCCACATATGTGTCAAGCAGCCAAATATGGACACACGACAATGCAAAGGCTTCATGGGCATATGTCTGGATTGGGGCTATGGTTGCCATGGTAAACGTCCAAGTTTAAGTATATCATCATTTAATTTGGGGAAGGAGGGAAGTAACAGACTTACCAGAAGTAAGTATATTGAAGAGAGACTTGGGTAATTTGTCAGCCACTGTAGGAACAGTTAAATGGATTCCCATATAAAGTGTCATTGGCATGTCACAGTGGAGATGAGAAAAAACCATTCTATTCTAAGGAACAATTGCTTAATCAGAAGCAACTGTATTCCCTTTAAAAGGCACATGTCAATGTGTGGCATGTGCACTGTGGAAAAATAATTGCACAAATTAAATGGTACTCAAGGAGAAAAATGAAAGAACCCCCCCCCCCTTGAAAACCTTCTAGGCCTGAAGCCCATATCTATAATGAATGGAGGCAGAAGGATAGTCCCAGATATGCAAAATACAATGCACCAATTTAATATAGTTATGGGTTTGAATCGAGAGCAGCTGAGCCTCAACGTTAACATGACAGAACAGAAACAGAAGAAAGCTGAATCCTGAATGCAATTAACTCTTGATTCACCTCTCTCTCAAAGGATGTTTCTTTGGAGGGCTTGGGTCTGGAAAAAGATGCAGGCCCAGCCACATTTCACAGATAAAATGAGAACACTTCTGAACATGTGTGGGTGGGACTAGGGAGAGTGTCTGGCAGCCCAGGGATGTGTTGTGGAGGACAAGGGCCAGACCCACACCATCCAGAGTAATCTGTGAAGTGAGTAGAAAGCAGGAGCCAAAAGTACATGTAAGTAGATAGCTCCAATCAGGAGAAGCCCAAGATGTTTTGCCACTGCGGCAAAGGAGAAGATGCCCCCACCTCCCATCCCATGTACAAAAGCTAGCGGGATTGGCAGATGAATCTGTCTTCAACAGTGATGATGGGACACCGTCCTCCACTGCATCTGAGGGCAGCAGGCTAACCTAGGAGTGCAGAGCAGGCTGTATGGCACACAGATCTCTCCTCCCAATCCCTTGCTGCTGCCTCCCAACATTTGCCACCTGCAGTGACTGCTTCGCTCTGCGTAACAGTAGGGCCGGCCTTAGCTCAAGATATCAAAAACAATGAGGCAAGCTACAAGGTATAAGTCAAAACTAAAAGGTAAAAAAAGAAGCCCCGACCTTGTTCCCCTCCCCACCCCCGATGGGCACGGAGCACCTGAAGAGCTCCGTGCCCCATGCCTGGCTCCTCACATTTACTTGTGAGGAGCCGGGACGAAACCAGAATGGCCACCCACACCTCCTGTGGTCTTAGGACAATCCCGAGACTGTGGGAAAAATCAGGCTAAAAGCCGTCCCGCTTATCCCGGGGAAATGGAGGGATCTTCCCTCCCTGCCCCCGGGACGCCCTGTGCGTCATGTGGGATGATCCCGGAGCAATCCCCGGGATAAGACAGGGTGTAGACATGCCCAATACCAACTCTTTTTTCCTTTCCTTTCCTTTCTCCCTCTAATTTCCCTGTTCCAGCAGCCCAATTTACAAAATGTTTATTTTAACAGACAATCACAGTGGAAGAAGGCACATTTTCATTTATAAATGTTTGGCAGGCGTAGTTCATCAATACATTTGAGGGAGTGGCTGTGGAGGTCTGAGCCAAATATTTTCCATGCCCAGGGTCTTTCTGCCCTCAGTCTTCTACTCCTGCAAGCTTTCATGCAGCTCTCTAAACTCAGAAGGCCAAAGAAAGCAGAAAGGGCGATCCGATAGTAAAAGATCTAATTAGCCTTTAGCATGGAGGGTCTAGGAAGGAAAGTTCAGGAAGGGAAAACATTTAATTAATGCAGGCAATTAATTAAAAAGAATTCCAGTTTCTTGGCTTGCCTCAGGGGCAACTTATAATTATGACAGCAACAATGACCAATTGTTTGTTTTTGCTTCACCATAAGGTGAAATACATACGGATTACAAAGATTTATGCACAATTTAATAAACATCTATTTTGTGATGCTTATTCCCAGAGGTATGTACACTTTACCAAAATACATAGAAAGAGAGAGAAATAACACTTGTTGCTTTTAAATTGGAGTGATTGGAGGCTGAGGCTGTGTGCGTTCTCCACCCTGGCTTGGGAGAATGCTCTGGAAATGATGGCTATCCCAATAGAACTGGAATAGTTTTTAAAACCTGCTGTTTTTAAAATAAGATCTGATGATGCTATAAGTGAATATTTCTTCTACAGCTAAATAGTAGCTATTTATGTGTGGCATCAAGGACTGAATGTGATGCGAAAGCAGTCCATAGAAGCATCATGAATCAATTATGGCTTGGTAGTTCCTGTCCAGTTTCTGCTATTTATGGGGGCCGATCTAGTTACAAGATGGGGGCCGATCTAGTTACACTGTTTGGGACCTCCAGGAAGAATAACTGTCCTTAGCAGATCCCATGCAACACAGTACTAATCCTTCCATGCCGGATTTCAATATCATTGAGTCTGGATGATGCCTAACGGTGCAGATGGAGACAATTTCTCAGATACCTTGACCAAAGAAGCATGAAACTGGTTCTGTGAGACCAATGGGACATCACGCTTCCTTTTTCTCAAACAGAGGTCTCCAATGTCATGAGGTAAACTGCTTTTCAAATAATTCAGAGCATTTCATGCACACTCCTTCTGTAATCCTTACATCAACCCTGTAAAGGGAGGTGGCAGTGTGATGCTGACGATGGTGATTGCCATGTTGCAGTTGCAGGGATGAAGCTGATAGAAGGTGTTTTGCTTAACGTCATCCAGTTACTTCATGGCAAAGGTGAGATTTGAACCAGGGCCTTCCTGATTCACAATTCAATCTCTAAGATTAAGGGCATGTCTACACCTTGCGGTGATCCACAAGGGAGGGGGGAGATCTCACGATATGCAGATCGTGAGATCCTCCCCCTGCGTTCACACGTCACGCGCGATGTCCAGGAAGGAAGGAGAACATTGCACCCACCATTTTTTTAAAAAAAAAATAGACAGCACCTGCGCTCCAGTGCAAAAGTAAGTAAAAATAAACACCCCCGACCCCGCTCCTCACCCCACCCCCAATGGTCACGGACTTCTTGAAGAGCTCCGTGCCCTGTGCGTGGTTCCCAGCTCCTTGCATTTACTTGCCTGGTGTAGACATGCCCCAAGTGTATGCACACTTACCTGAGAGTAAGCCCCATTAAACTCAGTAAGCCTTACCTCTGAGTCAGCATGCTTAGCCTTACCTCTGAGAGTAAGCCCCATTGAACTCAGTAAGCCTTACCTACTGAGAGTAAACAGTAGGCCTTAACCCTGTGAATAAGCCCCATTAAACACAATAGGCCTTAACTTTGAGTCAGCATGCTTTGGATTTGCAGTAAGGCATCATGCTATGCTAGCCCTCTAAAGGTCTGCCCTTCCTCCAATTAGCTCTAAGCAGCATACAAGGTTCAGTCCCTTTTATCTTCACAACAACATAGGCCTGGTTCAGAAGACACATTAAACCATGGTTAAAGCCCTTTTAACCATGGTTAAATGGCTTTAACCATGGTTAAAGCTGTGGTTTAAAGTGTCTTCTGAACCAGGCCAAAGTGAGACAAGTTATGCTGGAAAGGAGCAAGTGGCTCCAAATCACCCAGTGAACTTTATATTTCTGAGGCCTTAGCTAGAACTAAGGATTATCCCAGGCAAATGGAGAGGTCATCCCTGCCTGCTCCCGGGATCCCCTGTGTGTCTTTTGGATGCACAGGGATGATCCTGGGACAATCCTGGGATATAGGCCTGGTCTAGCCATGGCCTGAGTGTTGATTTCAGGGCCAACCCTGTCTCAGATGGGGGAGTGAGAGGATGGGCAAATTACGCCTTCCCCTTGCTCCCCCACGGGAGGCCCCCATTGCTGCACCACAGTGAGTTCGCCACATAATCTTAGCACAGCACTACCATGCTCCCAGAGCATTTGCCACAGTGGGAAAGCAGGATCAGCTGGGCTCTCCGGGGCTGCCGCATGGTTGGCGGCACTGCAGAAGGTGTTCTAGAGCCCTGCTGGTCCTACTCTTCTGCTGCAGCAAGTGCCGCAATGAAAGAATGGCCAGCAGGACTCTCTGGAAAAGCTGCTTGCCCTTTGTTTCACTGCATGGAACCCCTCAGAATGAGATAGAGGCACCCTGATTGCCATAGAATAGGCTTTAAAGTGAGTTCCAGCCCATGTTCGATCAGCTGGGGTTGGACTCAATGGCTTTAGAGGCCCCTTCCAACTCTACTGTTCTATGATTCTATGATTCAGTCTAGTTCCGAGTTTTCTGCCAATGTCACTGTAGTCAGTGTCCAATTCTGTATGGATTATGGTACAACAGCAATATCAGTGACACCAACAAACTCTCTGCCTAGAGTTACAAAGCAGTCATCAACGGAGGAAAGGAATCTTCCATTAAAATGTAGAGATGATATTTAATAGTTACTGAACACTGGTGAACCATGAGGATAGCAGGCAGACTTGTTACACGTCTGTTTGTGCCCATTTCATGCCCTTTGTTACTATAGTTTTAAAATAACGTTTTCTCTTTTGTATTTGTGATAAGTCTAGTGATTTCATAGATCAAAGTTTTTAATCGCCTGGCTTCAATTTTTCTTGGCTGTGGTCAACAAATGACTGTACTCGAGTATAAAACAGAGTGTAGGAAGTTGTGTCTCGATCAGTGTGGGGAAGAGGAAGACATTATAAACCAAGATTTTCCACTACACTGAATCATTGGCGAGACCTTGAGTTATAAGTGGAAAGAGCTTAATCTTCTATCGATAGCGTGGCTTGTGACAGTGCTCCAAAGCGAAGTCTCTGGCTTTCCCCTGCTACTCTTGACTCCTCTCTATTCCGTTCAGTTATAGCCTCATAATTTCTAACCACTATAAAAGTCATACATCGAAGGTCTTATTCAATGGATTTAAAGTGTGCTACATAAACCAGAAATTTAAGAAAGTAGGTGTGTGTTTGTTTTCTTTAAAAAGGTGGGAATGGATATTGGAATAAGGTCATAAAAAAGAAAGAATGTGAGAAGGAAGAAAGCAGGGTCCTGCAAAAGCAGCTAAGTCTCTCTCTGTGTGTGTGTGTGTGTGTGTGTGTGTGTGTGTGTGTGTGTGTGTGAGAGAGAGAGAGAGAGAGAGAGAGAGAGAGAGAGAGAGAGAGAGACTGAGGCATGGAAAAAGCGGGCTCAAAGGCGAGGGCAAGATCCCGGGGCAAGGGAGGGATCATCCCTCCCTGATCCCAGGATCCCCTGTGCATCATGTGGATGCACAGGGACAATCCCGGGGATCGCCCCAGGATTTCGCTCCATCTAGCTATGGCCAGAGATAGACAGACAGGGAGAGAGAGAATTAATAAACATAGAGGTAGGATATGAAAATGAAATTTTCTTTCTTTCTTTCTTTTTTGGAAAATCTACAAAAAAAACAGAAAGAAGCCACTTGAGAAGATGTTATAACAATGGAGGCAGTTCCAGTTGCCGTTTTCTGAGGACCTTTGGGCAAGAAACCCTCAATGGGACCACCACCACCCCCGGTCCCTCGGTGTGTCTTCTTTCTCACTACTTTTGTCACCAGCTCCCCTGCTTTCCCATCATTGCTAGACTTGCTTGCTTGATAGTGAGACAGCCAGCAAGCCAATAGGCAGTGACGCCTACTGCTCTTCCTTTTCTCCCCCAGCATTTTCTGGGTCAGAGCAAGAGGCAGGTGAACAAGCAGGTTGCAATGATGAAGAGGAGAAGTCCAGGGAGTGCTTGTCAGTGGTCCCCAGCTGGGGTGTGGGCCGTTGGCAGGACCCATACCATGCCTACCTTTAATGCCAACCTTGAATTGGAGTTTCCCTGCAAAACCCATCGTGCCAGCTCACACCATTAGCTCACTGGAAGTCACTTATGCTAGTGCTACATCAATTGCGTAAGTGCAGTGGCTGTTGGATCATGCCCTATGTATGCAGCACCTCCAACTGACGTAGCATGCCCTACTGTTCATACTTAGGGCAAAATCCTACTGGACCGCCGCCTGCTAGCTTTTCCTTTGCTAGGTTGCTGCCGGCAGGCAGGGCAGGAAGACTGACAGAAGCCATTTTTGCCTCTCTGACCTCCTTTACAGTTTCCCTATTAGACAGGCGTCTAGTTGGATTACACTGCTGATGGGGAGGGGGGGGCGCAGAGGTAGAGAGGTGTTAGGATTCTGCAGATCCTCCAAACTCATCGGCACATCCCTGCTCAGATCTGCACCCCCCTCCAAACTGCTGCAGAAATGTCCACAGTGGCTCCTCTTCGGAGGCTAGCGTCACAACTTCAGGAGGGGTACAAAATACATTTGGGAGCACCAGTGCTCAAATTATGAGGGGAAAAGTGTGTGTGTGTGTGTGATGAAACCCATGAGCCCCTTCCCTGACTTCTCCCAATTTTAGCTATGATATGCCCTCACAGCCTTACTAAACAACAGAAGGTCCAGGATGTGGTAAAGGTAAGGGGTGAAGGGTAGCAGAAAATGTAAGCCCCCCCCCTCCTATAATCTGAGCCCTGGGAGCAAAGCATACATATATGTGACTTTATATGGTTAAGAAAGGAGAATGCTAAAGCAACAGCATTGGGAAGATTTCAGATGAATGTTTACCCTGTGCCAACTGCTCTTCAGTTCCACCTTCATTTCTCATTTCTGCTCCATCCTCAGAATGACATTGCACCTTTCTTCTCTTTCCTACCTTCTCATTTTTTAAAGCCCCCATCTAATTAAGACACATCATTTGCATCCAGCTTGAACTTTTGCCCTGTTTCCCATCCTCGTTGAATTGATAGCTATGTACACCGTGTGTGTGAAAATATATGACTGAATTGGTATAATAAACCTGTTCTTAGTCAACTCTGGGAAATGAAGTGGTTTTAATCTTGTCTGTACATGGGCCCTAAATTAGAGTTCTAATGGGAATTAATACCTCATTAATTCCTTACAAGGATGAGCCCTGGCACTGAAAATAGATTCCAGTCCTGGTAAGTCCTGGCACAAATTAAGCCGCGAAGGCTGGCAAAGAAAAAACTAATTGAGGTAGACTTCTTAAGATGGAAAATAGGGAAGAGAGGTGGAAAGGAGACTCTTTTGAGGACAGTATAAAATGTTAGGTAGAAGAGGATAAAGAGTAGAACAGAAGTTGAGAAAGGCAGCCTGAAAAAGGAAGAGGAAAGTGCAACATACAAAATAAAAAGGAGAGCCACCACCATGCAAAGTGTAGGTGGTGAAAAGTATAGTGTGGTGTAGTGGTTAGAGTGTTAGACTGGGATTCAGGAGACATAGGTTCATGGGCACCCTACTCTAGGCTGCTGCTTTGATACCAGAATGAGGGCCAACAGCCATGAAGACAAGTGGCCCAGCCTAGAACAATGATTGCAGCATAGGGCCGGCCCTTCCATTAGGCAGACGGAAGCTGTTTCCTTCTTGTCCTTTGCCTCAGAGTGAAGCCATCTCCTTCTTGTCCTTTTGTCTCCGCCTAGTGTGACCACTTACAAAAGAGGGCAGGGCTCCTGCAGCTTGAACTGTTGAGATGAAGAGGGAATTTCACCAGGTGCTGCATGCCTACAACCGACGACACCTGCTGAAATTCCCTTTTCTACACAACTGCTAAAGATACAGGAGCCCTGTCCTCCTTTTCATACGGTCACCTTATAGTTGGCGCCCCCTTCTTGAGGTACCATTTGCACCACATCTAGTTTAATGTTGCCAGCTGGGAAATCCCAGACAGGAGCAGAGGAAGACACCCTCTGCAGTGTCTTTATTGGGGTCTAGCTTGTGCATTTAGCTTTTGATCATACCCTTGCGCTATTTAGTGTTCATTTTGGAAATGCCCTTTCCCTTGACAGCTGGAAATCTCGAACATGTTTTGCTACAAAGAGAAGCATTCAGGGTAAAACACAAACTACCCTAGATCCAAACATACGCTCGAAAACAGAAATCCCACATTTTGGCTGACACAAGGCTTCCCGATGGAAGTTAGGATGTCGCCTGTCACAGAACGTTTTGAACTCTTGGCTCCTTCATCGTGGTTAGCAGCTGAAAGGGCTGCTTGTCTTGCGTGTCCCAGCCTGGTAGCAGCAGTCGTGTGCTTCTTGCACCATATGTGTTTGATTACTTGCAGCAGCACGTTCCATATTGGAATAACTAAAGGCTGATTGAATGCCTGCAGTTAGTGCAGATGGTAACAGAACAGGCATCTGTTATTAGGGGTCAGCTCAGGAGAGACTTCAGGTCTGCTGCATCCCTCCAAGTGCTGGTCCACAAGTAGCTACAGTTTTAGATTACACTTTTGACATTTAAGTCTATAAAAGCTTCCAGTCCCCCCAACCCCACGATACATCTGCTTCTATGTCATTTATCATCTCAGGTTTTCCCATGCCGGATGTGATGAGGCTTCAGATCTTGTGGGCTTGCCGGAAAAGTAATGAGCATTTAAGAGAATCCTTCATTTCCGTTACACTTTCTGTTGTGCTACTGGAAAAGAATTTTGTCTGAATGTCCAAGGCTGCAGTCCTATACACTCTTTCCTTGGGGAAAGGATTGTTATTATTATTATTATTTATTATTTAATTATTTATATAGCACCATCAATGTACATGGTGCTGTACAGAGTAAAACAGTAAATAGCAAGACTCTGCCGCATAGGCTTACAATCTAATAAAATCATAGTAAAACAATAAGGAGGGGAAGAGAATGCAAACAGGCACAGGGTAGGGTATTATTTATAAAAGTGCCTAATAGAGGGTCTGCTCTTTTTACAAAGCTTTTTCAAATCTGTGTGTGCTGATTGCCATTTATAAATTATGTACTGTATATGTATATTTTGTATGTGTATATTTATGTATATGTATACATAATTTTGTATATGTGAACACACGCACAGACACACACACAGAGTGAGAGCGAGAGAGCGAGAGAGTGCTTTTCTGCCCCAAGTGGAGCTCAAGATGGTTAAAAATGATAACATACAAATTAAAACTACATCTTGGTTAAAACACAATGTAAAAACAAAACAGTAAAAGAAATAGACAGCACCTAATCAGTCAAACCCCTTTCAGCAGCAGACCGGCTTACATACCAAAGATCTGAATAAAAAAGCATTTTTTCTGCTGGCAGAAGGACAACGAAGAGAGACCCAACCTAACCACCCTCAGCGGGAACGTCCAGAGCCTGGGAGCAGCCAGTGAAAAGCAGCTTCTCTCATGTCTCCCTCAAACATGCCCGCGGTGGCACTGAGAGAAAAGCCTCCTCAAGGAAACTTAAGTCTAGTGTTGCTGGTTTCCACTGCAGTTTTGTACATTTAACTGCTGTATTTATTATATGCATTTTAGTGTTATTTTTTATTATTGTTATCGGCCTGTCAATATTGCAAGCTGCAGGCTACAAATCTATCACATAAATAATAAATTGAATAAATAGAACAATTTGGCAAATACTGACATACAAAATAAGATCCTTGATTAAAAATATATATATCCATAAGATAGGAACAGAATATTATATGGTGGATATAAGCACCATGGTGGATATAACAATTCAAAAACTACCATAACTAATTTCTGGGATAGTAAAATAAATATAATAATAATAATAATAATAATAATAATAATAATAATAATAATAATAATAAATCTCATGACAGCAGAAGCTGCAGAACTCTAGCATTCAAACATTTAAAGACTACCCAATGTTATTCCTGCAGAAGATACTTGACATTCTTTCCACTATGTGCTTGGAGCACCAGCGTAACCCTTTAGAAGTTTTGCTTTTGCAAACTAACAGTGCAATCCTATACATGCCTACTTTGAGGTACACCCCACTAAGCTCAGACTCCCAGGTAAGCATGTATAGGATTGCAGTCTAATCTCTTTTTCTTCTTTGCTAAGCTTCTAGGGTGACAAACAGGTGTAGCGCCATTGACCTTGTTGAAGTAACATGTGGATCTTTTGGAAGACTCTGTCAAATATCTGGTGTTTAAGCACCACATGGAATTCTTATCCCAGTGCTATAGTATACTCCACTGTACTTAAAAAAAAAATCAGTATGGAAACTCAGTTTATTGGTCACCATGAACTGGCATGCACATTGGAACGTTTAGTTTAGCCAGGATGGGGTAGTTAAAGTGTGTTTCCTCCCATAACTGAGAAGGCCTGAAGTGCTCCTTGCTCTGTCCACTCCTCTGTGGCAATTGAACGTAACTTGGGGCTAAAGTTGCAAGAGAGCACAATTTCCACTGCCATTCTGTGCATCCCTCACAAGCGCCACGGCTACAAAAGGTTCCCTTTTATCTGAAATGGTGAGTTAGTAAGGACCAGGCAAACTAAAGCAAAATGCCCTTGAATTCCCATCCAAACCTCTCTATTGAAATGGAGAAGGGAGCATCCAGCACTCTGTATGCTAGTGTGGGACCTCCTGATATCATAAATGTCCAACCTCCTCCTTAGGGTGGCCACTTCCTTATACATTGCTAAAAAGTGTGTGCTATTCAAGGCAGTAAGCTTGTGTGCATCAGTTGCTGGGGAACATGGGTGGGAGGGTGCTGTTGCACCGTGTCCTGCTTGTTCATCCCTGGCAATGGCTGGTTGGCCACTGTGTCAACAGACTGCTGGACTAGATGGACCCTTGGTCTGATCCAACATTGCTCTTCTTATGTTCTTAAGAGGAATGCATCACCAAAAAAGAGGATACAATTTTGCATAACATTTACTTAGGCTAATATATCCATCTATTATATAGATGCAAATGTAGAAACAACTGGTACAATGAAATAGAAATACAATACATCTCTCCATAGTGGAGAAGACGGACTTGATGGCCTCCGTGCATGCTCAGTTTGCTGTCCAGGTGCTAATCCTTGACAAACAATTTCAAGGCTGCTGCCTGCTCTCCCACCTTAAAGTTCCTCCCCTTCAAACCAGATTTGGACTGGACAGCTCAGCACATAGAGACCACCTTCAAATCGAGATCTCTGACAGGTCTCCAAAATAGAGGACTGTCCTCTGTAATGTAGGACACCTGGGGTCACCCTACTTGCTCTAATCAAGGCAACACTGTATTGCTCACTAAGGGGCTATAGAGAGAGCTGAGAATGGGATTGTGAGTGTACTTTCCAAGAAGCACAGTAAAGCCCACCGAAATGCTAGAATTAACTACAGTACAGCCTTACTATTTATTTTATTTATTTATTACATTTTTATACCGCCCAATAGCTGAAGCTCTCTGGGCGGTTCACAAAAAATACTATAGTACAGCACTACTGCTGAGAATGGTTAACTTTAGTAAGGAAAGGAAGTGAGGGGGGATTTACAAGACTGCAGGAACAGATCCTTGGAAGTAAGGTTTTTCTGCATTGACATAGCATTGATTTCTCTTTCTTTGGCTGCTCAGTCTAAACAGCATAGCTATTGTTTTACCCAAATTTGGATACACACAAGTCCTGTTCAGGTGTTCATTTGTGTAGAAATCAATATTTGGAGGTGGAAGATCAGGGCTGTACTTGTCAGCCCTGTTCCAAACCTTCACATGTTCAAGGGCCCCAGTGGCACCGAACCTTGCACAGAGATTATCCCACGGGTTTCTAAGTATTAAATGTCTGATCCGAATAACACATGGGAAGGAATAATACATTTGGTATGCTTTCCAAAAAAAGAAAAGAAAGAGCGGAAGCTCATGGAAAAGAAACAGAATTTATTTTAGACAGAATGTATTGTTTTTCATAAGAAAGCAAGCAAGCATAGTCACAATCAAACATAGACCCACGTAAACATGAACCCATGGGAACCTACAGGGCTTGACCCCAAATGCCCCCCTCTACACATTTATTTTACACTTGATTTATGCTTAAACTAAAACTTCTTGTTTGCTTATGGGAAAGCAGAAAATAAAAGTCTATTTCTTAGCCATGAAACTTTTCTCTTTATTTCCCCTGGAAAACATTCCAAATGCATAATTCTTCCCATGCGTTGTTTGAATCACAGAAATACAATACTTAGAAACCTCGAGGATAGTCTCATAAACTTTCCTGACTGGTGTTGTAGACCCAAGAGATAAAGATATTTATCCAACTCCTGGACCTTTAGGTAATTGATTTTGTCTGCAAGCTTGTTGGTTGGTTTTTTAAAGCCCAGATCACACAATTGGTATTATCAGCAATGAATTCCTTTTCTATCTTGGTTTTAGGCTAACTGCCCAACACAATTTTTTTTCCTCATCACTGATTATTCATAGTATAGATACACTTTTAAAACCATAATACCCCTTTCACTATAATACTAAACACTTTTAAATGGGCAGTTGGGAGGCAAGATATGTTGATGCAACTGCTTTAATTGTTCTATTGTCCTGCTAACTTTGTACTTAATTCTGGATAGACTCTAAAGGCTCATTCACACAATCCATTGAGGTGAGAGTTATGTTAGCTTGCCTCTATGGAAGAGAATACAATGGCATCCTAAACTCTGTCCATAAGAGCAGAAATGTGCTCTTTCCATTTGGAAGAATATAAAAGAAGTTATGCTTATTCTGGATTTTTGATAAAATATTTTTGGGGCAAAACCAGAAACACTTACTGGGCACAATTCAGTAGAGAGTTAAATGAAATCAGTGGACTTAAGTATACTTATGCGGTATAATATTGGGCAGTGGTGCAGTTAGGGTTGTAGTAAAGTTTCAAAATGGCTGCCCCAGGCACCATTTTTTTAAAAAATAAACCCCCGTTGGCTTCATGTTGACCACCCCTGAGTTAAATGGTGGCTCAGGAAAAGTCTCTGTAATGCATAGTCCAATATGAACTGGCCATGTGGTTTGCCATCACATTCAAGATTTAGTTTCAAAATCTAGTTGGCAAGACATGTTTTAATGATTCTTGTAATATGCACTGAAAGAGTGCACATGTGTGGCCAGCTTGCCCCAGGCCAAAAGATTTTCATTTGTTTTTTTGAAAGCCCTGAGGCCTTAGGGTATACTTGGTATACACCCCTGAATGGCCTCCAGACCTGTCAACCATACTTGTGTGAAGTATGTAATATGACTTGGCTTGTCACTAACACCCTTGCTCTGCATTCTCTGATCACTGCACCTCCAGATGTGATCCCACATTCATGGAAATTACAGTGGGGATGTATCCATGGAGCAGTGGTTCAGACAGTACTCTTCTCTATGCAGTTCTGTATCTGGGAATAGTCAAGAGGAATCGAATGGAGGCCACTGGCATGAGTGAATTGGTTCACTCCCTTTTTGTGGATATTAGTTGTTGAACAAAACAAAACAAAAACTGGAGCTCAAAAGAGCTTGTGGGATGCAGCTAATTCTGCCCTGAAACGCTGGACTTGGATATATGGCATGTTTTGAGCTATATTATTCATTCCGGGCCCAATGCTCACAGTGCAAAAATACCAGAGGCCGGGTAGCTCATCCCATCCCTCTTGTACTCTGTCTTCCTGTCTTATAAAATGAATTGTCTAGCTTGCCTCCTTTGGTCTGAATAATATCATTGCTACTGAGAGAAAGGGGGGGAAAAGACAACAGCTGCAAATCTGAGCTAATGTATGTTTATTCTTTGGGAAATATTTCTCCTCTGAAACTCTGAAAAACACTACGCCATGGTCCTGAAATGTGGCTCATGATGTATGACTATGAGCATTTTTAATCAGACTAGATCTATTATTTTCTATTCTCTCTTTCCACCAGAATGTAATGAATTCTACCACTCCTGGATGTACTTTCTCTCCCTTTCTCTGCAATGTGTATGTAAAATAAAATCCAGCATTAACTCTCAACTTCCCATCCTCACTTTTTACTCTTCCACAAGGTTGTTCTTTAAAAATGGTTTTATTCCCCCCCCCCATTTCTTTTTTTGGTGGGCAGCCCATACTATGCCAGAACCCCTTTCTTGTTAGTGCAACTGCCTATTAATGAAATAGAGCTGAACACCATAAACAAATATGTTGATGTATATACATATATTAGATGTATTCTACCACTGAAATCAACAAGTGATGAAATTCACTACTTAGGGCTCATCTACACCAAGCAGGATATTGCACTATGAAAGCAGTATGAAAGCGGTATATAAAAGGCAGGAGCCACAAGACTGCTTTATAGCGGTACTGAAGTGCACTGACAACTGTTGGGGCCCATGACACATACCATATACCGCTTTCATGCCACTTTCATAGTGTTATATCCTGCTTGGTGTAGATGTATCATGGGCGCCAACAGTTGTCAGTGCACTTCAGTACCACTATAAAGCAGTAGTGTAGATGCACTTCAATGCTGCTATAAAGCAGTAGTGTGGCTCCCGCCTTTTATATACCACTTTCATACCACTTTCATAGTGGAATATCCTGATGGTGTAGCTGAGCCCTTAGTAAAGCTGTCCCCAAGAAGAAGAATGTGAAGATTTTCAGTGGAGATGGAAACCATTAGTTACATTGTATGTTGGAATCAATTAATTTCTGGAAGTTTTTTCTGTATTATATAATTCACATCTGGGTTCACAAAAGCCTGTTCTTCTGATCTCTGCTTGGGATATAATTTCCCGTTGTCTTTCCCCTTCCGTTTCCCTAAAGATTTGGACTATACTGTTAAAGGTTTGGAAGGTTTAAGAATTGCATTTCATTCGTTTGGACTGGTAGAGGTTTAAATGGAGCTAAGGAACAATTCAAACTGCTGCTAGTTTGGCCTACTATAACTTTTGCAAATCATACCTATTCCATTTGATGTTCTAATAATATTGTTTTCTAATAGGGCCTCTGCAAGGGTTAAACTTTACTTTGTATGGTGTAATCTTTGTTTGCAATCCGTGTCATTCAAGGGTACAAATGTATTTTCTCTATAATCATTTCATGTTTCATATTTTGCTCTGCAGGTTTTTTTTTTTGTTCTTGTTTTTGCATTTATTTTTTTCTATAACCATTTATATCTTAAGATTTCATGTGTGACGCGTTTTTATTTGTTTACCAAATTCATTGGACATCTACTGTTTTCCTGCTTAAGTTTTAAGATATATTTTCAAACATACTGAACTTTTAAATAGCCTGAAGACAGCTCTGGTTTCACTCTCTCGCCCATTGGGGCAAAGTCAGAGCCTCATTTTCATATTTTACTCAGGGAACTGGAATCTCTGAAGCCAAGCTCCTGAAGTTTCATGGCTGCTGAGGAATCAGGATGAGCTACCCTTCTGAGTAAAGGCCAAGCTGATCATTTTCATACTCATTGGATGAGCGCATACTTAAGACGGAAGCAAGGGAATAGTTGTCTCATGTTAACTTCCTAGTCTTATATGCCCTTTTGCTATGTGATCCAAACACTAAGGCCATTGCTAGACGAGGAGTTAGAGAGGTGTGAGGCCCGGTCTCCCTGCTGTGCATCCAGATGACGCACAGGGGATCCCGGGGTCAGGCCGGGCTAAGTCCTCCCTTGACCCGGGATAACCGGATGCGGTTATGGCCCGGCTTTTCCGCGGCCCCGGGCTGAGGCCGGGGCTGCGGAAGGTCTAGCAGGGTCCATGGCTCTTCCCGGCTGCTCGCTTACTCGTGAGTAGCCAGGAGAAGCCACACACTGGGCACAGCATTCCATAGGAGCACTGTGCCCATCGGGCTGGGGGTGGGAAATCACAAGGGGGAGATGGGGGCCAGGGGAAAGAGCAGACCTGGCAGGAGAGATGGGGGGGAAGAAGAACGGGGACAGGTATGGTGGACGGGGGACGGGCATGGTGAGTGGGGATGGGGGACAGGCATGGCAGACGGGGGGAAGAAGAACGGGGATGGGGGACAGGAATGGCGGACGGGGGAAGAAGAACGGGGACGGGGGACAGGCATGGAGGATGGGGGGAAGAAGAATGGGGACGAGGACAGGCATGGTGGATGGGGGGAAGAAGAACGGGGATGGGGGACAGGCATGGCGGACGGGGGGAAGAAGAACGGGGACGGGGGACAGGGCATGCAAAAGAGGCAGGCAAACAGGTCCCCTAGTCACACTGTTCCACAGTATAGTGAGAGGTGCTCTATTGTCATGTTTCTCAGAACACTCCTGCTTTTGATGGGAGGCAAATGACGAGGCTTGCTAAGTAATCCCCAAAGCTTTATTAAGCAATAAATGTCTCTTCTACCTGAATAGAGTCTAACCTCTTGGAAACGTCCCCCTAGGCAAAACTATGCAAACTAAGCAAGACAATTGTCCGTTCAAGAAGAATAAGAAGTTACTTCTCAAATGCCCGTAACTTCAGAGAGCCTGGTGCGGTGGCAGGTTCTGGCGTAATCTCTCCAATTTACTCACGCCTTCGTGCCATGCGTTTCAGCTTCCAGTGGACACAAGCATCCGCTCGCCCCCAGAAGAAACCTCACTTCCCACTGGGTGTGTAGGATTTGGCCTTGAGGAGATAAGCTCTGGAGAGGGCTGACTCCCAGCTGGGGAATCGCCTGTGAGAGCTTCCTCCTCCACTGGTACAGGCTGGCTGGTGTCTGGCGCTGCATCTTCTAGTTCTGAATCTGATTCTGATTGATTCTCCCAAAACAGGGGCAGTAGGGTTAGACATGACACCTATTTCTATTTAAAATATAACCATTATGTCCAAATTTGCATTTATATATACATATGATCATATACAAATGCCATGCAAATTACTTTTGTCCCCTTTTTTCATGATGCATTTCCTCTTTTTTTTGGCAATTTTTGAGTAGCCAGCCTAGTCCAAAATCTAAGACAGCGAAAGTAAAACCGTTATGAAATCCACATGAAGAGGATACTTTTTTTTTTAAGCCACCATGCTTCAGTGAAATGTTAAAGAGCCCCCATCAGTGTCTCTGCAAAGCATAAATGGAGATTCAAGCACTTTAGAAACTAGGCCACTGTAATAAAGGAGAAATTGTGCTTCTCAAAGCAAAATATCCATTTGCCATAGCAGTCTTGTATGCAAATCATTCTTTTTATAATCTGATAAATTTATAGAGTGCTACAGGAAACATGACACCAATCTGCAGGAGCATGTCTTAGAGAAAATGTCTGCATTAAGGACAGCTAGGAAAACACAAAACTCTGCATATGGCGTTATAGCAACCCAATCCAATGCATGTTTATTCAGAATCTTCATTGAGTTCAACTGGATTTTATTCATCACATACGGAGCCTAAAACATTTTTCTATATAGTGATTAAGTTTGGGAACAATTTTGGCTTCTGATATATAATTTATTGGTAGAAATAACTTAATATACATACATCAAATAAAATAAGCTTACCTTGTATCCACAATTTCTGTTGTGTGAGCAAAAAGCAAAAGGGGCGAGACAATTTTCATATATTTGCCCTTTCCTTCGGCTCTCTGCCCCACACCCAGAGGGTTCTTCAATCCACTTCAGTGGCTTTTCAAATAATGCAGGGGACTGAAGTAAGAAGGGAGGGAGAGATGGGAAACTTCCATTTCATGAGGAGAACTCTGCTCAGAGAAGTTAGGATCCAAACCATGGTCTTATTTGTCTATCAGTGTGCGTGCAAACACACATATACCTGAATAGGTAAAACACTAGCAAAGTAACATGGGGAATGAACCATTGGAAAGGTTCAAGATCCATTGACTGTTGATTAATTGATTATCCTCCCATTGTATTGGCATGCTCAATGTAAAACTTGCTTCTGGGGAGTTTTATCCCTAACGAAGAGATTTAGACAGATGGCAAACAAGACCCTTTGCGTATGATCTCAAGTAGGTTTTCATATTTTAATTTTTTCTCGTAAATTTATTGATTTAATTTATATCTCACCTTTCCACCAGAAATGGCGCTCAAGGCGGCTAGTTATAATAAAGTACAGATTAAAAACAACAACACATTAACACAAGGACAGTTAAATTAAAACACAATTACAACCAGAACAATAAAAGACATAGGCAGCACCCAGCCAATCAACTCTCCTTCAGCCACAGACCAACCTATACGCCAGAGCCATGTGTATTGGAGTTGTATGGTAGTATAATGGCCCTTTTTAACACTCCACAGATTCAGTGTTTCCCTTTGAATATAAAACTAAAACAAGTTCAGCCCCACTCTCAAACACATTTAGTCCGCAATCATATTACTTGGGAGTAATTACTTGGGATTGAGGACTAAACACATTGAGGCCACAATTGTGTTACTTGGGAGGCCTTCAAGAGGCAGCTGGACAACCATCTGGCAGGGATGCTTTAAGGTGGATTCCTGCATTGTGCAAAGGGTTGGACTCGATGCCCTTATAGGCCCCTTCCAACTATCCTATTCATTGATTCTATATCTCTTGGAACTAACTGAGGTTTTCTCCTGAGCAGAAAAGTATAGGATTGTACTGTTATGGAGTTAATGCTATTTAGCACTATAGCAGTCACTGTTTAATTACTGCTCTGTTCTCCACACAATAGACAATGCCACTCATTCTGAATGTAATTCCATTGACCTCAATTGGGTTAAGCCAGAGTAGAATGGTTTGTGGCTTGTAGTTAGCAATAGGTATTTATCTCCCAGACACATACGCACACTCACACTCACACACAAAGAAGGAGAACAAACTGGAAAGAAACGAATGTTATCTTTCAAGAGAGGTGACAAGGCAAGGCATTTCTATGGGTCACTGGTTTCTTACATTTCTTCTAAAAGAAGCTAGGGGTAGCAACTTGTTATCCATTTAAGTTCTTATATTGTTGCTGGGAGGGAAAGGTACTTGTGGGATTTTCTGCCTCAGCTGTCAAAATAACTTAGATCCTATGAATACTTGACTTGGGGTACGGTGACAATTTGCTGCTCTTCCTGCATCAGCAAGAAGTTCTTGAGGTATCCGTGGGAAGGGGGGTGGTTCTGAGTCATATTCCTGATGCAGGGCCAGCATCAAGGACAGGCATGGTTGGACACCCCAACAGGGGCCCAATGGAGTTGCTTGTCCTCTTCACCATTGAAGAGGACAACCTGCCTTTTGTCCTCTTCACTTGCCTTTTGCTCTGCACTGACAATGGTGGTGGTGGTGGTGGTATTAGTAGAAGCAGATGCTGCTACTTACTTGCTCACTGGCTTTTTGCCTGCCAAGAAAAGAAGCAAGGGGTAGCAATGATGGGAAAGAGGATGAGGAGCAACAGCAGTTGGTGGTAGTGGCAGCGAGAAGACAGACTCACTGAGGGAGGGGTCCCGTTGAGGGTGTCTTGCTCCAAGGCCCTCACAAACCTGGAGCCTGCACTGTTTTGATTGGATTAATGTGTTGTCAGTCCATCACCGCGAATCAATCTCTCTCTCTCTCTGGCACCCACATGGCTTCAAATACTTGAAAGGCTGTCAAACAGAGGAGGGCCAGGATCTCTTCTCGATCATCCCAGAGTTCAGGACATGGAATAATGGGCTCAAGTTACAGGAAGCCAGATTCTGGCTGGACATCAGGAAAAACTTCCTGACTGTTAGAGCAGTACGACAATGGAACCAGTTACCTAGGGAGGTTGTGGGCTCTCCCACTCAAGAGGCAGCTGGACAACCATCTGTCAGGTATGCTTTAAGGTGGATTCCTGCTTTGATCAGGGGGTTGGACTCGATGGCCTTATAGGCCCCATCCACTCTACTATTCTATGATCTTATGATTCTATGCCTTGCGTAGCATCATTTCTGTCCTGGAAAATCTTTGGGGCAAGTATACTTTGTTTTTCCTTATGTTACCCTAAAAAACACTACACATCTGGATTACTTTTAGAGGATTTTGGATCTAACACCATCTTTCATACACACTTCAAAGTAGTGAATAACATCAAACGAGAATAATACTAAAACCAACATAAATACAAGTATAACCAGTGCCAGTAACTATTATTACATCCAGTATCTTATTGAAACTGTTTTAGCTGCTTACATTGTTTTAAAATTTGTATATTTAAGATTTTATACTATGTTTTTATTTTCTTGTATTGGTGTTTTGTAAGTTTTTGTGAATTGCCTATGGGGCGGTATAGGAATGAAATAAATAAAATGACAGCGCATAAAGGCAATAGAGCAGAAAGATCAGCAACACAACAATGAAAGGCTTGTTTGCAAAAGAAAGGTCTTCACTTGTCTCTGAAAGGACTGCAGGGAAGGGGTGGGCAATACAGAACATTGGGGCTTCAACAGAGAAGGACCTTCTTCACTTGGAGGCCAACTTTTCCTCCACAGAAAACGGAACATGAAGACATCTAAATTCTACTCCAGCACAATATGGCTGCAGGGCGATTTGAGCTGAGTTTTGAGCCCCCAGAGCGCACACCTTTCATGTCGCTTTTTGCTGCATATGCAGTTCTGCAACATCCTTGTTCACATTGACAGGATTAGAACCCATGGGAGTTTGGCAGCCAGATATATCAGTCCTTTGGTGGAAATTCACCAGGACAAAAATAAACAATCCCACCTATTATTTTTTTAGTAAGTATTCTGAGACATTATTTTTTCAACATTGCTAATTGTTTAATTCTATGACAATAATTTATATGCTTCCTTTCCTGGAAAGAGGGGAAATGTTCTTCCCCACACCTGGTTATTAACTGTTTCCCCCCAAATACAATACAAATAATAAACCACTTCCACCCTCATTCCCTCACCTTTAGGTTCCCCCCTTCTTCTTCATTTTATCCTATATTTTAAAAATAGAGGTTTTGTGTCAATAAATAAAATTATTAAGCCTGGTATGACCGAGATGCAGCTAAATATTCTTCCACATAATAAAGGACCCCCCAAAACAAACAAAAGGAAAGGCATTTCATACATTTATATATGTACATTCTCTGTCTCTTGATGTTGTAATGTGCAAGCACGTAACTAGGTTCAAAACAGAACAAATTCCCCGGAGAATGGTGTCTATATTAATCAAAGTGGCAAGATTATATGTAACCATTCTTAGAATTTCGCTGACTCTTAAAACTACCCTATGCTAAAAATTAGCAGCTGAGAAGTTGGCTATATTTAGGTATACTTCCTGTGTAGAACTCAATATATGTCACTGTCAGAAACAAGAGACCCAGACACACAGGCTATTGAGATATTGACTCATAAGATGAGTCAATCCGATATACACTTACTTGTAAGTCTGTTTCACTGAACGCAATGGAACTTGTGCAGAGCATTGGCACATCTTGTAGTAATGTCCACAGGATATGCAATCAATGCTCTGGCTCCAAGCCATGGTCTGAAGGCACATGACTCAACTCAGCTCTGTCTGGCTTTGGTGGGGGTGGGGCAAGAAGTGAAGGCTGGTGGTTCTGATTTTGGTGGGGCTGGGAATCTATTCAGGGGCCCTTTCTACACCTAAGGGTTATCCCAGGAAAATGGAGGGATCATCTTTGCCTGCTCCTGGGATCCCCTGTGTGGCTTTTGGATGCACAGGGATGATCCCTGGTGTAGACATACCCTAGGTTTCGGTCAGAGCCAGCCAGGCTTCTCAAAGAGGTCTCCAAGGTGCTGAACCCTATCTTCTAAATCAGTTCACCTTGGACAGCTCCTTTAAAGTTCTGGCTGGTTCTGACCGAAACCCAGAGTGGATTCACAGCCCCACCGAAATGGGAGCCATCAGCCTCCACAAGTGGGAGACCATCTGGAAGTCCCATATATACCACTTGAAGTTCCATACAGGAAGAAAAGAAGAATATACCCGTATTTCTTCGATTGTAAGACACCATCGATTGTAAGACGCACACTAATTTCAGTACAACTAACATAAAAAAAGCTTTGATTCTAAGAAATAATAAACACACCCACGATTCTAAGACGCACCCCATTTTTAGAGATGTTTAAATGGGAAAAAGTGTGTCTTAGAATTGAAGAAATACAGTAAATCTAGTAAATGTTGAAACAGTATTAGACTGGTAGGGCTCAAAAATAAATCTCTATGCTTTTTCGTTACCTGAGAGTACTTTAGCTACAAAGGGAGTAGATGCGCATGACTAACGTTGACTACAATGCTACCATTTCTGTTTTGCAAGGTTCTACAGACAGGTTCACCAAGCCTGAAAAACACTGTGAATTGTGGTATGCAAGCTGCGCTTGGCTTGGTCCTGACATTGCTCCTGCTGGCAGGAGCATCCACTGAGCAGATGCTCAGGGTTAAAAGTTGCATGGAGAGCCTGCATGGATCAGCTCCGGGATTTTTCTTATTGTTGTTTAAAATTGCTTAGAAATGTGTGAGGTCTTGTTTATATGCTTGTATTTATACGATGTGTAATATTGCATTTTTAAGGCTTTTAATCTTTGTAAATGACCCAGAGAGTTTCGATTATGGGGTGGTATAGACATTTAAAAAGGAAATGGATGGAGACGATTTTCCTTTTCAGAAAGTTGCCCTCCACATGTAGAGGGCATCAAAAATGGTGATGGGCAGAGCTAGCACACTCTGTCCCTGACGTGTTCAGAAACAGAAGTCCTCAGAATAGGACTTCTGTTGTGTGAGCATTCTATTGATAAAATCACAGTCCTGGAAAGGAAAAGTTCCCTTGAATGTTTGTCATTTAAACAGCAACAGTTTCCTTTACATGGTAGTCAAGGCTGCTATGTCTGCACACTGTTTTTTGCTAAGCTGTAAAAGATAGACACATGACTGCAAACATGCAGCCAAACGCAGCCTTTGGTGGGTGTCCACTGCAAGGGTAAGGCCTAAGCAGGATATTGCACGATGAAAGTGGTATGAAAGTGGTATATAAAAGGCAGGAGCCACACCAAGCAGGATATACTGGTATGGAAGCGGTATATGGTATGTGTCAATGGGCCCCAACAGTTGTCAGTGCATTTCAATACCACTATAAAGCAGTAGTGGGGCTCCTGCCTTTTATATACCACTTTCATACCGCTTTCATTGTGCAACATCCTGCTTGGTGTAGACCAGGCCCAAGGGACCATGCCTTTTTGCATTTACCACAATAAACATAACTGCTGTGTAAAGTGTGAACCAGAAGGATTTGTTCAGAACAAGTTAGCCTTCTGCTAATTATTGTAATTACACTGGAAAGTCTGTGGAGTCATTTCAGAAGAATAATTTGCTTATTTGGGGAGAAGTGGGAGGAAATTTAATCATATCACCACACCTTCAATGGTCACAAGAAGTGGGCCCCGCTCTACCATCAATCCAGTTTTCCCTTATGAACTAGCAGGACAATTACTTTTGTAGCAACTTTTCAAAAGCAAGAGTATATGTTATCCCTCTCAGCTGAAAAAGGGATTAAAATAAATATAATTATAATTTACTACCCTGCAATTTCCCAGCACATGTTGGGCCCAGAATGCAACACTGGTACTGAGGCCTCAATTCCACAGCTCTATCATTAAAATAACACTCTAGCATATGCTCCTAAAATCTTACTGAAATCTTGCCAAAAATTTTGGAATAGATCCCCCCCCTGACAACATATAAAACAGTGGCAAAATAACAATTCGAATGGTACAAAACTCTTGCACGCATGCGTACACTCTCTCTCACACACCCTGTTAAACAGTACTTAGGGGTTGAAGCTCAACTGTTCAAATACTATTGTGCTTGAATAATAATGGCATGCAAAGTACAAGAAAGAAATTCAGAGCTAAAGCCTCTTTCTCATCTGAAATATAGCAGTTAGCTGCTGGAAGAACAATTTTCCCTCTGCCTTTGTGGAACGAAATAAGGATGTTCAGCATGTGCATTATAAATATTCTAAATAAAGCCGTTCTTAAAATGTTACATTAAATTGGATTTGTTTGAGTAGGGTGTGAATTCATTATGTTCGCTGCAAGACTTCACTTTACTTTGTGGCAATAAAGCTGAGAAATAATTGAACTAGGCTAGTATTAAACACAAGCAAACTAAACCCACATTTGAGATATGACAGGGAAAGTTGATGGGGGAGAGGGGAAAGGGGGCATAAAGCCTCGACCATTAAAAAAAGATCTACTTCCTGTAGGCCATCACCCCATTCCAAAGCCTGGGAGTTGTAGTCCAACACATCTGAGGGCACCAGGTTGGGGGAACCTGGCCTTGCAGATGCTGCAACATGCAAATGGAGCTCTTCTAACTGTGGGCAGTCTCATTCACTTCAATGGGTGTGCGTGTAGAGATAGATTAGTTTACCAACTAATAAACTCTTGGTGGCAAACTGATTGGTTTGTTCTGCCAAGTGGGAAGGAGAAATGACACTACATAGAGTGACCATATGAAAAGGAGGACAGGCCTCCTGTATCTTTAACAGTTGAATTGAAAAGGGAATTTCAGCAAGTTCTCCATATATACAAATGTCATGAAATATTTTTGTAAGCGCTGTGAGAGCCTTTTTTGGCTGAATGGTGGGATAAAAATGCTTAAATAAATAAAATAAATAAATAAATGACACCTGCTGAAATTTCCTTTTCTATGCAACTCTTAAAGATACAGGAGCCCTGTCCTCCTTTTCATATGGTCACCCTAGTGGCACTAAATATCAGGTGCAGATATATTGGAAAAGGTTGGGTAGAATGGTGACCTGTAAACACCTATGGTCTGCATGAAGACGCAGGACTGTTGTCTTCATTGAAGTGAATTGGGAACCCTTGCTAAGTAGGTAGGTGTGTGTATATTGGAATTCCTACAGTTAAGGATGATGATGGAGAAATCTGCAGCGGAATCAAATGAGTTTAGATTCCTGTGAATATGACCTGAGGATTCTGCAGCTGGCTGGCTTTTCCTGAATCACACAGATTTCTTGGACTTGTGGACTGGTTTTTTTTTACTTTCTGAATTTTAATGCAAATATAGTAGATAAATAAATAAATAAATAAACCACCAGCCAAAAATGCACATTTCCCCATAAGCCAAAGTATGAAAATGCATATTTTGGGGTGATTCGCCCATTTTCATAAGTGCAAATGTGGGAAATGGGAAAAAAATCCAGTTCTACCAACGAGTGGACGATAGAATGAAAGGCACCTGACAATCCTTGAAATGCAGGTGGGACAGTTTGTACAAAATCCGTACATCCTAGTTACAGGACATCATTGTATTAGTATGTGGATACTAATGTGGAAAGTTCTTGTATTGACTTGTAAAGCCCTAAGTGGCTCAGGGCCAAGTTACTGAAGGATTGTCTCCTTCCATATATATCTGCCCAGACATTAAGGTAATCTTCAAGTCTTCTGGTGTCTCCACTAAACTAAGTGAGGTAAGTGGCTACTGTAGAGAAGGTCTTTTCAGTGATGGCATCCAATTGTAGAATGCCCTCCCCAGATTGGCTCACCCAGCACCTGTGTTGCAATCTTGTCTTGACTGAGGGTTACCCAGCCAAAATCCCCATAAACTCTTGTGATAGAATGTTTGGTAGGACATAGACCTATCTGTGCTCAGAAGAAGACTGTTTTCAGTTTAGAATGCTGAAGGGTTTTATTTGGACTTGATTTCTAGATTAATATGTGGATCAGAACACAGTTATCCTTCAGTTTTCCCATTTCGCTGAATTTTGCAAGACAATTCTTGGATCAAAAAACACAAAAGAATTGTCTAAAAATGCATTAAAAGGCATTAAAAAGCCATATCTTAGGGTAAAATGCATACCAAAATGTGTATTTTGTGGGGGGAAATGTGCATTTTCATAAGTGCGCTCTTTAAAAATATTTATTTATTTATTTATTGCATTTTTATACCGCCCAATAGCCGAAGCTTTCTGATCATAGGTTGATGTGGAAATGGAATGGAATGGAGACATGAGAAACTTGACATGGATTGAAAACAGATGGATTCATCTATCCCTGGTTTACGGTAGACTCAAAGCCGCCCGTGACAGCCACTGAGGTGATCTCATTTCACACTACTTAAGTTAAAAGCCACTTTGCAGCCGTAAAAGCAGCACAGTTTCTAATCTCCTCTTCCCTTTCTCTAAAAGTGCCGTATACTACAGTCCTCCATTGTAAATACAACCTTTTGCCTATGTCTTCATTCTCCAGTTGCTTTGATCAATATATATGAGGCCCTTAAAATGACTATTCAAGACCCCAAAGCGAACCACCTCACGTGTGTTCCCAAAGTGGTACTTATCCAGTCCAGGGATTTTATGAGTATTGTAGACCACATTCAGAGGCCGTCCTGCCAAAGACTAATCCAAAATGCTTGGATAACTTAAAACACATACAAACAACCGCAGCTGAGCTGTGCTACTGTTATTTTCTCGCTTCCCATTCTGAGGTAACCGGGCTGTCTTTGTTTGTCTTTGCCAAGTGCTTGGTTCATTAATGTTGGGTAACTGCACCTGTAATACATTATACGAGGCATGAATAGTACCAATGTGAGAAACGCCAACATAAATAATGAAAATTGACATTACTATAATGTGCCAAAAAAGCAGTCAAATCAGGACTTCATCAATGTATATCATACTAATAATGCCTAGAGTGAAGGAAATAATTCATAATGAATAATTTATTTGACGAATTTAGCCTCTCTGTTTCTCCGCTGCTGTAATGCCAGTAATTAGGCTGTGATTTCCCAACATCATTCATATTTATTTGACTTTTTGTTATGGATTGATGGTAGTTAGTGAAAAACATAGCCCACAACGCTTTGGCTATAGCTCACTTGACTTAATTCCAAATTCATTGTATCAGTTTCCTGACTAAAGTGATTGCTGTGGCTACCCAGGGTGACTTTACACTTTCCCCCTCTCTTTAACAGGAACGTTGAAGCCCCTGCCCATTTGTTTTGAGGGATGAGTTGGTAGGATGGAGTTGAACTCAGGAGAAGAAAAGACTCCACCAGAATGTATGAAACATATGACTATGTTTATATTTTGAGCCTGGATGAGAGTCAAGAGGTATTTAGGCCTTGTTTTTGTAGGAGACATTGTAGATAGAGTGTCACAGGAAGTTGCCTTAGACTGAGTCAAATTGTTTGGTCCATTTACCTCAGTATTGTCTACTTTGCTTGGTGGTGCTTTTGCAATGTCTCCAGTGGAGATCACTCCCATCATCTGCTACCTGGTTCTTCCAGGTGTAGATGTCAGGGCTTGAACTTGGGACTTCCTGTACGTAAAGCATTTGGTCTGCCATTGAGCTATGGTATGTGCAAGCATAGGAGGCCATCTTATGCCAAGTCAGATCACTGGTCCATCTAGCATAATCTTGTCAACATTGACTAGCAGCGGCAGCTCTCCAGGGTTTCAGGCAAGAGTCTTTCCCAGCTCTGCCAGGGATTGAAACTGGGACCTTTTCAATGCAAAACAAATTCTCTGCCACTAAGACTCAAAGGTGAGTGGGGCTTTGTTCCTCCCAATATCCGTCAGATTTTGTGGGGTGGCTCTCCTTTATTCTAAACAGCACAATAAGCTAATGGCGGCCACCATTAGCCAATCATGGGGAAATTACGGCCGTAAATTGCATAGTTTATGGCATTTGTGGCTGTAAAGCACAATTTACATAGAAGGAAGTGCTTTACAGCTGCAGATGCCATAAATTATGCAATTTACGGCTGTAATTTTCCCGTGATTGGCTAATGGCAGCTGCCGTTAGCTTATTATGCCATTGATAATGGAGATAAGCCACTCTGTGGGAAATCCAGCAGACCCAGAGGTGAGTGGAGCTGGTCTGCAGCAGACTTTGCAGGTCGGGTTCTTGAGAATCCGGCCTTATTTGAGTCCACAGCGGATTTCTGCGCCATCCCTACTAAGAGGCCCCTAGACTTGCTCCTCCTTGTCACCTTTGCAATCCGCTTGTTCACCTGCCCCTTGCTCTAGCCCAGACAACAGTGCTGGTGAGATGGAGGAGCAGGAGATGCCATTGCCTGCTTGTTCACAGGCTCTCTCCTTGTCAAGCAAGCAGGTGGTAGTAATGCTGAGAAAGAGGAGGAGCAATTGCAGCTGTGCCAATGGTAGTGAGAAGATAAACTGTAAGGCTGTGTTTTACCTCCAAAACCTGGCATTGGATTAATAGTGATGGAGGGGAGACGGTGGACTAATCTATACCTGCAGCCCTTTCGCAATGGAAGAGGGCTGCTTCTGAATGTTCCCTGCTTCCACAATCGGCGCTCAAGGGGTACACGTGACCAATGTTTACCACAATTACATGCCATTGTGGGAGCATGAGGGCACTGTTATGGCGCTTGCCATAATATATGATATATATATATATATATATGTATATCAGTGGAAGTGGGTACAGGGCAGAGGTAGATTTTTTTAATGACTAATGAGGGATGTGCATGAGCACAGATGTGTGGCAACACATGGGAAGATATGAACTCTGTTGAATATGTGCTCCTGCGCAGATATATGCTTGTATTAAAAACAAACCAACAAGCACACTCAGTGTTAAAACATGCCAATACCCATCGAAAACATGTGTTGACAATGGCGAACAGGTCCACTCCCACACACCTTTGATACTCATGCACACACCCCTCACAGCTGATTGGCTGTTCGCTGAACCCAGAACTCAAGGCAAACAGCAACGACCTTGCAAAGGGGGCCCACACTGCAAGCGTTCTTCAGAATGGACACGAGAGAGCCAGAAAAAACATGACCAAAGGGGGAAAACTGAGAGGTGGAGCCGAGATCACTGAGGGACCAGGTGAACGTCATGTGGTCTGTTAGTGATGACAGTGGCCCTATTCAGAAGACACCTTAAACCATGGCTTTAACTGTGGTGGTTAAGCCAAAAGCCAGGCTTTATTCAGAAGACACCTTAAACCACAGCTTTAAGCATGGTGAATAAAGCAAAAAGCCTTATTCATTATGGTTAAAGCTACGGTTTAAGGTGTCTTCTGAACATGGCCTGGCTTTCTGGCTTAACCACCCTGGTTAAAGCCATGGTTTAAGGTGTCTTCTGAACAGGTCCTGTGATACAGTCCTGCAATAAATGGCTGGTGTAGACTCCCCCTGTAAGACTGCCACTCCTGTCACTTCACAGTGTGGTAAGAGAGATGGGTTACTACAGGTGACCATTTACAATATCAAGTGGTCAATTTCTGCAGTGAACATCCAATGACATGGAGAGACAGTTGTCTGCATGGTCCACCAATGTGGTGTGAAGAATTATAGTGCTCCTCTGCTCCCCCTGATTTCAGACTGAGCACATAATTGGGGTAAAGTTCTCCAATAAAATAAAATAAAATAAAATAATGGGCTCTTTGGGAGGTGGTGTGTGTCCACTAAGGTCATCTCATTGCATCACAGGGTGCATTTAAACTATGAAGTTTATATTTTTTGTTCTTAAGTACAAACACAACGAAATGAAAAGACTTGAAGTATACCATCGTAGAAGGAGATAATATGACAAACTAGAAACACATCTTAAATACCAATTAAAAAAAGCTTACATTTGAAGAAAACCACCTGTCATTGCTTAAGGAAACTCTAAATAATATACACGTGTGTGTGTGTGTGTGTGTCAAATTGCATTCCTTCCCAAAAAATTTTTTAAAAGGGAAATGATTTATTTACACTTTTAATCTCAATCATTATTTTTCTCTTTAACTGTTCCTTTTAAATGGTGAAATGGTAAACTGCTCCTTTCTTTTCCTTGTGTTTTCTTTTGACTAGTTTTTAGATTGCAGCCTTCTGTTTTTATGTAAGCTTGTAAGCAGTCATGCAATTGATGGCTTACATAAGCAATTCTGATCATCATGATCAAACCTTCAGAAAATCTATGTCTGTGCTCAGTCCAGCTACAAGCAGTAGAGGATATAATAGCTCTGAAAGCCCTCGATACATTCTGCAGCGAAAATGGCAGCTGTCATGTATAGACTCTTCATATCAATTTAGGATTCTGTTGGCATGAAAACTGGGACGCATCGGATTGCAAGTCTTTACTGAAATATTTCTCCCAGGTGCTGAACTGAACGCTCACAAAAATGGCCCCAAGAATTCCTTTGGGTACAGTTAGAGGAAAATAAGGGGCTTATTGCATCGTTAACAAAATGTTATTGTCCAAAATGGGAAACAGCGTGCATGATATGTGGACCTTAGAAACTCTAGGACAGCCTTCCAACAACCTGGAGCCTGCGGTCTGTCCAGATTGGACACCAACTCCCATCAATCCCAGCCAGTATGGCCAATGTTATAGTAGTTACAAGTTCGGTAGCAGAGCACCCACTTTGGATGCAGAAGATCCCAGGTTCAATCCTTGGCATTTCCAGTCCAGAAAAGGGGCTTCAAGCAGCAGGGCTGGGAATTCTAGGAAGTTAAAAAAAAAAAAAAAAAAAGTTCTGCGACTCAGGAAAAGCTGCAGAATCCATGGGTTGGATTCATTTAATCCCATTGTAGATTTCTCTGAAATCTAGAGTCCAGTACTAATTCCACCCAGATGTCAACCCAGAGACATGGTAGTAGCAATGGCTGTTGATATAGCAAGAATGGGCTTCATGACTGAATGAGGATCCAACTCTCCGTCGTTGAGAACCGTCACACTGGGTCTTTCTGCATCACATTGCTAGACAGTTCCAAGATGCTTGTAAGAATGTATGGCGGAAACCTATTTTTTAAATTATTTATTTGTTACATATATAACCCAACTTTTCCTCCAAGGAGCCCAAGGTGGCCTGCATGACCCGTCCTCTCCATTCTATCCTCACGACAACCCTGTCAGGTAGTTTAGGTCGAGAGTCAGTGGGCCTTTCTACACTTCCCGGTGTTCTAGGAGGGAGGGGGGAGAGGATCTCACGGTATTTGGTTTGCGAGATCCTGCCTTTTGTCCACATGCATGTGTGACATCCTGGGAGGAAGAAGGGAAGTCGTACCCGCCATTTTCTTTTTTTCAACAAAGAAGAGAGCACTTGCGCTACAACAAAAGTAAAAAAAAACACCCCACTCCCGCTCCCCCCCTCGATGGGCACGGAGCACCTGAACAGCTCCATGCCCTGTTCCTGCTGCCTCGCGTTTACTCGCGAGGAGGCGGGACAAAGCCGGGATGGGCGCCCACACATCTCCTGCAGTCTCAGGATGATCCCAAGACCGTGGGAAGAATTGGGCTAAAAGTGTTCCCAGATATCCCGGGGGAATGGAGGGATCATCCCTTCCTGCACCCGGGATCCCCTGTGTGTCATGTGGATGTACAGGGATGATCCAGGGACAATCCTGGATAAAGACTGGTATAGACATGCCCAGTGACTGGCTCAAAGTCACCCAGTAAGCTTTGTAAAGCTGAGTGGAGAGATGAATCTGGGTCTCCCCAGTCCTGCACTCTGACCACTACTCCACACTTGCTCTCTGGTATCTTTAGCACAGCTTATTACATGGAGCAGCTACCACATTCCAGCAGAAGTGGCGTACAAATACATAACGAAGAGGACACTGTTGGTGGATGAGACATTAGGTGCTCAGTGGCAGCCTCCACTTGATACGATGGTCTCATAACTATTCCTCTGTGCATTGGGTACTTTGATTTGACTTCTGCACTCCTGAAGATACTCAGGGCCATTAGGAAGAAAACAAATGCTGCTGATTGCTGCTTAGTGAATCCTAACATTAAAGCCTGGTGTCCAGTGGGTGTGAATCCAATTAGCAATTTGATCTATGTCCTTGTCATAGGAATACTGCTGCTTACATCACAGTTATAGTTGTGAGTTATCCCTGGTGTAATGGAAAATATTTTGGACTACCCTGGTCTTAAATGGGCAATTGAGACCCAATAGCTTTATAAACATCCTGCTCCTGGTAGAGAGGAAAACTGCTAGAATTGGCTAGTTGTTGTGGATCAACCCAGCAGCCTGCATTTCGGGGCTCTCCTCAGGGGCGTGGCTACGGGGACTATCATGATGAGCATCTGCACTTCAATGTCCACCACTGCACAACTGGAAACTGGTGTAAATATGCATGTATATGTATTTTATTGTTGTAAGCTGCCTTGTGAGGGCTTTTGCCCTGAAAGGTGGCCGAGAAATGTTTAAAATTAATGAATGAATTAATTAAAATTTATATTTGGATGAGATGACCGGAAATGTCATCACCATCAGCTGGAGATGGACCTACCAACATCTTTCTCTTCTCTGGAGTCACCCATTTTATCACGTTGACGTCACAACTATTTGCTGTTACACTTTGGCGGAAGGAGCTTCTCTCACTCCTCTGAAGCCTATCCCTTTCAGATATACCACAAAAGGAAGGAGAGGGACATTGGAGGTGCTTTGGCAGAGGTAAAAGCATCATGACCTTCATGATGACCTTCATGATGTGTACGTACATTCCCATCAGGGCATGCATCTGCAGCTATATCCATTGCACAGGTGGGTCTTCCAGCTGCTGAGCCAGGACAAATACGCTTACAGTGTTAGACAATTCCCTGATATGTGGGGTGAGTTAACTTTGAGCAATGGACTTTTCCAACACTGCCCTGCTGGACGGCAGGCTTGGATCGAAAACCACAAAGGCTCAGGAGGCTTTTGAGGGGAAGGGCTTTGGCATTGTCTAACGATTTAGGCAGAGCTTTATTTCACACTTCATTTAGTTAGATGATTGGGACTGGAAATGAAAAGTGGGGAAAATGTGCCAATCTCTTTTAAACGACTTACTGTGTGTGGTTTTATTGTCTCCTCTTCTGGGGGCCAGGACAAGTTTCTAGCAATCTATGGATATTTTGCCAGGCCATCTCCATAATCCATTATAGGTAGTTGCTGCTGCTGTTATTTTCCAGTGAGCAAAAGAAGTTGTGCCTTCAGTACAAGAATTCAATAGGCGGTGTGTGTGTGTGTGTTTCAATGAGTAGGAAGCTGTATTGATCTGTCTGTAGCAGGCAGTGGTGTAGAGCAGCCAGAGTGCACAGGGATGCAGCTCTGGGGCTTTTTGATTAGCAGGGATGTTGATGTCACCTGCCACCTCCCCAAGACTTCCCTGTTCCCTTTCGTGGGTGGCTCTGATTTTGATGGGGCTATGATTCTGCTCTCGGTTTCGGTCAGAAACAGCCAAAACTCTATAGGAGGTATGGATTCAGCACCTTGGAGAGCTCCTTTAGAGTTCTGACTGAAGCCCAGAATGGATTCACAGCCCCACCAAAATTGGAGCCTCCAGCATCCACTGATACTCTGCATGCAGAATATCCCAGGTTCAATCCCTGACACTTCCAATTAAAACAAAGGACTTCAAGTTACAGGTAGCAGGGAAAGGCCTCTTTCTGCCTTAGACTTTGGATAGCTGCAGCCCATCAATATGGGTCAGGTGTAGGTGATCTGCAGTCCTCCAGAAGTTTTGGACTACAGCTCCCACAAGTCCTAGCTAGTATGGCCAATGGTTGTAGTCCAAAATATCTGGAGGGCATCAGATGGCCTACCCCTGAAGTAGATAATACAGGACCTCCAAACCAATGGTCTGTCCCAGTATACGGCAAAATCCCCCTGATTTCAGTGGCATGTTGTTTGAGGGTTGTACTGTTCCTGTGCGAAGGGTTTCTCTTTATCACAGGATGTATCTTCCCACTGCAGTTAATCCTCATGCACTATGGACGATACCCTCCCAAGCTGCATCCAGAGCCTATTACTCTAGCAGGAGGAGGGGCACTTTTCTCTGCAATGAAAAAGGGATAATTATGAGCAAGAGTTAAAGATTACACATCCCATGAGTCCTGCTTGTTTAAGCAGAAGGTTTGGTAGACTACAATAAAGCTCAGTGCAGAGTTGCATGTGGCTTTTCTACCATTACTGCATTCAGGCAGAGGAATATTTAGTAAAAAATAAATAAAAGAAAAATACACTTGCTGTGGCAGCACTGGATCAATACTGGCGTATGTTGAATAATAGCAAACACTTTGTTTTCCGGCCCTGATCCCCCAGTTTCTTTGATTGTCATGACTAAGCAATAGGAAGTTGTGACAGGTGAGCCAGGAGCTGAGACAAGGAGTCAATTCCAAGGCAAAGGAGTCAGAGTTAAGGGACATACAAAAACACGTGGCCTTCATGTTCAGATAGCCCAACAGGAAGCCTTTAAGAGCCCATCCAATGTAGGACAACTCATTAGCCAGTCTGGGGATGGCGGAAGTCCAAAGCCTAAGAGCTCTTGAGATGGGGAAAAATCATGTTCCCTTACCGTGGCTCTGTTTCCCAGTTCTCTTCTGTTTCTGCAACAAGCTTTAATTACATGAGGAAGAGAGCAGCGACCACATGGCTTGTTCAGCCTCAATGCAGTTGAATGGGACAGCACCCTCTAGTGGGAATTTTATAGTGCAACTTTGCCTGTACACAGCTGGAAAACCAGACAAATAGTCAGGTTTTCTGAGGTTTTATTTTTGTGCTATAACGGGAAAATGGAGCGGGGGATGCATCGTCAGAATAATCGTCCATGAGTGGCCAGTAATGAGTGTGCGATAAGATGTGCATTTAAAGGCTCTCTAAGAAAGATGTTCCATGCTGCATTTTTTTTTATAGTAAACTGCGCAGGACAACTACACACAGAACCAATGGTTTTGGCCACAACAGCTACTAGAATCATAGAGTTGTGCTTTTATAAATAGTTGTGCTTTTATATTGTATTTTATATCATGTTTTTATACTGTTGTTTTATACTTTGAATGGTATTAATTTTTGTGAACTGCCCAGAGAGCTGCAGCTTTTGGGCAGTATAGAAATGCAATAAATAAATAAATAAAGTTGGAAGGTGACCCCAAAGGTCATCTAGTCCAACCCCTGCTGACAGAATCAGAGGTGGAACCTAGCAACCACAATGCCCCCATCCCACATCTGGCAAATGTAAAGGATTTAGCTCTCTCTTCTCCCTTACCAGCCCTATATCTTCCGCTTCAGTCTCTTCCCAAGCTGGGTTGTCTTTTTATGTGGATCTGGAGATTCAAAAGTAAGCAAATTCTGCTGTCTTGACCACTGTAGGAAACTGTCTCTAATTACCTCCTGTGGAGAGCATGTCATGAGGTAGCTTAGCAACCAGAAAACTCTTGGCCTCAATACTTGGCAAAATGACCATTCAAGCTGTGACTAAAACACTAAGCTCCACCGGATATATGGGACATTTGTCATGGGTACTGGACTGGACTTGCACTCGCAAAGCTGCCTCATATTGTCGCAGAACAGAGAAGGATCCTGCATTTAGAATCTGCCACAGTTTAAACTTTGGATGCATTTTTGGAACTGAATTTATTCACTCAGCTTTCTCTACACACGTAGATTATTGGAACTTGGAGACTTCAAATGCCTCCCCAATGCAGAAGCCATTCAAAATCTAGAATGAAAATCTCTTACAAACACAGAACAATGCCGTTGTATTTTATGCGGATAAATGGATAAAATAGCAAATATTCATGAAACAACTTTATCTGGTATTCTTAAGAAAGTTTTCAAAAGATAGCTTGAGAACAATAAAACCCACAAACAGCCAATTCCATTTTATACTCAGAATACAGTAATTTACACACACTCACATTTGTTTACACACACACTTCCTCTTCTTCCTTTCATGCTTGATTAGGGATGTCAGAAAAATCCATAACGGACTCAAATGGGTTCTGATTTCTGTGAATTGGTTTTATCCATGTCATGTGGATTCTGCGGACTTTCGGACTTTTTGTTTTTGTTTTATTTTGGGGGTGGGTGGGATTTGAACTAATGCACATTCACTGATACATGCATTTGTGCTAATAATAGGGTGGCCATATGGAAAGTAGGACAAGGCTCCTGTATCTTTAGCAGTTGCATAGAAAAGGGAATTTCAGCAGGTGAAATTTGTATGCATGCAGCACCTGGTGAAATTCCCTCTTCATCCCAACAGTTAAAGCTGCAGGCATCCTGCCTTCTTTTGTAGCTGGTCAGTCTAGAATAGCTCCTGCAGCTTTAACTCTTGTGATGAAGAGGGAATTTCACCAGGTGCTGTATGCACACAAATGACACCTGCTGAAATTCTCTTTTCTGTGCAACTGTTAAAGATAAAGGAGCCCTGTCCTCCTTTCCATATGGTCACCCTAGTTAATGAGCATTTGGAAACAGGAACAAAATTCTCTTGCATCCCTTAAAAAATCTGATTCCATCAATGAGCAAACAATGGAATGGAAGATGCCTGGCAATCAGTGTAACATAGGTGGAAAGGATTTAACAAAATCTGTACATCCCAACGACTGGGATAGTCTGTAATAAACCACACACCCCATTCTTTATTTGGACAGGATGTTGGGATTTAATTCAGATTTTTCCTGTTTGAAGCGATGTGTCCCATAGATCCATCGGGAGATGATCATGTGATGAATGATGTACTGACAACTAATGATGGTTATTTTATGTCCCAGCTAAATGAAAATTGTTTTGGTTGGCATGACAATAAAGTGGATTTCATCCTATCTTGCTTCTTCTTTGCTTTCCATTGAATTCATAGAAAGGCCGTACATCTCTGTACCAGGGGTGGGCTACTGCAGGAGGTCCTGCGACCATTTATGCACTCTGGATGCCCCCTCCCCTTTGCAGGAGCAACAATTAAAAAATAATAATTGGTGGTTTCCTGTTGAATGCTCCATAGTCCTATAGATGCCCTTTTGTTTAGTAATATATATATATATATTGTTGGTCACCACTGAATTCAGTGGCATGGCAGGAGCTGGTGGAAGCTGCACCAGGTGGGGGCCCCCAGCGGGGGCCACATGAGGTTTGCAGGGCACGTGTTGCCCACCCCTGCTCTCTATCTTGCAGTCATGGGGACTGTGATGTACAAAACAAAGTTACCTGCACACTAGGCATTGTGTGGGAAGTGATTCTAATGGATTGTAGGTGAAAGAAGTGAATGGCGAAATTTGCCCGCTCCTGAACTGTATGTGTGCAGCACAATCTATAACAGGTTCAGGAACGAGGTGAATGACCTCAGCACCAATGATCCAGCTGTTCTATCAATATACAACTTGCTCCTACTGAAGTCGATAGTAAAGTTCTCATCGATTTTAATTCTTGTATGCCACTTAAAACTGTGAGCATGTCATGAAACTCGGTCGGTGGAGCTTGAAGCATAGGCAGTAAAAAACGCACAACAAGACGCTTTTAATATTATCTATCTGATAACCCCTTTTCTTATCTGTTCTGTGGTCCTGAGATATTTTAGAATAGCTCCCATTTATTGCCAGTTATTTATAAATATATATTATTTATCTCATAAATAGAAATAAATATATTTATTTGCCTTTCAAGTATTTGATATATTTTTGTGTGCACAGATAATTTGATTCAGTGAATGAAACTATAGAGTACTGTACAGAGTACAGAAGCCTGCTAAGAGAAAAGGTGTGGGAGAGAGATAAAAAGTAAATAAATACACATTTACCTCTGACGTTTTTGCAGTTAAAGCATCATCTGCTTAATGCTAGATACAGTTTTTGTAATTTGTACAGCTCTTTGTTACTCCTCCAAAACAAAAGAGCTAAATAATTTGCATTTCTAATTACATATATTGATGGTTTTTGTTTTAAAAAACCATGGATACATTGCCACAGCACAAATATGTGAATTCAAGATGCATAAATCCATAGTTCTGGATTTTATGCCTTTATCTTAATCGCTTCTTTTTATACTCATAACAATGAACTACCCATTAATGTATATTTTCATACTAACTGTGAAACTTACTAAAAGATAGTCTGCCAAGGTCACAAATAAGATGTTTGTATTCAGAGTCATACCTATGCATAACGGAAAAGGAAATAATGTAGAATTCAGGTAGAATGAAGTAAAAGGTTGGGGAGTGGTAGATCTCAACCTTGTAGGGTCTTATAGGCAAGACACATGATTTTTACATATTCATCTCCATGTATTCTGGGGGCCCAAGGTGACCCACCCAACCAACTGAGCAATAGGCATGTGCTCCGCTCCGATTAGGAGCGGAGAAGCAGTAGCGAATTGGCTTGCTCCGCCTTACCCAAAGGCGGAGTAGAAGCAGACCGCGGACCCCTAGAAGCAAGGCGAAGAGAAGCGGCCATTTTTCAGAGCTCCTCTTTCAGGCGGAGCGCTCCAATCGCCATCTTGAAAATATTTCGCCCATAGGATTGCATTGCGGGAAATAATCGCGGATAACTGGGTTGTTTTTGAAGCTATCGTTCTGAAAATTCTTGTGCTCAGAGAGTCGTGGATGGGGGTCATTTTGAGACTACTCTCAGCTCTCTGTGTCGTGCGGGTCACGTGCTAGAATTTTTTTAAAATCGGGTAAACAAACGGACAGCGCGGGTCAAACGGCGGTTTTCGCCCATAGGATTGCATTGAGGAAAAGAACTGGGGATAACTGGGTTGTTTTTTAAGCTATCATTCTGAAAATTCTTGTGCACAGAGAGTCATAGATGGGGGTCATTTTGAGACTACTCTCACCTCTCTGCGTGGTGCGGGTTGCGCACTAGAATTTTTTAAAAAATCGGCGGGAAAAATACCTTTTTCAAAGGGCTGAGGGGCAGAGTCAGCTCCCGGTCATGATGATCCTAAAGTTGGAGGAGGGGATAGGCAAAACGGGTAACTTGGGATTCTGGGAAACTTCTCTTTCTTAATCTGAACGGACTTTTCCCAGTGTTTTTTAACACAGTAGCCCCACCAAATGCACAAACACAACCTGAAATCATATACTAAGCCAAGAAAAAGAGATAGAAACACAGCACTGCTACCCACCCTAACTTTGGGGAACAACTGAAAAGATGTGGTGCAAGGGGATGAGCTCCCCTAGGGCATCTCATTGTGGATGTGCCCCCACTCTCTCCTGTCCTGGAAGGCCATCAGAGCCTTCCAAAGAGAGTAACCCGGTGGAGCAATGCCTATCATGAGTCGAAGTGAGCGTTCTACTTCTCTTAGTGGTGGAGCAATGCCTATTATGAGTTGAAGTGAGCGTTTACTTCTCAGAGCTGTTGGTGAAGCAATGGCTTTCATGAGCTGAACTGGCAGCTGCTTCCCTCTCCCCCGGGCACGTCCCCCTATTACTGGTAAAAGACAGATATAGCCTTTTTTAAAAAGTTCTTCTTGTTGTTTATTCAGCAACACTGCTGCTTTTAATTCCACCCCTCCTTTGTTTATTTATTTATTTATTCCATTTTATATGCATTACTGGCTTATCCTTGGCTCACTTCCTTATGCCCCCAGAAATGCCAGCTGCATGCCTGCCTGCCTTCCCTCCCTCCTCCCCTGCCCACCTCGCAGGGATGTTGTGTGTGTGTGGCTTTGACTCAGGGGAGAAGTCCTTCCTGCGCTCACTTGGAGTTTTGGAAGTTCCAAATTTTGCAGGTTTAAGTCCCACCAAAAATCAGGGGATGATGGGACTGCCTTGAGTCTCGGCGTGCGTATGTATCCCTGGATAAGCTTTCATGGTGGTGAGTTTGAGGGGTTTTTTTAACGTGCAAAATTGACGGAGCTATGGAAAGGGGTGTTGGATTTTCATAAATTCCCCAAAAATCAGGGGATGAAGGGACTGCTTTGAGTGTGGGCGTCCATGTGGACACATGGATAAGCTGTCATGGTGCCGAGTTTGAGGTTTCTAACATGCAAATTGACGGAGCTATCCCAAGGGGTGTGAATGGGGTGCCCGATTTTCATAAATTCCCCAAAAATCAGGGGATGATGGGATTGTCTTGAAACTTGGTGTGCATGTGGACACGTGGATAAGCTTTCATGGTGCCGAGTTTGAGGTTTCTAACGTGCAAATTGACGGAGCTATCCCAAGGGGTGTGAATGGGGTGCCCGATTTTCAAAAATTCCCCAAAAATCAGGGGATTATGGGATTGCCTTGAAACTTGGCGTCCATATGGACACATGGATAAGCTATCATGGTGCTGAGTTTGAGGTTTCTAACGTGCAAATTGACGGAGCTATCGAAAGGGGGGTTATGGGTGGTGCGTTAGAGGTTAGAGCCACGCCAAAAATCAGGGGATGATGGGATTGCCTTGAGTCTGGGCGTCCATGTGGACACATGGATAAGCTTTCATGGTGCCGAGTTTGAGGTTTCTAACATGCAAATTGACGGAGCTATCCCAAGGGGTCTGAATGGGGTGCCCGATTTTCATAAATTCCCCAAAAATCAGGAGATGATGGGATTGCCTTGAAACTTGGCGTGCGTGTGTATAGGTCCATGAGGTGTCATGGTGCCAAATGTGAGGTTTCTAACTTGAACAGAAAAAAAGTTGTATAATTTTTAGCTTTCAATGCAACCCTATGGGGGGGGGAAACGGAGCTCCGATCCAGATCCGGAGCTCCGAGCGGAGCGGAAGTGGGCGGGGCGAAGCGGCCCACTCCAAAAATCACGGATCTGCAAGTGAAGCAGAGCGGGGGGTCCGTGCACACCCCTACTGAGCAACCACAATACAGAGAAGAACACTGTTTATGTCATAAAGGGATCAGCCTCTCCCAGCAGAATCACATTGTGTTCTGTGTCTACAGCTAGATGTACTGCATGCACTTCTGCAGTTGTAGATCCCAATACCCTGAGTGGAAATAAAACAGCCTAAGAAACTGTCAGTGGAGGCTCGCAGTCCAGATGCCAGTGGGGGTGTGAATCTGCTCTGGGTTTCAGCCAGAACTTTAAAAGAGCTATCCAGGTGCTGAATCCATTTTGAGGACTGGGTTCAGTGCCCGGGATAGCTGCTTTAGAGTTATGACTGGTAGGGGTGGCCAGAGTCACCCACGTCCGGCTCAGTCAGATGTTTGCCAAGCTGCTTCTGCCCCTGCTCATGGTACCATGCGAGTTTCATCATGGCCCAGCAAGTACCCGATGAAGCCATAAGGCCATCTGCCGTTGTCAGGAGCCTCCACTGGCTGCAACTATTGTGTATTTCCCAAGTTGTGTAAATGATGGCCGCAAATGCTCCGTTCCGTTCACACCTTTAAACTTGTGGAAATGGGGCCTTTACAGCTGCCATTTACACAACTTGGGAAATACGCAATTTCTGGAGCCTCCATATGTAGGCTCCAAACGAGGGCAAACAGCTGGGCGGTCGCCGAGCTGTGGGGCGCTCAAAGAGCGGACCTGCAAACGTGCCACAGTCTAGCGAGCCGGGTCCAGGGGAGGCAGGCATAGGAGAGTCCGCCAGACTCCAGTCAGGCACCCACAACATCTCTACTGCTTGGTTCTGACTGAAACACAGGGCGGATTCACAGCCCCACTGATATTGGGGCCAACAGCCTTCCCTGCTAACCGTGCAATCCTACACATGTTTATTCAGATTTAATTCACACTGTATCCAGTGGAGCTTACTCTCTAACAGGACTGGCTCAAGCCTTGAGTCCCCCAACAAAGTGCCTCTGATGAGCCTCTTCCAGCATTGCCCCCATCCCATCATGGGCTTGTTGGCGGTGGATAAGAACAGCATCCCAATCTGTGGCAAGTGGCTGCAAACTGCCCGCCATTTTAATTTCACACAGTGCCACAGAGCAATGCCACATTGGGCCACTGTAGGTAATTACAATGATAGGCAGGAAAATGTCTTATGCTTTCAGGAGACAGCCAAGGACTAAATTTTTAATCTTTGCATTGCTGCTTGGCTTTATCCTGGTTATGCTTTTATATTGTACTTTTGTACTGTGTTTTTATACTGGGCCTGTTCAGAAGACACCTTAAACCATGGCTTTAACCATGATGGTTAAGCCAGAAAGCCAGGCCGTGTTCAGAAGACACCTTCAACCATGGCTTTAACCACAGTGAATAAGGCTTTGTTTGGTGCTTATTGCATATTTCTCCTAAGGTTCCATACGATTTCCTTAGCACTTTCTGAATTCCTGCCAGTCAAAAAAGTTATGGGAAAAAGATTTACATATATGTAAAAAAATAATATGCATTGGTGAGCAAAAGGGATATATGCATTGCACTCAGCAGGTGTAAAAAATATCATATGCTGGAAAAACATTAGTTATGCATTTATAATTATACCTATAACTCATTTTAAAGTTAGTCCTGCAGCAGGACTCAACAAATGTTCAGTGAGCCTTACATCTACAGCTAGCATAAACACGTTGGCTGTGGTTTACATAATTCATCCTGTGGGTAAGTGAGAAGAGCAGAAATGGTCTGAAGTCCATTACAAATAAACAGGATTTTAGTTAGAATGCATATAGTTTAAAGAGTTGGGGAAGAATTACAGCCAGCGTTTGTAGTTCCACCCAAGCAGAAGTCAGTCCAGAATTTCAAAAGAAATCACCAAACTCCACGATGGGGGTTGCCTTGTTCTGAAAGCTCTTCCAATATCAACAAGCCAGTAGTGAGTATTGGACTTTCAGCCATAAAAATCAGTGGGTGACCATGGGCCAAATGTTATTTTTCAGCCCAAGCTACTTCATATGGGTTTCTGTGAGAATAAAATGGACAGAAGGAGAACTTTGTTCATCCTTTGAGGAAGGGAGAGGTTAAAAGGTGATAAATTAGCAAGTGTTGAGTACTCCCTACATGTTGCTTAGTGTTTTTTTTTAATCCTCTATTTCTAGGGTGATCATACGAAAAGGAGGACAGGGCTTCTGTATCTTTAACAGTTGTACTGAAAAATGGTATTTCAGCAAGTGTCATTTGTATGCATGCAGCATGTGGTGTAATTCCCTCTTCATCACAACATTTAATGCTGCTGGAGCCTTACTCTCGTGACCAGATACAAAAGAGGGTAGGGCTCCTGCAGCTTTAACTGTTTTGATGAAGAGGGAATTTTACCAGGTGCTGCATGCATACAAATGGTACCTGCTGAAATTCCCTTTTCAGTACAACTGTTAAAGATAGAGAAGCCCTGTCCTCGTTTTCATATGGTCACCCTACTATTTCTGAATGTTTTCACCTGGCATTTTTGGTTGCTGAAACATGTATTGTTGTGTTGTAGAAGCTTTCAATGAATCTTTTACTTTTGGGAAGTCCACAAAGTATCAAAGGCACATTCTACACTAATGAATGCACTCTGCCATCTGGACAGTTCACAGGCCAGGTTTACACCATTTCTCCTATACCTTAAGAACCGTAGTCTCTACATCCAACTCTGTCAGCACTTGATTAAATATTATTATAGATTGTGTTAAGTGGAGGTTGTACAAGAAGATGACAAATGAACCAAGGTGCCTTGAATTCTCAGTTGGGGTAACTTCACGCACAAAAGCATTCCTGAGACAAGACTGTGAATTAGCTTCTCTAGCTTTCATGGTTTCTCTGGACATAGACTATGCATTTTGTTGAATATTTTTTTTTATAGTAAATGTTATTAAATGGGTATTGCTATCCGTGTGGTAAATCTTTGAATAAAATACATTTCAACAGATGGGCAGAGCACTAGCTTCTGGTGATCTGATGATCTCCAGATAAATAATAACAGTTATAGACTTGAGTGACAGCCCTGAGATATATGTGCGTGACTTCTTAGTAAAATCCTGAGCCGTATATATTTCTGGCATGTTTCCTTTTACTAAGATGTCAAATAACTGCATCTTTTCAGTTTAATTTGACAGCAGCAATGTCTGTGAGACATATGTTTAGGTACATTGTCATTTAGTTAATTGTATTACACTTTGAAAAGCAATAACACGGTCAGGTCCTGACAATCAAACTTCCAAGAGGTCAAATCCACAACTATCCTGCTCAAATGAAAATTCAATCAGCATATTGGCATCCCATCCACATATCTAAGGTCTCCCCCTCTCCCTCAGTAAGGAGTATTATTATTTTTTCTTCCCTGATGTTAAAATCTGGTGCTCTCTAGTTTCAGTAATACAAAAGGGAAGAAAATGGTATGTCAGACTGAGAGATGTCTTGTCACATGCATAAAAACTGAGCTTGGATGTGAATTCATAGTTCCATTTCAGATGCTTAAGGTGAGAAGCTTATTGGACTTTCTGTCATCTTTAAAAGGCTAACAGATATTCTTTAGCTTTATAAGTATTTAGGGTGCCATTCCCATTATTAGCAAAAAGTGCTATAAGAATTGCTGTATGATGAGCAGTTGAATGCTTACTTCAAAGGAGGAGACATGAGAGCAGTGGAGGTTCAGGACTACAAAATAGGTTCACCCCAAAATGGGTGCAGAACCTTGGATAGCTCCTTCAGAGTTCTGGCTGGTTCTGGCTGAAACCCAGAATGGATTCACAGCTACATCAAACTTGGAGCCACCAGGCTCCACTCCATGAGATCTATTTTTCCACATACTGTATGTACACCCATGAAATTACACACCAAATTACACACTATTATTATCAGATAACATGTAACCACATAATATCATAGTTTTGTATTACCTTGAGCCATCATGCAATTGCTTTACTAGAACTAATAGAGATTCTTACTTATCTTAAGCATCTTGTAACCTTTCAAAATACAGTGAGATTGGACAGTTCAGCCGAACAGTAGGGACGCTTAGAAAATTCAGTATATATCAGTGTCAGAATAGATATTTATTTAACCAACAGAATGTGTTGAAGCTTGACTTAACATTATTCTTCCTGATGTAAGGTGCCAAGGAGAGTATGAAATAAATGAGAAAATGTAGTGTTGTAGAACTTGTCCTTCTCTGTTCAGAAAATTTAAGCCACATTAAATACTTAACTTGTTCAGAGGGATAAAATACAATGCAGCCTTTCCTTAAGTGGCCGGGAAATTTTGAAAATAGTAGTAGAGAGATATAAACGCCATTTTCACTCTTCCCACAAGTGTATTACACCCCACATAATAAAGAGTTGTGTTTATAATGATAGCATAATCACAACATTAAAGAGCTGAGCTCTTGAGAATGGCATCGTAAAGAGAGTTTAAGTGACTACATTACCCATTCTGAGCATGGCTTTAATTAAGAAATGGAAACCAAGATTGGAACAGTAAAGAAAACAACCACATTACACAGAAAAATTACCCTACATTTTTTTTTAAACAAGAATACACATTTGTGTTGAAAAGCGCAGTTGGGGGACTTCAAGCACTACTAGTCAATAGGCATTCTGCAGCTATTCAGTCATTTCTTCTTTGATTATTATTAATTACATTTATGTACCGCCCCATAGCTGAAGCTCTCTGGGCGGTTTACAAAGATTATCTGAAGGAACGTCTCCTCCCATATGTACCTGCCCAAACTCTAAGGTCATCTTCAGGGGTCCTTCTCCATGAGCCCCTGCCAAAGGAAGTGAGGCAGGTGGCTACCAGGAGGAGGGCCTTCTCTGCTGTGGCACCCCGGCTGTGGAATGAGCTCCCTAAGGAGGTTCACCTGGCACCTACACTATATTTCACAAATAATACTGCATTGTCCCTGCTCTAAAAACACTAACTGAAAGTGTTGTTTAAAAAAAGAAGTGAAACCCGGTGGGATGGGGTGTCACAACATCATCTAAAGAACCCATAAACAACCATGAGTAGGGAATAATGAGTGCACAGTAAATGCCTTGTGTAAAAAAGCTCTTTGTGTAGTGCTTGAACATCAACAGTGTGACAAAACTAAAAGTAGATACAGCGGATTAACAGCTTCATGTAGAAAAGTTCCGTAATCAAGGCTGCAATCCTATACAAATGTTTTCATTGATGGGTTCCAGATGAAATTAGGCCTGAAAAATAAGTGTATTCACATTTCTGAGAAATGTGGGTTTTTATTTACTAATTTCTCCAATACATTTTTACCAAAATATTTAATATGAGAAGTAATCTTTGTATGGGCAACAAAAATTGTGTGTAAGTCATTCCACTCAAAAGGACTATTAAAACTACAACAATGGAACAAAGCATAACAAATGACTATATAGACATAATAACAATAACAACAATAAACTTTTGCGGTTTAAATCTGCAATAGTAACCTTATAAAATTCTAATACAGGGCATAAACTCCAGGGAAAAAAATAAGCATTTTAAAGTCCTGTTGACTCCCGTTTAATACAGCAGAATGTACACGTCCTTAACTTTGTGCACTGAGCAAATAAGTTGAGATTTCCACTATTGTACCAACAAAACCAGAGGAATTTAGGGTGCAACCCTATGGGGATGGCGCAAGTCTCCAAAATGGCTGTCCAATGCAGAAGGCGGGTCTTCACCTCTGCGCTCCCCCCTGCCCCACACTGCTCTTCCGCACTCTGCATTTTAGCTAGACAGGTATTTTCTAGCTGAGGCATTGCGGAGGGCAAGGGAAGGGATGGAGACTGTGGCAGGCTGCAGGTCCCCACTTCCCCAGTTGTCTTCTCACCCTGCCCACAGGAACTCCCCCTTTCCATCCGAGGCAATTGCAACTTCGGAGAGGCAGCTAGTGTGGTTCTCTCTGCACCAGCTGCGAGCAGAAGGAGGAGGGTTGGGCACCTCAGACTCTTGGGTCTGAGGTTCGAGCAGTGTCTCTGACCTCGGATCCAGGAATCTGACATATCCTATAGACCCACACCTTCTGGCCACCACACTTCAGGAAGTATGCAGACAAGTTGGAGTGTGTTCAGAGGAGGGCAACCGGGATGATCAGGGGTCTGGAAACAAAGCCCTGTGAGGAAAGACTGAAAGAACTAGGCATGTTTAGCCTGCATAAGAGAAGATTGAGAGGAGACATGATAGCACTTTTTAAATACTTGAAAGGTTGTCACACAGAGGTGGGCCAGGATCTCTACTCAATCATCCCAAAGTGCAGGACATGAACTAATGGGCTCAAGTTACAGGAAGCCAGATTCTGGCTGGACATCAGGAAAAACTTCCTGAGTGTTAGAGCAGTACGACAATGGAACCAGTTACCTAGGGAGGTTGTGGGCTCTCCCACACTAGAGGCCTTCAAGAGGCAGCTGGACAACCATCTGTCAGGGATGCTTTAAGATGGATTCCTGCATTAAGCAGGGGGTTGGACTTGATGGCCTTATAGGCCCCTTCCAACTTTACTATTCTATGATTCTATGACCTCCAGAACCCGCCTAGGGGCCATAGGAATGCTCTCCTCATCAGTTTATTGAGCCTTCTCCTCTGACACCACCAGCTTATCAATCAATTCAGAACTGTCACATTAATCCCACTCCTGCCGCCAGAAAAATATATGTGCCTAATCAAAACTATTAAAAGAGCCAAACACACCACATACTCTATCAATTGTTAATATTCAGCCATTATTGTATCAGAGCTTGGTAAGTGTGTTGACATGTCATTTAGATAGGATAAGGTGGGCTGGGAAGAGCTGTGTGATCAGAAACAGTACACTTATACAAGACAAGAGCATGGATATAGTAATGTATCATGCATACAGAGGATATATTAATGTATTATGCATTCCCCCCCCCTTCCCGCACCACCCAAAACTTCGCAAATAGCAGGGAAATTATTTCCCAATGTTTTTTGTCAATTTTGGATAGTGGTTTGATACAGTACCTCTCTGAGTTATTGCCTTTCTCTTGACATACATCTGAATAAGTTTCTTCTTGCTTAAATGAGAGTGAACAGCCATTTTTCATGCAAAATGCCTATACTGACATTCAAAGAAAGGTTTTTGCTATTTGCAGTGGAAATGTTCAGATACTTTAAGCTGATTCTATTATCTAGTGGTACAGGAGAAACATTATCTTTTGATTTAGGGGACTAAAATCCAACCAAGATGGATAGTCAAGGACATGTTAAAATGAATACTTAGCAAAAGTTTATGATTGAAGCAGCTGCTATTCATTTGTCATTTCTCCTCTTTTAGTGTATTTTTAAAAAGCTACTCCTGAACTCTGAAAACACCTTGATCTGCAAAACTATGACAAGAAAGTACACTCCCCCCAGAAACCCCTTTAATATGGAAGCAGAAATAGGATATAAAGACATGGGCCACAACCCTAAATTCAGGCCACAGCTAGACCTAAGGTTTATCCTGGGATCATCCAGGGTTCGCCCCTGCCTGAGCACTGGATCCCCTGTGTGTCACCTAGATGAACAGGTTTGACCCCTGGATGATACAGAGATAAACCTTAGGTCTAGCTATGGCCTCAGCTGCAGTGTCAGGAGTGTAGTGCAAGCATAGTTAAAGTGCTCTGAACGTTTTTATGGCAAATGTATTGATTATTGAAATAATAATTTCAGATGATGGGAAGGATACAGATTTATATGGATCAACTGTACTGGCGGATGTGGACTGCACCTCTCCTTTCCATGGCAACTCCACTCGTTTCCTGAAAATGCTACACAGAGAGTCAGGAGACCATGATGAATGGGGTGAGGAGTGGGGTGGGGAGGGATGTGGGGTCCCCAAAAATCAGCTGGAGGGACTTTCCACGAGTGGAGTCTTTCCTCTTGCAGGAGGCCCTTCCTTTCGTGGAAGGCAGATCCTAGATCCAATCTGATGTACAAAGCTGCTTTCTCCTTGAACGGCGTAAGTTTACGTTGCGACTGAAGTATTTCATTTCTCCTTGCATCAGTTCAAGAACTGATAACGGCATATGTCATGTGAGCATCTGGGCTGGAATATCTTTGTGAAAGAATTGAGCCACCCACTTTCCCACCCTGGTTAACAGAGCATCCCTGGATAGCTTACACTTCTCTTCCCACACAGATATGAATGTGTTAGAGAAACACATGGAGCTGCATACTATTGAGTCAGGAGACTGATCTACCTAGCTTAGCCGTCTGTAACCCAGATCTGGCCTGCTATGATGGACTACAACTTCCATCATGCCTTGGCTGCAAATAGTGGGACTTCTAGTCTGTCACATCTGGAGGGCACCAGGTTGGGGAAGGCTGATGTAGCCCATTATGATCTCTGATAGAAACTGGCTTTTAAATGTCTTATCTGCCTCCTTTTAACAGCTGGTGGGGACTAAGGATGTGCACTAACACTGGGTTATAGGCCTCCTCCAAGGGAGGGGGATGCTTAATAGCTGTGGTCCCAATCCAGCTCTAGTTGCAGTCAAGTAACTGCAGGGGAAGATTCTTCCTGATGATCCCAAATAGACTGAGCATGACTATGAACTCTCACATGGGAATGACCGACAGGGTCTATTAATGCCCACGACGTGCCCAACCAGCCACGAGCTGCCATGCTGTGCCCAGTGGCTAGGCTGCAATGGAATCCCCTCTTTTCAGCATATAAGCATCTTTAACTGACAGTGGGGCTTGCTTGCTTCCAGATAAAGGTGCCTGGGCACTGAAATAATAAAAAGGCAACGTCATTGCATACTCTCAACATTTTATGGATGGAACAGGGCCGGTCCTGTGCATCGCTGGGAGAAGCGACAATCCGACAGTGCAGTACTAGATTTTGGTGGGGCTGGTGTGATCCGAATGTGTCACAAGTAGAAAATGGGAATAGAAAGTGCATGCAAGAATATGGGCCAGAGGAGAGAATAGAATAGAGAGGCAAGCCACGCAGTATATTCCATGCATACCATATAAAGCAGTGATCTCCAACCTTTTTGGCACCAGGGACCGGTTTTGTGGAAGACAATTTTTCCACGGACCGGGGGGGGGGCATTTGAGGGGATGATTTTGGGAAGCCCCCCCACTCCAGCGTCCTGGCTTCGCTTTGGCTGGGTGGGTGCCCAGCCGAAGTGAAGCCAGGATGCTGGGGCGGGCGGCTTCAGAATGGCGCACCCGGAAGTCGCTCTCCTAGAGCAGCTTCCAGCCGGGCGCGTCGTTCCGAAGCCACCCCACCCCACCCCAGCGCCCTGGCTTCGCTTCGGCTGGGCAGGCGAGATGGCGCCCCACACCCAGGTACGCTGGGGTGGGGGTGGGGTGAAAGCAGCTCACCTGCATGGCCTGGGGGTTGGGGACCCCTGATCTAGAGGACATTGGTCCCTTTTAGAGCCGAGTAGCACAGAGGCACAGCAAAAACAGAATATTGTAGCACCCTAATAAATGCATTCTGGCATAAGTTAGAGTCCACTTTATCAGAAGCATGAAATGCTATCCTCACTTGCTCTTGCCGACAGTGATAGGGGATGTTTCTCAGTGTACAGCATCTGCTTTGGATCCCAGAATGACTCTCAGGAGTCTCCAGTATCGGGTAGCAGGTGATGTGTAAGACCTCTTCCTGAGATCCTAGAGAGCTTCTGTCAGTAGACAATGGAGGACAGACTGATCTGGTACAAGGCAGCTTCCTGTGTTTCTAACTTTTGTCCCTATTTTCATTGTTGACCTACTGGTGGAGGGGAGGAATGAAATACCGAAACGCATGGTGAATCGGCCCACAGTCAACAGCGTTTCTTCCGAGGACTATTGAGGCATGCCAAACAGTCAAGAATTTTGCTCCCTAATGCTTTGCATTACATTGTCTGTAAACAAATACCTTTCAATCGTAACATTTCAGACGCAGAGAACCCATAAGTTTCGCAAACACTGCCAATATTTTAACACTCCAAATTGAAAACAAGCAGCTAGGCAATTCCATGAGAGGAATGAATTTCTGGAGAACTGCTGATGCGGTGTTACCTTTCTCCGCTGGTCTATTAGTATGCGTTGGGCACACTTTTGCCTCATGACACCTTGACAAGAGATAGAAAGATGCTTCCCCCCCCCCCAAATAATAACACAGATGAAATAAGCAACGTTGGCAGGACATGAACAATTGCATATTCCTACTGCAGTTGATTAAATCAACCCCAGAATTACTGTCTTTTTAGATGTGTTTGGATATTGCAATCTCAGGAAAGACGTAACTGCCTAGTAGATATGCTTAGAAATGGAGAAAAGCAAGTTATCTCTGACTGACATTTTGGAGAATTAATAAAATAACAATCCTCCCCTGAAAAACGGTTATAAATGCAGGACTTTTCTAAAGCAATGCATACCAATGCCCTGTTATTTATTTATATGATGAGTTTATCTTACTAGTGTATTAAAAATGATTTGACCGTCTCACCTCCATGTGCACAGGGCAAAGCGTCTCCAATATAATGCTTTATTTCATTTCAGTTCTATACTACCCAATAGCTGAAGCTCTCTGGGCCGCCCACAAAAATTAAAACCACAAGGTACAGCATAAAATATAAAATTTGGAAGCTTAAAATCACAATATAAAAGAACAACCAGAAAAAAAAACTAGCAGCAATGCAGAGGTTTAAAATACAGATTTAAAACAGTAGAGCTAAAAGACTAGGGGGCTGTCTATAGATGGGGAAATCCCATGTCTACACAGGGAACGGATGCAGCACAGATTGGCAACCAGTGCAGAGCTTTTCCGTGAAGCTGTGCTTTGAAAAAGTCAGAGGCTTACCCCAACTTTTTCACTGAGAGCAAGGTCAGTATGGCTTTTCCACTGTCTAACTTCATGCCCAGGGCCAATCCAGGGGAGGCGGTACTAGTGGAAGGCGAGCGGCGATTGGTTGCCTTCCACCAGGAAGAGGGCAGGAGAGAGGCTCTGGTACCCAGATGACTGCCAGAAACCCCACACTCCCTTGAGATCATCCAATGCCACCATGGGTGACCAAAACCACACACTTTTGTGGGGAGGCAGCGCCAATTCGGCACTGAAAAGACAGAGCTCCGGATGCTAAAATTCTAAAATACTTTCCTGCCTTTCCAATCCATCCTGGTATCGGGCATGCCACTGCACTCCCACCCCGTCCCCTGCACTTAACTTTGCAGTATCCAGGGCCTTCCAAGCCTCCCCCTCCTTGTGAGTGCAGAATATCTCCAGCTCCTTCAAGTAGCATGTGTTCTGGGTTGGGGGTGAGATGTGGGAGGCCTCCACTTCCTAGAGGAGGCTTGTGAATTACCAACAAAGAGGAGAAAAGAGGACACTGATTTGCATCACGTGTGCATACGTCAATTTCTATGTATAGGTGCCAAATTAGAAATCGTTAAAAAGAAACACAATCCATTTCACCATCGAAGGAAAGGCTGCAACCAGGTGTCCTGTGTGCCTTGCTCAGCATGCAATCCAGTTGCTGTTCCGGGATGACTTCAAGGCCCTGCTCTCCCGCCCTATAGTTCTTTATTCTTGGATGGATGGCCATTCAAACAGAGGGTGCCTTCAAAACAGAGGTCAGGCCTCGGGCAGCCCTTCAAGTAGAGGACTGTCCTCTGCAAAGGAGGGCACATGGCCACGCTAGCCTCCCTATGAATGATGTATTCCACAGTGCTTAAAATGGCAGCAATGCACAGCATGCCGGGGCATGGCTGGAGGAAGAGTACAAAGGATTATAATTAGGGTGACCATATCGAAAGGAGGACAGGGCTCCTGTATCTTTAACAGTTGTATAGAGAATGAAATTTCAGCAGGTCATTGGTATGCATGCAGCACCTGGTGAAATTCCCTCTTCATCACAACAGTTCAAGCTGCTGGAGCTATACTGGAGTGACCCGATACATAAGAGGGCAGGGCTCCTGCAGCTTGAACTATTGTGATGAAGAGGGCATTTCGCCAGGTGCTGCATGCATACCAATGACACCTGCTGAAATTCCTTTTTCAATACAACTGTTAAAGATGCAGGAGCCCTGCCCTCCTTTCCATATGGACACCCTAATTATAGTAGGGTTCTGTGGGAAACTCTTCCTCTGTTGTATTTCTAGCAGTCAAAAACTTGCCACGCTAGCCTGAAAGCCTGGCCTGTTTAGGAAGAGTTTTCTTTTCTTTTCTAACAACCAATCCCATGGAAGTGGGGACATGATCCAAACACGTTCTAGCCCTTTTCATAAGCTGAACTGATGCCAATGGGAGGAATTTAAATGTGTGTTTCACCGACACTGACATTAATGGGACTTTAAAGTGCTTAATTTTGGTTGGCTTGTGCCTTATGTTTATGTTATCAATCATCAACCCTGGTCGTTTTGCTCTGTATTGTCTATAAATGTTTCCGCCTCCATTTGTAAAGTTGACATTTCTGTACAACATTTCAATTTTGCAGTGATGTTGTGACTCAAGCAGCATGGTTGCTTTGAGAAACTGCCTGAGATGAAAGTCATCAGATTGTCTCTTTTCAAAAGTTTGCATGACTTCAGTGGCTACTTGTTTCTCTCCTTGTCCTTTGACAACTCTCTTACCAACGGACAACCTCTTATGGCTATATGGAGAATAAAAGGCTGCATTATTTCTACAAGCCTCCCTTTTTGCTTGCGATGCTAAGTAGAGATTTCCTTACATCCCGGAGGCCTGTTTTTGTTGTTCTTTGTCTGTGGACAATTGAAAACTGTATTTTAATTTATGTTTTAGCTCAAATTTGCTTTTAGAATGAAAACTGGGTATTATCCACAAGAAAAGCTCGCGACCGACTATCAGGCAAGAATAGAGAGCACACCAGATAAAGCTCCCAGCTTATACACCCTCTAGGAAGAAATTATAGAAACAGATTTAAAAATAAAGAGTCCTTTTTTGTCCTGCAAAGCAAGCTTTTTAAAAAGAAAAAGAGAGAGGAAAATATCAGTTTCTGCAGAAGAAAAGAATCTTTGCCTCTGGGATCTTATCAGTTCAGCCACCATTACAGCCTTAATTTAGCAAAATCCTTCCTACTTCTAAACCACTTGAACAAAAGGAAAAAGGTAAGCTAAACAATAGTAAAATCTTAACACATTTCCTTCCTTCCTTCCTTCCTTCCTTCCTTCCTTCCTTCCTTCCTTCCTTCCTTCCTAGAAAGTAAGTTTTTTTAATATATATAAACTGTCTATGGAAGGAAAGTGTTTTAATGTTGCAAGGAATATGAATCTTTTACCATTCTACCTCCTCAATTTGATTACTTTCTTTGACTCCATTCAACACTTCCTTTAATAATTTAAGTGTGTGTGTGTGTGTGTGTGTGTGTGTGTTCCGGCACCTTGAGGGTTCTTTCAGCATATTGAATTTGATTGCAGTTACTGCAGCTGTTCCTTACCAGTTCCAATTAAGGGTTGTATGTGTAACTGGCAGAATAGATTAGGGCTTATCTAGGGTGACCATATAGGATGAAGGACAGCCCCCCCCCCCCCCGTATCTTTAACAGGTGCATAGAAAAGAGAATTTCAGCAGGTGTCAGTTGTATGCATGCAGCACCTGGTGTAATCCCCTCTTCATCGTAACAGTTAAAGCGGCAGGACCTATACTAGAGTGACCAGATACAAAAGTGGGCAGGGCTCCTGCAGCTTTAACTGTTGTGATGAAGAAGGAATTTCACCAGGTGCTGCATGCATACAAATGGCACCTGTTGAAGCTCCCTTTTCAATACAACTGGTAAAATACAGGAGCCCTGTCCTCCTTTCCATATGGTCACCCTAGGCCGCTTATTCAAACTTAGGGAGCAGTCCTAGGCTCCTGGGAGGTGAGCTGAGGGGTTGTCGGATGCGGTGGGCTTTCCTTTCTGGAGGTGGAAAGCTCTGATACTGTTGCTGCTCCACTGTCCCTGGTCCAATGATGGTGGGCCTTTCCAGGGGTGTGTCGGAGGAGAATATGGATGGATGCAATACGCCCCCTTTCCCCCTCAACAGGCCCCAAACAAGGGCCAGGGACTATGTCACCTCTGGAAGAAAATGAAACATAAACCTCCATGCAGGTGGTGGGTGGCCTGGAAGAGTAATGGCTGCCTTCATCTTCAGCCTTGGTTTGCGCAAGCTGGCATTGCTTAGAAAGTGGTGGCTGTTCTACCACTGATTCTCTCTGCACCCTTATTGGATTCCTCTGCCCATTACAAGTGGTAGAGGAGCCACTTCCCTGTGGTATCTTCCGGTGTAAGTCTGCTTGATGCAGCAATACAGAAAGCATGTGCGTTGGACCAACTCTGCCTTTGCTCTCTGATAGTTCCTGAGCATTAGGAACAATGTATCATGGAAAGTAGGCCTCTAAATCCAATTATTTCATTGATTAAATTAGGATTGCCAGATTTTTCACATGATTTAGGGCTGGTTTAATTATGCGAGTGGCAGACTTTATTCCACACAATCCTCTCTACTATATCCTTATCTGCTGAAGAGAATACGGAAGCTGGGATAAACCAAAATGTTGGACGATCCTGCTGGTTTTTAATTTTTATGTGCCCCTGATTCATCCAGGCCGGTGCCAGTGAATAAAACATCCATATCAATATTTTATTTATATATTTATTTATTTAATTCTGTTTCTGTTCATAAAATTCCAAGGTGGGTAACAATATTATAGCCACAAAAGACAATAAACAATATTAAAACATGAAAATACAACACATCTAGTAAACATAATAACAATCAGCAGAGAGAAATAAAATGCACAACAGAAGCCATGCCTAGACCAGGCCTATATCCTGGGATTGTCCCGGGGTCATCCTTGTTCATGTAAATGACACACAGGGGATCCAGGGATCAGCCAGGGACGACCCTGGGACGACCCCAGGATATAGGCCTGGTCTAGCCATAGCCAGAGATTGAGTTATATTCACTAACCACTCATAAATGCCCAGGTGAATAGATAAGTCTTAGCCTGATGCCAAAATGCCAGTAAAGTTAGCACCATGTATACCTCTTGGAGAAGGGCATTCTAGATTTAGGACACCACCACAAAGAAGTCCCAATCACCATACTAGAGGTGTGTCAAGCAGACAACCCTCTTCCCCAGATCTAAGGCCGCAGAGAGATGAAGACTTAGAGCATGGCTAGACGAGGGGGTTGGAGAGGTATGATCTCGCAATTTTATGATTGTGAGATCATCCCCCTTGTCTACATGTGGTGTGTGATGTCCCAGGAGGAAGAGGACATCGTGGCCACCATTTTGTTTTGTTTTTCAATTGGAGAAGAGCACAGGAGCTCTCCTGCGCAAAATGTAAGGTTTTTTTAAAATTAAAAAACCCGTCCGCTCCCCCCACCCCAATGGGCAGAGAGCTCCTGAGGAGTTCCATGCCTCGTGCCCAGGTCCTGGCTCCTCACGGTTACTCGCGAGGAGTCGGGATGAAAACGGGATGGTGGGCCACACATTCTGTGGTCTTGGGATCAAACCAAGACTGCAGAAAAATAGGAACTTATTGGTAGGGCAATATCCCTGGTCAAGGGAGGGAACATCCTTCCCTGCTCCCGGGATGCCCTATGCGTCATGTAGAAGCACAGGGACGATCCTGGGACGATCACCGGGATATAACCCCGTTTAGCCATGCCCTTGAACTCCTAATCTGAATTGGGAATATTTAGCTCTTGCTTAAATCCAAAAGAGCCTTTGAAATATTGCTTTCAGGGCCTGCCTTGGTTTTGTGGGAAAATGGAAAGTCAGCCTGGTTTTCAACACACGACACCCGAATCCCTTCCTTAAACCTTAATAGTACTGATCCTGCAAGGTCCAACTTCAAATAATTATGTCTCGCATGAGAAGTGTCAGTAAAAACTGGCTCCACAGCTTAGGCTTGGTGAGCGCTGGCTCAACATTGATTCCATTTGGGCAGCACAGAAATCAACCACCTTAACCCAGAAGACAAACTATGTGAGCAGCAGCAGCAGCATCTTCTTCACCTTTCTGGATCTCAAGCCCTGTCTGCACTTGGGCACCACTGCGTCTCCTGTGAACAGACTGGATGCATCTTGTAACGCCCTGTGGCCACCAACTCCTGTTATGTGCAACTGGTTGTCTGCAACTAGAATTGGTTTGGGACCACAGCTCCGATTAAGAATGATGAAAGAACACATACATGGGTAATTCAGCATCTATGCTGCTTGAATGCCTCATGTAGTGCACTGGAGCCTTTAGGTAAACGCTTACGATACCATTACTTATTTATTTTTTCAATGAAACTGCATTTTCCAAGCTACTGCTCACTTTGTAATTTCAATTACAGCCTTTATTCTAAATCTGTGCAAAGGTTAACAAACATGAATGCAGGTAAATCAAGACCTGGAGCATTTTAGAATGCCCCCCCCTCCCCTGATGCCCTCTTCCATTTAACCATTCTGGATGTGGTAAACAAAGATTTCTTGAATGCTGCTAATAAATCAGGATAGAAAATTAATGGGATTTCATGAGCAAATTAGAGTAAGAGGGAACCCAGCCATTTGGCTGAAGTTCCACGCAGTGAAGATGAAAGAGAAGAACTGCACAAATCTTGCCGTAGTTCGAACTGTGTAGACATTTTGCTTGAGATCAGTGTGTGTGTGTGTGTGTGTGTGTGAGAGAGAGAGAGAGAGAGAGAGAGGGGTGGGTGGGTGGGTGGAAGAGTGTTGTCCGCACAACTGAAGCCACAATCCTAGACTCAGTTACAGAGAAGTAAGCCCCATTTTACAAGTGCTAATCAGTGTAGACAATACTGAGCAAAATGGACCAAAGAATAGTTACCTATTATTTCTATATTTCTAAACAGGATTGCACTTCATGAAATAGATAGATAGAAATATAATAGAGATAGATAGATAATAAAGCTGGGGGAGGGACTATTCTGGTCCCCGTAACCAGATGGACTTGAACGAGAGCCACTGGGGACTGGATGATGTCAGAGGGCTGTCCCTTTCCCCTAAAGTCCCACCCCCTGACATCATTAATAAGAGGTAAGACTGGGTTTTCCTGGCTATCATTAACACTGAAAAGGAAAGCCTGTTACGATCTCTGAACATTGATCAGAGATGAGAGCAGGCTTTCCCTTACCAGCGCAAGTGCTAGCTAGGCAAATCCTGCTCTTATCTCCAGTCAGTGATCAGAGATCAGAACAGGGTGCCCCTAGGTAGCTCTAGCACTAACATTGACAAGGGAAAGTCCACTTTCATCTCTGAGAACTCATTGAGATAAAAGGAGGATGTTTCCTGTCAGTGTTAGCAGGGAAAGCCTGCTCATATGAATGATTGGAGATAAGAGTGTGGTTTCCTTTGCCAGTGCTAGCAGTGGCAAGGGAAACCCTGCTCTTATCTCTGAATAGTGAGTTGGTATAATGTTGGGAATGGGCATATGTGCCCATTCTGGGAAGCTTCATGCCAGATTATGGATCCCGTCAAGCCAGTTTAGGACTGTGAGCTGGAGGTTCCCCATTCTTGTCATAAAGTTTAATTGCGGTTATGGAAGTGTTTAAATTCTAATATTTTCTCTTAAAATCTTATTTAATGATCTATATTAGAATATATGTGTCATTGGAAATTATACAAGTAAGCCCCCACACCTTTGGAGTGGAAGTTTGGGGAATAGAGACCTAAATTCATGGACTTTGAAACCTTAGTGAGCTGGACAATGCTTGGGGATTAGCAGAGTTCCATCACAGTCATTTCCTTACTGCCACCTAAACAAAACCTTCCCTTCCATCCCAACCTTTCTGCCAAAGGAAATGTCACACATTGGCATTGGCAGAAATTTAAATGGCCATTTTAATTTTCCACAATGGCTGGAGCAATGCTATAGCAAGGGTGCTTTGGGGCATTGTAGGAAATTAAGATGGTGGCTCCGAGTGGCTAAATTGGTGGCTCCAAGTTGTTGTGGGACTCATTGGAGCTCCAGAAATGGGAGTCCCTGGGCAAAAGTAAGCAATGGACTATGGAAGCTGTCCAAGGATGACAGGTGCTGATGCTGGTCCTGGGGAAGATCCTGGACAGAATCTGGCAGACGTGGATCCTGGCCTCAGCCAAGATCTGGAGGGTCAATGTGGCAGAGCTTGGCTAGTTGGCTTGCAGAACCTGGGAAGTCATTGCGGAACCTGGTAAAATTTGGTGGGTCATGGGCAAAAGCTTGGAAGCATCTGAAGTTTATTGGCTTCTTAGACCCCAATAGTCTCCTATGCAGACAAAACATAGTTTTGCTGGCTAGGAAGAGGGTATGATTGCCAATTAGCTAATGTTTTACTGGGTTAACCAGTAAAATATTGGCCAATTGCCATCCATCTCTTCCCACCGAGATATCAACCTGTTTCATAAGGTATAAAGTGCTTAAGGTGTATGTGAGACCCTCACCATATCTTATGTCAAAATTGGCCTCTAGCTGCAGCCTGTCACAAAATTAAGCTTTTCAGGTCTCACATAAGGGTCTCATCAGTCCTTATGATTATCAATCATTATGATTATCAATCAACCAAGCAGGACACCTTAACAGCAAAACCAATGGGATCTTACTCTGAAGCACTGAATTTTATAGAAGGGCAGTGGTAATATTGGGCTTATAATAATGTTGAGGTTTATGTTTCTTATTTCCATTTAACAAACATAGCTTTCTGCCATTTTCTTTAATATTTACATAGCAATGGTTGGATATCAAACAGGTAACTTCCATTGGTGGGGATATGTACAAGGTCTTTCAAAATCTGCAAGGTCGCTTTTATCCTCTAAATTCCTCTCCAATGCGTGGGAATAACCAACTTAAGCAGCAACATGACAAATCAACAACAATACAATCAGTGGCTACAAACCAGTAGTATGTAAAATAAAATGTGGTTGCCACAAACTCCTGTAGGAGGCAAAGGTTCTTGACTTGGGAAATGTGCAGAAGGTTGATAGATCTTCAAATGTGAAGAGGCCATAATTATGTAGGCCTAATAAACATCTGCCTGTAAATTTATCTTTAAACCAGTAGTGTTTGATTCTATTCTAAATTTGCTAGATTGTTATGCCATTGACTTGCTGTTTATTTTGCTTGCCAGTCTTAGCACTTCTCAAAGAAGACGTCTGATTTTGTACGAAAGTCAAAATTCAAAGCAAACTGATTGCAAAGGCAACATGAGAATAAATTCCCTCCGTAGCCTCTGATCAAGATGAATGAATATGCTAAGTATTCTGAAGGGAGGCAAAGTACAAAACAGAGAATGCCCTAGTACATCCCCTGAGAGAATCAAATCAACAGAGAACAACTTTATTTTTTGCTGAATAATGAAGTTGGACTACCCTTGTGCCCAATGGATATCAGTCAGTTCTGTGCAAATCTCCTGAGTCAGTCAAGTGATGCTTTTAGCTGAGCTGCGTCCATCGCCTTCTGGCATTCCATTCCTACTTTCTTCTCGTTTTTCCCCAGCTGTATGTTCAATCATAGACTTTATGTTTTTGCCAACTATCTTCTTTGAAAAGCACCTCAAACTGCTGCTATCCCCCCAAATTTATTTTCCTCTTTGGTCCTCCCGCCCCCCTCCTGGTGTTCTTCAGAGGTGTATTTGCAAATTTGCCAGCATTGCTGGACTGTAACTCATTTTGGTTTGATATGGCATTTTTAACTTTTAACTTTTTAAATTTATTCTGATTCGTTGTAATTTATGGTTTTCTGTGAACTGCCCAGAAAACCTCCGCTATTGGGCAGTATAAAAATGTAATAAATAAATAAATAAATAAATAAATAAATAACTAGCTTCTGTAGTTTCACTTGGCAGTTTGCTCAGCAGAAGCAACCCAGAGATATGACGGCACTGCCAGGGGAGTTCTCATCTTTGGTTATGGAGGGTGCTCAGCAGAGAAGGGGGAGCCAGAGTGCTGCTACTAGCAACACTATGTTTACTCATATCATGTATGGAGTACTTGGCCAGGCGGAAGTAATAATAATTCCAGCGAAGACCCACAAGACTCTGAAGAGTTCCATAACACTCCCCTTTTAGTAGCAGAAATCCATATGGTTTGGATCTAGATTTAGGTGCAGGCATGCAAGTGGGCTGGAGGAAGCTGAATAATCCTCCTCCTCCTCCTCCTCCTCCTCCTCCTCCTCCTCCTCCTCCTCCTCCTCCTCCTCCTCCTCCTCCTCCTCTTCCAAGCAGCCCCTCCATGCCCCTGAAAATACTATACAGAAGGTGAAGAGACCTGGCTGAATGAGGTGAGGTGTGATGAGTGGGGGAGGGGGAACCCCCCAAAATTGGGTGAAGCCCTTCTGCCAACAGAAGGCAGATCCCGGATCCAAACTCTCTCTCTCTCTCTCTCTCTTTCTCTGTGTGTGTGTAGAGACAGTGGGGTATAAATCAAGTTGGAAGAAGAAGCTACAGAAATGGCAGCTGTTGTAATCATCATAATTTGTTAGGAGCATGAAGCCCTGATGATGATGATGATGATGATTTATATATTACTTTCCTTATACTCTGTCTTTCTCTCCATTGAATCCATGATGACAATAAAATATACAACATTTCAATCCTATAGCATATAGCAATAAAACATTGAAATGTGAACCACGTACGTACAGTAGAGTTTATTAAAATCAGCACAGGAGACAGCATAGGTAAAACTTTAAAGACTTGTAAAACAGAAAGAAAAAGAGAATTCTCATATTACCTTTTGGTATGCAATTTTTACCTTGTCTACTCTGTGAGATGAACATTTTGTTAAGGCTGGGCTGACATTCTCACCCTAGTTCCCTCAAATATTACTCTTCAGCCTCCGTGAGAAAACAGGGCTGATTCCCTAGAGATTTCTTGGAGTGGGAAAAACTTCACTGAATTTTTGGGGAAAGGTTTTGCTGTTGACCTTACCTAAATTTATGAGGCGAATAAGGGTTTTCCAACTTTTCCATTTATTTATTTATTTATTGCCCTCTGCCAGTTACAAAGGGGCAAGGCTTCCTGTGTAACTTCCCAAATGCTGAACTTTCTGGAATGCCTTTGCAGCAAAATGATGTTGCACTGACCCCAAGCCGTTCTAGAAAATGTTGGCAGTGGGCAGCTATGAAGAAAGCTTCAAATCACTTCCTGCTGGCTGCTTTTTCTGGAACACTGGATGGAACACAGTGCTTCTGCATGTGGTGTGTCATTGCTCCCAAGGCAAATGTGGTTGGCAGAACGCTGCTGAGGCAACCTCATGCTGCTATGAGCAGTGCAAGACTCCTTCTTCTTGTTAAGTTAAAAAAGCAAGAAGAAAACTGAAAAATGTCAGCTACCTTTGAAGGTTAAGTAAGGTAAGCAGCAATCTACAGAAAACACCATTCTTCTCCCCACAATATTATTACTATTATTTTGGTGGGGTTCATTTTGTCCCCAGTCACCTAAGAAATAGTCAATTTTTTAAAAAAAAACCCACACATTTTAGTTCAACCTGTGGTGCAGTTAACCCAAACTCTCATAATGTGAACAAAATGTTCACAACTTGAAATGGATGATACAATAAGATGAGTTCCTTAGGTCAATTCTGTGTAGTGAATATTTTGTTCGAATCTATTTGTCGTGTTGCAAGAGTTGGTATTTTCCACATCAAGGTGAGGCCTTGGTGTAATTTGCCTTGGTGTGGTAAATACCAGAGATCAACACATGAGGGCACATTCACACAAAACATTCCCCATGTGAAATTGATATACTAACATCACTTTGTAATAACGTTAGCACTTAATAATAATAATAATAATAATAATAATTTCATTGGAATCATTATTCAGTCTGGCCAGATACTCCATGCACAGCATGTTGCTAAACACACAGCATGCTAGCATCCTCCATGACCAAAGATAATAATTCCACTAACAGTGCTGTCACATTGCTAAGTTGCTTCTGCTGAGAACTGTGAATTGAAACTATAGTAAAGAAGCAATAGGGCCGAAGGCCACTTTCATGGCTGATACTGAAGGCCAGATTATCTGTTGCACACACTATACACAGGCCATTTTAAATGGCTCCATGTGGTGGCTGTTACCATGCTTCCATAAATACCCTAAAAGAAACCCTTGCTGTAAAAACATGTGGAAAAATTGTCCAATTCACACTGGGAGCCATGCGTGTGAAAAATTCAAGAAAATCATGCTATTCACCTGTCACACAGAAATCAATGTTAAAACTCCCCATTGGCTTTAATGGAATTTAATCATCGCTTTAACATTTTGGGATGGGGAGGTATGATTAATATAGTACAATTCAACATTTACTTTCATTTTCAAGTACTTCAAGTTTTTGTTATAAAATGGATAAATGGTTTATGCGTTTAGAAATATACACATAAAGAGTTTCAAAATCACTATCCTTACCTTTTAAAAGTACTCCACATAACTATCATTGATCTCCTGATGGAACTTTTACTACATTTAATTCTATTACTATGAGGGGGTTTTTGGTCCCATTTTCATCTTGAGAAAGTGCTTTGATTTCTAAGTTAAATCCATATTGCATATTTGTAACTCTTCTTACAACATAAAAGCTTCTTCATGTGTCAAAAGGGGGAGCGATTCATTACTTTCAATTGCCAGGAATCGCAGAGGAGAATGCATTACTAAAGTGTTTGATTTTGTGTCTAATTTTCTGTGGCAGAAATAATCATTTGAAAAGGGAATGTCTACGAGGATAACCCCAGCTGTGTGCTAAATTAATTAATGTCATCGTGTTGCAGAGAATACCTTGGTAATAATTATGAATAATTTAAAATATGTTTGCTTTACTGCTGTAGAACACCTAATTGTAGACAGGAATCATAATTGCAGCTTTGTGGCGGCCACATGAGGCTGTTAAGCACAGCATAAGAGAGAACGTAGTTGAGTCACAGTGGATCCAAAGAGACAGACATCTAATCCCAAGGACATTCTAAATGAAACTTTAATTTCAAAAGAATTAGCACACACTTTAAATAACTATGTAAATAAAATGCTGCACTCTCGGATTTCACTGATTAAATACAGTTTCTTTATAAGGTGTCCTCTGATGGAGAGTATGTTATCAATTAAAAATCACTATATTTTAATCTTAAAGGCATCACATTTATATTGCAGAAATATACACAGCTGAAAGCATCAGAAAGGCTTACAATTAACCCCTCACTGGGTATTATCAAACCAAATTTAAGTGCCTTTAAGTCCCATAGATTTTACATGGGGAATTACATGGGGAATCAATCAATGGGACTTGAAAGGGCTTCAATCTGGCTGAATCATGCCCAGTGGGTAATTATGTCACCATCTAGACTTTTACAGAAGTTTGTTTCCTCTCCCTGACGATAGGACAACTACTTCAATAAATTCAAGTGGAGAGGCACATGAATTGTAAATCACATGGAGCTACACAGTGTATCCCAAAATTCCCAACAAGAACAGTGAAGAAAAAAATTCAACAAAATCATGAATAATTATAAGACGGAAGAGTTGTTCAGCATAATCAATGAGGGAACTCAATTGTTTTTCATATAAAAAGAAAAAAATGGCTACAATCACACAAAATAGCTTACAATGCAATCCTACACATGTCTACTCTTGTTTGAAATAAGTCCCATTGAGTTCAGTGGGATCCAGGTGAGTGTGTCAGATGCATGCTTGCTATGAACTGAATTACACTTAGTTCAATGGGAGTTACTCCTAGGAAAGTGTATAGCAGGGCTGGATAGATTTCAGGTTTGCATGATCTATTTTACTACTTCTTCTTTTAACCAACCAAAGCCTGGTGCAAAAGCCATATATTTAGAATTTAAAAATTCCAAGCCCAGGAATTTGTTTCAATTACCAGAACTGAACTGAATTCACTGCCCTTCTACACAGAAAATCTACTTCTGGTTTTCCCGAGGTTTCTTCCTTTTGGCAGTATCACTTCAGAGAGACATCTTTTTGCTATTCCTGTTAAACAACTGGAGTCACAAATCCTTGCTCATCTACTTCCAATAACCCAGAAATCTACCAGTACATCCTGATCTACTATCTGCCCACCCCACTGGTGTATAAGACTGCAACCTTATGTTGCTGTATAGAATTTAAGGACCCATACCAATAAATTTGTTTCCATAAAGTTACGTGATTACTTACCATATTAATAGCAGCATAGAGCAGAGTCTGTTCAAAGATCCCCACTATGTAGTCAACAGCAGATTAAATCATGAACGCAGTGGTGTTTCTTCCTTCCCACTTCTTTATATTTCAGAAGTGCATCATCTGAAATTACAGAACATTTGTTAGTAATAAAACCTATTCTGACTCAGGTCATACATGATAGCAACGCAATCATACTTGATGAACAGCCTCAGAATGTGAGGACAGCGTTTATTCCTTAGACGCCTTTTTCATGGCTTAGGCAGGGCTTTCTTTAGGAGTTCGGATTCCATTTCATGAATTCCAGCAGACTGAGCGAAAGAAACAGATGGGAGGAAAGGGAAGACAAATGCGGCAAAAAGAAGACAAAGAGGAAGTGGGGCTGAAGCCATTTTCATTACCTGTGGGCCTTGTTATTGTGGAACAACCAGCATTCAGTTTATTGAAATGGAAGAAAACATTAGAACTATAAAGCAATGACTTACAGGATATTCTGTTTTAGGATGTATTTATTGCTAGTCTAGCAAGTTAAGGCACTAAATTGCTGACATTGACAAAGAAGCCCTTGATATGGATTTTAGTACATGATTATTAAATGGTGTGCACACAGTGCAATCATTAGTTTTGTTCATATCGACTACTTTTGGTGGGTTGGTTTTTTAAAGCACCAGCAAGTGCTTTCTACCTGATTGCTCTCTGAAGCTGGATCTACATGTGCAACAAATTGGGATGCCCACTTATGAATCACCCCAAAAGAGGAAATGCATGACCAAAATGAGGACACTGCTTTGCATATAATTTGCATAGGCTAACTCATATTTTTGTAGATGTAAAATTTAGAAACAGGTATTATAATTTAAACAGAAATACCGTACCTCTTGCCTTAGTGTGGGAAGAGTGTGACCAGGGCCTCAGCTAGACCTAGCGGTGTAGCGTGACGAAGGGGTGATGATCTCGCAATATTTTTATCGCAAGATGTCCCCCTCTGTTTACACACGGCACATGACAACCTCAGAGGGAGAGGATGTCGTGGCCGCTGTTTTTATTTTCTTAAAGAAGAAGAGCACACGAATGCTCGTGCATAAAAAGTACATTTCTTAAAAAATATATTTTTCCCGCTCCCCCCACCCCGCCCCCGATGGGTGCAGAACTCCAGAGGAGCTCTGCGCCCTGTGCGCGGGTCCTGGTTCCTCGACAAACTGCAACACCCACACTCACATTCCGCGGGCTCAGCTCAAGGCTGCAGAAAAAGCAGGCCTAAAGTGCAGGGCAAAATCCCAGGGCAAGGGAAGGTTCATCCCTCCCTGATCCCGGGATCCCCTGTGCATCATGTGAATGCATAGGGATGATCCTGGGGAACGCCCTAGAATTTTGCCCCATCTACCTAAGGCTCAGATCACCTGTCTGCCTTGCTCAGTCAGCTGTCCAGGCACTAACTGACAATGGACAACTTCAACGCACGGCTCTCCTTTATCTTTACACCATACTTGGACTCTAGGACACCTTCAAAATACAGGGCAGTCATCTAGCAGCCCTTCAAATAGAGGACACACAGCCTTCCTGTAAAAGAGGACACACAGTCACCTGACACCTCCCTATTTTCAATTCTTGGGGAAGCACTGTATGCTGCTATTTGCACTATTTGCACTAGGGGTGGACAAACAAAACCACTAGGATTCTCTGAACATTATCTTGCTACTCACCTCGTGCAGAATTCTTGTTTAAGTTTGCATTCGCTGCTTGCTCTGCACGAATGGGAAAATTGCACAAATCAAGCAGTGACCAAATGTGAAATTTGTGCAAATTTCCAAAATTCGCACAACTTTTCAAATTTGCCCAACTTTCCGTCGTAAACTAAAGTGCGGCTTCTGGTTTGCAGAGGGAATTTGCACAAGTTAGGAAATTTCTGCCAAATTGACCTGGGGAAAGTTGTGGAAATCGAACCTGAGAACATGGCCAGCAATTTCTGAACATTTTCAGTGCACATGTGCTTGCGATCCCGATCACATTTGGGTCTTTGAACAGGGTATGCTCAAATAGTTTGTAAAACACAAAAACAAAAATTATTTATTTATTTTATTATATTATTGCATTTATATCCCTGATGGCTGAAGGGAATTGGCATCAGTAGGGAGGTGGAAGAAAGAGAGACGAGCTCTGGTGCTGTGTGTAAATAAACAATGAACGTTTTATTTTTGTAACAATGTGAAAAAGCTCGATGTTTCAGATTCAGAAGAATCCTTCCTCAGGAGCTGTTATAAGAAAAAAGACGGGCAAGCTTCAATACTGCAAACACAGTTTGCTTGATTAAAAAGCCTCAGCGTTTGTTGTGTGTCCTGCTATCAGAACTGTATTTTTTTCTGGGTTGTGTCCAGGGCTTGTTCACACAACCCAGAAAATTTTTCAGTTCTGAGAGCAGGACACACAACAAACGCTGAGGCTTTTTAATCAAGCGAACTGTGTTTGCAGTTTTGAAGCTTTCTCGTCTTTTTTCTTATAACAGCTCCTGAGGAAGGATTCTACTGAATCCGAAACATCGAGCTTTTTCACAATGTTACAAAAATAAAACGTTCATTGTTTATTTACACACAGCACCAGAGCTCGTCTCTCTTTCTTCCACCTGCATTTATATCCCACCTTTTTTCCTGCAAGGAACCCAAGGCGGCATACATAATCCTCCTCCTCCTCCTCTCCACTTTATCCTCAGAACAACAATCCTGTGAGGTAGGTTGGGCTGAGAGTCTGTGACTGACCCAAAGTCACCCAGTGGGTTTCCATGGCCAAGTGGGGACTAGAACCCAGATCTCCCGACTCCCAGTCTGACACTCTAGCCACTATACCACACTGGCTCTCATGCAGCCCTAGTCTGCACTGTGCTGAAAATGGTGCTTGTCTCCATTTCAGGTTCAGGAGTAAGTTGCCAGGCACCAATGATGACCCCTCAGCCACTCATATTGCCCTTTGTAGTATTCATGGATAGGCTCCCTCAAAGGATAGCAACGCAATAATTCACAGCATTTTTTATGAGTCAGAAGGCACACATAGGATACAGCTGCATATTGTGAGGTCATAGTTAAAATGCCTCTTCAAGTAAATTTAAGTTTTTTGTGTGTGTTTTTAACACTGGGCAGTGCTGGGAGCAATGCATTGGATGAAACGATCCCCGTGAATGATTTACAATACATGTGCTTGACGCGGCATTGGGAGAGAGAAGGTGTGAATTGATCTGTAGCTAATTGATTTCAAATTAAAAAACAAAACTTTATGCTGGAGGAGATGACTGAATTGATCCTATTAATAAGTGATAAAAATACAAGGTTTCTGAATGGTAAGTTTTCAAAAAGTCAGCTAGTCCATGGGCTTCCCTTAACTCAAAGCAGGATGACCTACGAAAAGGGATAAATTACCCATAGCACAATACTCTGGATTTTCAGTGGGGTTAGCAAGAGGGCAGCAGTAGGCCCCCTGCAGAAACGTGAGCCCCACCAGGTACTCAGTGATGCTAAACCCTGACATTCACCCTGTTTGCTACACTTTGCCATACAAATATTTGCAGGTTTGTTCTTGTTTTCATTTCCTAATACCCCACCAGAATCAATATAGTTAGTAGTGCTATGCTGAAATTTTCCTCTCATAGTGTCATGTCTAGCCCTGCTCCCCCTGGGTTGGAAGAAGGTGTTTCAGGTGATCTATCAGAATCAGACTCTGAAGTAGAGGAGTCAGCACAAGAAACAGGCCGGCCTGTACCAGTGGGGGAGAAAGTTCTCACGAGCTCTTCATCAGCTGGGAGAGAACCCTCTCCAGAGCTTATCTTGTCAAGGGCAAATAATACGCAGTTAGTGGGAAGCCAACATTCTTCCAAGGGGGAGAGCATGGAGAGGTTAGCTGATCTTAGAGTACGCCGCAGATTAAAATGGGTGGAGCTAAAGGAAGGCGAGAGAAAGTCGGCCCGGCTAGCATCCCATCAGAAGCTGCCTCAGAACTAGTCTCTTTGAAGTTAACTTGTCTTGCGAAAGGGCTTTCCATTCTTCTTGAAAGGACAATTGTCTCGCTTAGTTTGCATAGTTTTGCCTAGGGGAAAGTTCCTAGAGATTAGACTCTCTTCAGGTGGGAAGAGATATTTATTGCTTGAATAAAGCTTTGTGGATTACTTAGCAGGCCTCGTTATTGTCTCCCAAGGAGGCGGGAGGTTTGGAGAAACACGACACATAGGGCTGTCTCAAATCAGGAAGGGCAGGCAGCCCAAAAGGCTGCAGAGCCATGGGGAGATGTGTACTAGAAAGACATCACGCAGCACCCTTGGCCACCTTCATTGAGCTCAAATACACCACAAAAATGAATGATAAAACACCCTTTCATGGTGGAAGAAAACTTTCTGGGAATTGTAGGACCGAGTTTGGCTCAGTGCTAGATCCATCTGTTCCCTGCAGCTGGACACAACACTGACCCCCTCACACCTGCATTGTGGTCTATGCAAACTAGGGGCCAGCCTACTAACACAGTTGATGCTGTTGTAGCACAAAAGACCCCAAAACCCTCAGGGGGAAAAAGGAAGAGGGTGTGCTACAAAATATGCAATACTCATTTTTAAAGTACTCTTGCTTCATGTATAACTTGGTTTGCTCATAAAATTACAAAAAAAAATCCATTTAAATATAAACTCAGGAAATTTGTAAGTTTTGACTGTATAAACTATACTTTTAAATTCAGTATATCAAACATACTTTTATGAGCAAACTAAGTTATTTATAATACATTTTAGGTTCCAGTTTTATGTCTGACTAGAAGGAACTTCAGCAAGTCATCCCTTCAACATCTGAATCATCCTAGAAGCCAGAAGAAGCAGGAAGACCTGAAGACAGAAGTAGACTACTGTACAGCAACTGTTCCTCCTGAGTGTGAAAAATTGTTTAGAGTAGAATTTAGGGAAATCTGATCTGAAGAAAAGCCATTGAGAGCTTATTTAGCTGAGCAAGATTCTGTTACCTTTTAGGAATGGTAACCAAGAACATTTAATCTAAGAACTTACAAGTAGTCTCAATTTATTATCTGTAGAGCGACATTTTATCCCCTTATTCATTTAATTAATAAACATTATTATTTTTGTTAATTTCAAAAGGTTGGCCACATATTTGTATAACCCCTACCCTACCCAAGGGATCTATGTCTGGCTCCATGTGTGCTAAATGGGCCTTAAAAAGCTTTTTGTTTCAATCCGCTTTTAATTAAAGTGCTGCATTGTGTATTTAATTGTTTGAACTGTTGCAGCTTTTTGTTTTTAATCTGTTTTATCAGTGCTGAGCTGTATAGTGATTTTACACTGCTGAGGTTTTTTTTTTTGCTGTTTTTTAATTGTAATTAGATTGTTTTCGTTGTATTTTATGTTTTTAATTGTTTAAGTGAGCCCATTGGGAGGGCTGTGCTCTGAAAGGCAGCCTATAAATTCTGGAAATAGATAAATAAGGGTGCAATTCTGTGCATATAAGTATATAATTGTACAACTCCCAGAATCCTTCCAACCAGCGATCGGTACTGGGGCATGCTGGGATTTGTAGGAACGCCCCCCATCTAAACATGCAAAGAATTGGACGCTAAACGAACTGTTTTTGTTCTCTTTGTGTCAAAGAGCAAAATTTTATATTTTCCAGATATAGCGCATCAGCATGAGCAGCACAATATCCCATCCCCAAGTGCCATTCCTACATAATACTTGGAGATTTAGCTTTGTTACTGCAGAGAGCTGTTAGGGACTGTGTGACCTGTGAATATCCTTTTGAAAAAAGAAAAAAAAATAACCTTTTTACCCAAGTTTTTTTTTTTTTTTAATGTGCACTTGTGATTCCTCACTCATAATACTTTGAGGGTCCTTTACATGGCCTCCTCCTCCTCCAGGGCCTCTCCCATGCTTTGTGACTATTTGGGGGAGGGTTCTAATGAAGAAAGTCTGGTGTTTTTTTGAATGGCGTTACAGAATCTTTGTGTAATTATGCAATTCCACACTACTACAGCGCCATCTAGAGGTTGTGTAATGGAACATATAAAAAGGCAGAGAACAAACCCTTCCCCAGAAAACACACACACGTGTAAAGGAGCCAATCTTATCCCACAAAGAAGTTGACAATTAAAAGCCTCAAATGTAATCCCCCAACATCCCTGCTTCACACACACAGCTAGCAGCAAAGCTATGGCCTCTATAGCAACAAACCTAAATCTGCAAGTATTATGTGGGGATGGGATATTGTGCTGTTCATGGGCCTACTGGTGTTTGAAAATATAAAATCTTGGTCTGGAAGACCCTTTGAAACAAACAGGGCAAAAAGAGTTTATCTGTTTCCAATGTTTATATGTTTCCTCTGAGGCCAAAGCCCTCGCAAGTAGGGATACTTAAACAATGGCAAGGCGCTACTGCCAGAAATAAAATAGGTACAGGGAAGGGAGTACTGCTGTTAAGAGTGAAGACACAAGCACTGTCCAATCGGTGCCTATGATACTCCTGACCCTAGCTCAATGAAAGCACTAGCTATCAGAAGAATTGCTTTTCACCAGGAGTAAAACACTGTGGTCTGAGTGCTGGGAAATTTTTTCTCCAATTGTTCTGGATTTTTTTTTTTTTGCAACAAACAACTGTGCATTTATTGTACAATAAAATTAAGCTACTATATTGCTTGCAGACTTTCCCACCTACTATTGCATCAACTTTTACCCGCCAGTGAAGGAAGATTTAGTTTTGCTTCCTGTTAATTGGAATCCTCCACACAAAGCAAAGTTCCTACATGTTTATTACCTCTGTGCATAAAGTGCTATGTATGCTGCAGAATATGCTATTGTGCCTCACATGTAAGGCAGAGGCGGTTTCCTACATGGAATGGATACCCTTGTAGGCGATGCCACATTTGCATTCCTACTTAGAAGCAAACCTTTTGCTTACATTAGAGGTAAAATACATGCTGACAGTAACATTGTGCATTTTTGCTTTTTTACTGAGCTGCACTATTTCAGATGCAGGTGGGAGATTGCACAATTAAATCTCTCACCTGCATCTGAGGTATTAATCGTCATATTAAAAGAATAAAAAGAAAGAAAAGAAAAACCCAACAACCCTACACAATGGTTGGCTTCATACAACATTACAACCCATACTACAAGGTTAGGTATGGGTTGAGTGTGCATTGTCATTGAATTGTAGGTTGTTGTTGATGGGTTGTTGCATTGTGTGAACACAGCCATAATAAAAAAAAACATGAAAAGAACACATAATTTATTGTTGGGTTGTTAATTGTGGCTTGTCTGTGGTTAACAAACCAAGGTTTGTTAACAGAAAGTTTACCTTCTTTACAGAATAAAACTGCCAGTATCATACTGCATTTATACAAATCTATTGTGCGACCACACTTAGAATACTGTGTACAATTCTGGTCACCACACCTAAAAAAGGATATTATAGAGCTGGAAAAAGTGCAGAAAAGGGCAACGAAAAAAATTAAGGGCTAGAGCATCTCCCCAATGGGGGAAGGTTTCAACAACTGGGATTGTTTAGCCTGGAAGAAAGGAGGCTGAGGGGAGACATGATAGAGGTGTACAAAATTATGCATGGTATGGAGAATATGGACAGGGAGACATTTTTCTCCCTCTCTCAAAATACTGGAACCCGGGGTCATCCCATGAAACTGATTGGTGGGAGACCCAGGACAAATAAAAGGAAGGACTTCTTCACACAGCACATAAATTATGGAATTCATTACCACAAGTTGTAGTGATGGCCACCAATTTGGATGGCTTTAAAAGGGGGTTGGATAAATTACTGGAGAAGGCTATCAATGGCTACTAGCCCTCATGGTTATGTGCTACCTCCGGTATCTGAGGCAGTAAGCCTGTGTGCACCAGTTGCTGGGCAACATGGGTGGGAGGGAGCTGTTGCACCACATCCTGCTTTGTTGGTCCCTGGTCGACAGCTGGTTGGCCACTGTGTGAACAGAGTGCTGGACTAGATGGACCCTCAGTCTGATCCAACATGGCTCTTCCTACGTTGCTTGTATCATGTAAACAGCCCCTTTAATTAAACATACTAAATTTTATAAGTCGTTCTAACCCATCTTCCCAAAGGAAAGTAATGCATATTGAATCATATTACTTGCAGGCAAGCAAGCAAGCAAACAATTTGCTAGACAAAGGCGTTGGAGAGATGAAAGCATTTGCTTCCCTACATTGGAAGATCACCATCCTGACGGTTGTGGTCAAGAAAAATGTTGAGCCTGTTGAGCCTCTCTCAGGAGCTCATTGCCAAGAGTCACATCTAGAGATGAGCTTGGGGGTATCACAGCACTTGGTAAAGTGAACTGTCATTCACTGGATAGTTTGGCTGAGGATATGCTACTATTCCTCAGGCGTAAGGACGCCTAATCTCTTCCACCAGGGATTTCCCCTGAACATTTTATCTCTGCAAAACTCTTCTTAGCTTGCCCCACTCCACATTTTTAAATCTTCAGCCTTTCCCATTTCTACACCTGGGCCGGATCTACACTAGTCTTATAACATTGCTAGTGTCCCTTTCTAACGTGGTTCTCTGTATCGCTTCTCTGTAGCTGTAACGTTACTGCAGGGCACATTGTTAAATCCTTTCATTGCTGGGTTTGCTCCGCCCACTGCCTGCCTCATTCCTAGCTAGCAGTGCAGGGCAAGTCATAAGCACACACAAATCCCTCCCTCCCAAAACATCTTAACACAAGTCCCAGGGAATTGCCTGAATGCACAAAAGCCAGCCACTTTGCTGAAGCTAAGCAGGAGCTGGTCAGAATTTGGATGGGAAACCAAATTGAAAAGTTTTAGCAGCAGCCCCGCTGGTCATGAGTTTTGGGCTTTGGACCCTTGTTAATTCTCCTGCACGGAGCTACAGCGATCCTTTGAGCGCTCCTCAGCTCCTTTGCAAAGAGGGGGGGAATGTTTTTAAAAAATCATAAAAAATCAACCGGTGACCCAATTTGATTCAAATTTTAAGGCAGGATGCATGGGAGTACTTCACAATAAAAGCAGATTCTAAGGTGAAAGACCTCTGAGTCCTTTGCATACAATTGTCAGTGATTGCACAGTATAAGGCCGGTGTGATTTATCTGCTGTAGCAGATAAGATAGCAAACGGGGCGAAGGAAGGAGAACAGGAAGTGGGCGGAGCAAACTCAGCAGCTCTGGGTTGCGAGAGGAGAATTACCGGTAGGACAAGGCACATGAATCTGCAGCCACGCTGGAACTAAGAAACAGAACCTGTAAGTATGACTCATTTACAACGTTGGAGACCCAGGGTCACGTGACGCTATGCATCACAGAAACCCGTTCAAAGCGTTAGAATAACACCAGTGTAGATTCCCACCTGGAGTGGAAAGATATGAAATAGCACGTATATCTAATATGAGAACAAAAGAGACTCTGGAGGTGGCAGCAATTTTGTTGTTGATTTTGCTTTTTAAAAATAAATAAATAAATAACCCTGCTTCTCCAAAGCACAGAGAGAATTTTGAAAACGTTAATGCAACGAAGTCCTTCCAAACACTGATGAGGTCTTTCCAGTGATTTGTAACTTTGTGATAGAATGGATTACTCTTGCTATTCCATTATTTCTTTAAACGAAATCCCTAGCAATGCCAGGTAAACCTTAAATTTCTGTCAGAGGTGGTGACCTCTAATAAGACTGCCTTAAAGGATAAACCTGGCAGCTTTTTCTGTGCCCGAGCCAAATCGGTTTCCCAAAAGGTAGCAGTGCTGTGCGGCTCTGAGATCCCTGTTGTATAGCAACAGCTTGTCCCGAAATCAAAATTTGCAAGTAAACAGAGCTTTGATGAATGTACCAAATCTGAATTAAGAGAAACATTCATGTAAAGACTGACCTAGGGTGTTTCCAAAGGGAGGGCTCCTAGCACTAACAATTGGAAGGCATTGTGCAGCTGTCCCATCTTTTCCTTCTTAACAGATTTTCTGTGTGTTAAGGAAAAAGATGGGAGAAGCAGTTAGAAAACACAGGAGGGCCACAAGTAGAAGTTGACATTGTTGCAACCTCCTGTAAATGTCCAGGAGATGATGATATAAATGCACCTTTTGTGCACTGGAGCGCAAAGATATTTTCTCTATGAAAAAACAACAAAGAATCTTGCGGCATCTTAAAGCCTATGTGGCAAAAGTTTTCATGGACCCAGAGCCCACTTTGTCAGATGTATTTAGTGAATAGATAGCTATGCACTGGACATGTTCAGATGACCTTCTAAGCCATGGTGGTTGAACATTTTGAACTAAACATTATGGCATAGTGTGTCAAGTGAACCATGACTTAGCATGTTGTGGGAACCATTCCTAACCATGGCAGCTACATAACCATGGTTTAAACACACTCACTACCTATTTGCTGCCAAAGTTTTAATGGTCTAACCATGGCTTGGTGTGTTGTCTGAACAGGCCCACTGTGGCCATGGCCTATATCCCAGGATCGTCCAAGGATCATCCCTGTACATCCAAATGACACACAGGGGATACCGAGAGCAGGCAGAGATGACCTCTCCATTTGCCTGGGATAATCCTTAGGTCTAGCTAAGGCCTGTGTTATAAAGAGCAGATAGGCTTCCTCCTCCTCACACCCCTTTCCACAAAGTGAGGCTAAAAGGCCAAGCAATGCAGGAGGTTGAGCAGGAGGTGTGTCACAATGCAGCACACAATGAATACAAGTTCTGATCAAATAAATACAAAATCCAGTCAGTGTGGGGAGTAGCAGCTCCTGTTAATGAACAGGAATATGAGTTCAAGTGGCAAATTTGCTTATGAATAAACTGTGGTACAGTCAGGATCATAACGTGGATGCTGGCCTGGAGGATATACTGAGAGGAAAAATAATATGTGCTTTATAGCAGTGGTCCCCAACTTTTTTGGCACCAGGGACTGGTTTCGTGGAAGACCATTTTTCCACGGACCAGGGTGGATGGGTTGAGGGGTTAGGGAGGTGCCAAGGGATGGGCCGCCCCTTTCCTTGCCAGCCACAGCCACCCTCCCTCCCTCCTCGTCCCACCAAGCATCAGCCCAAGCTGCAACCTGCTCCGCGTTTGGAGTGCTGACGGCGCCATGTGCCTCCAGCCCATCCACGTGCAAGGCCCGCTCCTGCCTGCAAGCGGCAGCCAGGGTCGCGCCCGCCTGGGCCCCGAGAGGGAGGAGCGGAGCTGCGGCAGCCTCCCCACCCCCACCGCCGCACCCAGAAGCCACTCTCCCATAGCGGCTCTAAGAGATGCTGGAGTGGGGGGGGGGGCGCATAGCTTTGCTTTGGCTGGGTGGGCGCCCAGATGAAGCAAAGCCAGGATGCTGGTGCAGGCGGGCAGCTTCGGAACAACGCGCCCGGAAGTCTCTCTCCTAGCGTCCTAGCTTCGCTTCGGCTGGGCAGGCGCGATGGCATCCCCACCCAGGTACGCTGGGGTGGGGGTGGGGTGGGTGAGTGAAAGCAGCTCAGCTGTGCGGCCTGGTTCCTAACAGGCCACGGACCGGTACTGGTCCATGGACCGGGGGTTGGGGACCCCTGCTTTATATGGGGTGGGGAGTACCAATCTGTTGTTGTTGTTGTTGTTAAAATGTTAATAAAAATGCTGAAATGTGTGGTACATCTTCACAAGATTGTGTTTTATTTTTCTTTCAAGGATTGGTCATGCATTTGTTTTTGGGTGGATGAAAAATACATTAAACGAACGAACAAACACTTTATGAACAATTTTCACAAGCCACTCCTGCCCTATGCTGAAATTACGCTGGTCTGTCCATTTCCCAACTATGCTGCCTTGTTTGTGTGACCCAAGGAATGATGTCGAGTTTTTCCGTGCTGTATGAGTACCTTTTGTGGGGGTGGGTGGGTGAGCGGTGGTGTGGAGGCAATGTTTCTGGTATTATTTACTATTTAGTGCTGAAACCCTGAGCCAGGAACAAAATTCTCCATGTAGATTTGACTTGAGAACTCAGGTGGTGAAATACAGAACAGATATCAGAGCACTTTCACCCCATCCTAACCTACTTCAGCTGTCCATTCAAGGGAGTTGGGATAGCTTAATTAGTTGAACTTGGGTCCCACTGAATCTTTTAGACTATATATGCCTGAGGGCAAGGTCTATCTTATTACTGATATTTGCAAGCCACCCTGGGAACATTTTTGGCTAAAGAGCAGGAGAAAACGGCTTTAAATAAATTATAAGTAAATAAATTGAAATCAATGGGACACATTAGTCATGACGTAAGAACTGAGCTCAATTCATTGAGTCTGGATCCAACCTATTGTTTCTATGGAATGTTGAGAAGAAGAAGGACATTTAAGAATGAGTTCATGTCTTGCATTCCTATAGCTTGTACTTCCTCTGCTACTAATTCCCCCCCTCTGAGCAATTTTGTATTCTTTAAATATAGAACTGTAACTGTTTCAGGTCCAGAATACTTATGAAATCAAATTAAAATCTTACCAATATTCCAATGTTGGCTGTAAAAAGAAAAGAATGACTGACACACATCACTAACTATTTTGGGACTATTCCTACGTGAGACCCTCTTGGGAAAGTAAACTTTCATCATAGTTCACGATGACTCATTATGAAACTTGATATCAGCTTCAAATTATAATTACCAGAATGAAACATTCTTCACTGATTTCTTTCCCCCTCCCTTCTTTCTCTCTTGTTTAATTGTGTAGTGACTGATTAACTTTAAATGAGATGATCTATAAGAACTTTAGGAGCATCCACAATTTTGCTTGCAAATGCAGCCAGTGTTTACAATCAAACCCATCAGACCCATTCCCTTTTGCCGGTCATGGTGTTACGTTATCCCTTAGTAACCTTCGCAAAGCAGATAATCTTTTCTGTCTTTTTTTAGTTCTTTAATTGTCAAGGCATGTGAGGGAAGTGACAGGGGAAAACAAAAAGCATGACAGGTGTGAGGATAAAGGCCTCTGGCCTTGAAATAATGAATGCTGTTGGTACCATTTATTCTGTCAACAACTTTTCAGAACCAGAGCCATGGAACTACAGATATTGTGACTAGATGGGAGACAACGTTGCAAGGCCTATAATGCTCAGCTATATCGAGAAGTGAGCGGCATTCCCCCACCCCAACTCCACTCCAAGAGTTCTTGCCTAGTTTAGAGTGGATAATAATCCAAGCCACCAAATCCTTTGGTCCTGCCCTGCTGGTTTCTTCTCTCTCATCTGGCCTGGCAGTGGCAATTTCTACAGCAAAAGGGCCACCCAAGACATTTTGCCACCTGAGGTGAAGGACAAAATGGTGCCTCTTAGGGTGGCCTCTTGTGAATCACCAAAAAAAGAGAGGATAATGCACCACTGAAAAAAGAGGAAACTAATTTGCATATGCTAATTTATAGGTGTAGATCCAAATTTAGAAATAATTATTGCAATTGGAATAGAAAAGTACATCTCATCATAGTATGGAAGACTGTGACCAGGTGATGGGTGTGCCTTGTTCCTTACACTGTCCAGGTGCTCACTGTTGATGAGCAACTTCAACGCTGAAGTCTGCTTTCCCTTCCTATGTGTCTTTATCTTTAATACAGAATTGGAAAGGGCAGCCCTGCAAATACAAAACACCTTCAAAATTGCAGACAGTCCTCTGATAGCTCTTCAAATAGAGGACTGTCCTCTGTAAAAGAGGACACATGGACACAGTGTCGACTCCAGGTTTTGGAAGGCCATTGGGAAAGACATTCTCAAGGGGCCCCTTCCTCAGTGAGCCTGCCTTCTCGCCACCCTTGTCATTGGCTGCTCTTGCTCGTCTTCATCTTTTTCATCATTGCTGCCACTTGCTTAACTGACAGGCGGAGAGCCAGCGAGCAAGCAGGCAGTGGCATCTACCGGTCCTGCTCCTCAACATCACCGTTGCCTGTGTGGCACGAGAAGGAGATGAACAAGCAGGCTGAAATGGTGAAGAGAAGGAGAAACCGCAAGAGACAAGGGTCCTATCAACCTCCCTCCTCAAATAGAACTGTGAAAAATGACACAACAGGTGAAACTCTAGGCAATAGACTTAGTGCAATGGTAGAGCACCAGCTTTCCATGCAGAAGGTCCCAGGTTCAATCTTTTGCATCTCTAGGTAGACTAAGAAGGAATCCTGCCTGAAATTCTGGCGAGCCGCTATCCATCATGGTAGACAAGACTGGGCGAGATGGACCAATGGTAAGGCAGCTCCCTATGTTCCTAAAATCCTCAGGGATACGTTGAGGAACAGTTTTTGCTTTCTCTGAGCCAGGGCAGCCAAACCAAGAATATGGTAGGCCAAGGATTCTATCTGAACACATAGGGTAGTATCCAACTGTATCATCCTGTTAGTACAAATGCTGTGCTGGCAGAAACTAGGGCAAGTATAAACAGGGTGCTTATGCCCGGCTGATTCTCCTGTACCTTGCTAAATCCATTGCACAAGTGATCCCTACCACTTGTGCAATGGCAATTTAGAACAAAAGAGCTAAATCTGAAATGAGCAGAAACACTTGTTTCTGGAAGGAGGCAGGTCGGCAGAGCTTACAGAATCATAGAATCATAGAACAGTAGAGTTGGAAGGGGCCTAAAAGGCCATCGAGTCCAACCCCCTGCTCAATGCAGGAATCCACCCTAAAGCATCCCTGACAGATGGCTGTCCAGCTGCCTCTTGAAGGCCTCTAGTGTGGGAGAGCCCACAACCTCCCTAGGTAACTGGTTCCATTGTCGTACTGCTCTAACAGTCAGGAAGTTTTTCCTGATGTCCAGCCGGAATCTGACTTCCTGTAACTTGAGCTCGTTATTCCTTGTCCTCCACTCTGGGATGATCGAGAAGAGATCCTGGCCCACCTCTGTGTGACAACCTTTTAAGTATTTGAAGAGTGCTATCATGTCTCCCCTCAATCTTCTCTTCTCCAGGCTAAACATGCCCAGTTCTTTCAGTCTCTCTTCATAGGGCTTTGTTTCCAGACCCTTGATCATCCTGGTTGCCCTCCTCTGAACATGCTCCAGCTTTTCTGCGTCCTTCTTGAATTGTGGAGCCCAGAACTGGACGCAATACTCTAGATGAGGCCTAACCAGGGCCGAATAGAGAGGAACCAGTAGCTCACGTGATTTGGAAGTTATACTTCTATTAATGCAGCCCAAAATAGCATTTGCCTTTCTTGCAGCCATATTGCACTGTTGGCTCATATTCAGCTTGCGATCTACAATAATTCCAAGATCCTTCTCATTTGTAGTATTGCTGAGCCAAATATCCCCCATTTTGTAACTGTGCATTTGGTGTACAGATGTAGAACTTGGCATTGATCCCTATTAAATTTCATTCTGTTGCTTGAATACGGGAGCTCTGCCGATGTGCCTCCTTCCAGTAGTGAGAGTTTCTGATTAGTTCAGGACTTCTTCTAGGAAGTACTAAATCTCCCTTGTGTAAGTGGTGGGGGATGCACCACTTGAGGAAGGGAATTGTTGGGGCGGAAGAGAATTGGCGGGGGTGTAAGCGCCCCATTGGATTCCCATCTAGGTTCCGAACTATGCACAAGAGGGGAATCCAACTGAAGTTACATGTGCACGAGCACAGTTGCACAAGCAGTTATGTTATTATGCTTGCATAACCCATTGTGCAAATGGTTGCACGTATCTGTTGTGCAAACGGTTGCGCAAACTTAACAGCCAACCTGATGCAAAACAAAAAGATTCGAAGGAGGTCTGCTAACACTATTCAATTTTGTGGATTGACCTCATTGCCTAATGCCTATAGTATTTCTAGATACAATTAAGCAGTTTACCTGATAAGTCAGTGGGGGGCAAATTTTAACTGGTGACTTGAGACCTGCTTATTTGGTGGTGGTGGTGGTGGTGGTGGTAGGATTATCCTGTTTTATTCCTGATATTAATGTAATAGGGCCTGAGAGGGGAATCTGTGGCCCTTCATAAGAACATAAGAAGAACCCTGCTGGATCAGACCAAGGGTTCATCCAATCCAGCATTCTGTTCACAGAGTGGCCAGCCAGCTGTTGACCAGGGACCCACAAGCAAGACACGAAGCAGCACCCTTCCATCCATGTTCCCCAGCAACTGGTGTACAGAGGCCTACTGCTTCTGATACTAGAGATAGATTATAGGCATCAGGACTAGTACCTATTGATAGCCTTCTGCTCCAGGAATTTGTCTAACCTCCTTTTAAAGCCATCCAATTCGATGGCCAATAATAATAATAATAATAATAATAATAATAATAATAATAATAATAATAATAATAATAATTTTATTTCTTACCCAGCTCTCCATTTTGATCGAGGCAGGTAACAACAGAAAGTATAAAATACATAAAATACTGATTAAAAACATAATATACATTGTTAAAAAATCATAAAAAAAAATCCTAAAAGCATACTAAAATTCCACTAGATAGGCCTGCCGGAAGAGATCAGTCTTTATAGCTTTCTTAAATGCTAAAAGACTGTTAAGTTGATGAGTGTCCTCCAGCAGGCCATTCCACAGTCTGGGAGCAGCAGAAGAGAAAGTCCTCTGGGTAATACCTGTCAGCCTAATTTTGGCTGGCTGAAGGAAATTCTTCCCAGAGGACCTGAGTGTGCAGGGCAGATTGTACTACATCTTCAGATGTTGATGGACTGCAGTTCCCATCTTCTCTGACCATTGGTCATGCAGGCTGGAGACAGATGGGATTGGGAGTCCAACAACATCTGGAAAGCCACGAATGATTCAGCCCTGTAATAGCAAATGAAAGGAGTGAATCCTTGTGGTATCTATCTAATGGTGTTGCAGGCTGTAATCATTTTACCATCTCCCTCTTCCTTGGACGTTAGGTCCTACGAAGAGAAGTTAGCATTCCCTGGGTTCTTACATTATTCTGAGGTACAAATTACCTCACAGTATTTCCTTCTGCTTCCCCTCTCTTTGGGGTAGCAGCCGTGGAAGGCAAAGTGAGGATAGGAAAGGAAGAAAGGATTCTTATGGAGTTGATTATTAAAATTAAAAATTCAACCCACCCCTCACCCCCGCCCCAGGAGCAAGGAAGGACAAAAGCCCAAGGCTATATTTAACAGTATTTGTAATCATGTTTAAAAGCAATTCAGATCAGTTGGGAAAGGTTGAGCGAAAAGCGGATTAAAAAAAGGGCTTATGAAGAGCGGTGAGAAAAATAACAAGAAGTGAAAAGAAGAATGAAAAAAGAGTGCCTGTGCAGGGAAAGACAAATACAAAGAAAAACAGAATGGAGGGTGGAGAGGGAAGAGCTTTCAGTAAAGAAAGGATCCAACAGGCAAAACGAGAATTAAAACAGGAGGGAATACAAAGAGGGTGGGGCAGGAAGCCAGCAACATTGAGAAGGACGGCATAGGCAGAATGAATAAATGTAATCCCATTCACGTCTAGTCAGAAGAATGTCTCATTGAGTCCAATGCGACTTACTCCCAGGGAAGTGTCTACGGGATCACAGCCCTACATACAGAAGATATAGATTAAATTAACAAAAGAAAGAGTCCGGGTGGAAGGCATGGAAGGGGGGAGAAAATTAAATCTGGATTTAGAGAGCCATTTTTCTTCTGCAAACAAGCCTTTCTCTGCTGCATGCGTGATAAACAATATATCATTCACAGGGAAGGGTGGCAGGGCTTTTAGAGATAAGCATGAATTTCATCTCATACAGGGCATGTCAGATGGCTGCAGGCAAAAAATGTGACAGACCTCTTCAGTGTCGATTTTTTGGAAAAGTAATTGTTTAGCCATATTGGATTAACACACACACACACACACCCCCATCTCCTTCCCCTCCTTGTCTACCTACATAATGCAAACTGTATCTGTTGGATTGCAACTTTGAACTGAACATCGACTTCTGTACTGGATCAACTAATGTTTAGTTAATCCAAGAAACCAGACTGAGGCTAGAGACACCCCACATGCTTGTACCATGCCCAAGTCTGCCATTTTTTCTTATATTTATTTTTTATTATTTATTTATTATTGCATTTATATCCCGCCTTTTTTCCTCCAAGGAACCCAAGGCGGCGTACATAATCCTCCTCCTCTCCATTTTATCCTCACAACAACAATCCTGTTAGGTGGGTTGGGCTGAGAGTCTGTGACCGGCCCAAAGTCACCTAGTGGGTTTCCATGGCCGAGTGGAGACTAGAACCTGGATCTCCCGACTCCCAGTCCGACACTTTAGCCACTATACCACCGTTATACATGCCGCCCCACACTATTCAGGGTTAGTTTCCTGTCATTTCTGGTAAGACAATACCAATACCATGCCCTTGAAAGTCATTTCAACAACACTGTGAAGTAATAGCAAATTCCTCTGAACATGTACAGAGTGCATTTCCCTCAATGGTGAGCAATTACAGTCTGTCCCTTCCCCACACATTTGGGATTAAAGAGGATTGAGGAGGACCATTGGGAATATATCAAGAATCCCTGTGAGTTTGGTACCTGCTCCCCACTTCTCTTTATATACAAATTAAAATATTTAAATTTAATCAGGAAGACTGAGGCAGGAGGTGGGGTGGGGGTTAGGTATCCAAGTTGTGCCTTTTACATGATGCATAATAAACCATGTAATTTATTTATGTATTTATTGTATTTATTAAAAATCTGATGCAATTAACGTCTAGGTGTTGCCCAACAGTAAAATAATAGTTAAACAATAAAAATCACAACTAATCATTAATAACAAGCACACCTTAAAAGCTCAATAACACATAACAACACATAAAATACAATAAACACTGTAAAGGCTAAAACAAACCACCAGGTACAGGAGCTAACCCCCATCTCACACAGACACCATAAACGTTAATTGTAAAATAATAGAATCATAGAATAGTAGAGTTGGAAGGGGCCTATAAGGCCATCGAGTCCAACCCCCTGCTCAATGCAATACATCTAAAATACTTCAGATGGTAAAATGCTAAATATATACTTGAAATGCCTGGGAGAACAAAGAATTATTGGCTTTGCACCAAAAGGACAACAATGTGGGTGCTAGGTGAACTTCTCTAGGAAGAGTGTTCCAAAGCCATCACAAGAAGTCACCCTTCAATCTTCTCATAGCCACCCTTTGTTCCTCTGATTGAAAGGCACATGGAGAATGGCATCTGTAGATGACCTTAAGGCACAGATCGGTATATGCAAGAGGAGGCATTCCATTCTGTGAACCGCCCAGAGAGCTCCGGCTATTGGGCAGTATCGAAATGTAATAAATAAATAAATAAATAAAGGATGGATGTCCCAAGCAAAGGATGTGGTTATACTAGCACAAGCTTTTTTAAAAAGAAGGATTAGACCAGGGTTGGACTTCAATTCCCATCAGCCCTCTCTATTAACTATGTTGGCTAGGGTTGATGGGAGTTACAGTTCAACAACATCTGGATGGCCACAAGTTGGCCACCCCTGGATTAGACAAAGGCTTAGAAGATGGCCGATCAATAGCTGTCAACCATCATTTCTAAGAAAATGGAGTCCCCCATATTAGGTTGGCCACTTATGCATCGGCGGGGTGGGTGGGTCGGTGGGTGGGGAGGAGAAGAGGACAAAAGAGGGCTCCAACATGCATGAAGCCTCCAACAGATGAAAATTTAGAAATAATTACTATAATTATTTCTGGTGGAAATACAATACATCTGGCCGTTGTGGTGAATGCTGTGACCAGGTGGGCTTGCTCATGTCTGCTGTCCAGGAGCTAACTGGATGGGTGACTCCAAGGCCTTCCTTCTTCATTTTAAAAGGTTATCTGAAGGAATGCCTCTTCCCATATGTACCTGCCTGAACCCTAAGATCACCCTCAGGAGTCCTTCTCCGTGATCCCCTGCCAAAGGAAGTGAGGGAGGTGGCTACCAGGAGAAGGGCCTTCTCTGCTATGACACCCCAGCTATAGAATGAGTTTCCTAGAGAGGTTCGCCTGGCACCTACTTTGTACTCTTTTCAATACCAGGTGAAGACCTTCTTATTCTCCCAGTATTTTAACAGTTTATCATCTTAGGTTTTAACTTTGCTGTTTTAAACCTGTATTTTAAATCTGTATTAATATCGGCATTGCTGCTCGGTTTTATCCTGGTTGTGCTTATATTGTACTTTTATACTGTGTTTTTATACTGTTGTTTGTTTTATCCTTTGAATTGTTTTCACGGTTTTAATTTTTGCAAACCGTCCAGAGAGCTTCGGCTATTGCGCAGTATAGAAATGCAATAAATAAATAAATAAATAAATACAACCAGACATGGGCTGGGCAGCTCTTCAAACAGAAGAAACTTTCAAATTGAGGACCATCCACACGAACGTGTGGTTCCAGAGAAAAGAGGGTGACAGCACTTGTCCTCCTCTGTCAGTACATTAGGGTTATGCTGGCCAACCAGGAGGCAAAGAGGTCTCTGACTGGTCAACAAAACCAGAATTGGGAGCCCTGTAGCAGCTAATTAATCCCTGAAACTTCCCCTTGAAGGATTTCGCTGTTTGAGCACACACACACCCTTTTTAGGTTGAGCACCCTCCTGATCAAGCATCCCTAAACAGATGTACAAATGCACCACTTTAGCAGAAGTGCTTTAGGCCTGGGTGTTACTGATGATGCTTCCTTTCCAGCAGTCTGGGTCATTGTTAAAGCTTTATCATGGTAATACTCCCCCGTCTGCTTTCTAATTATGCTCCTCTTTGTCTCTGTAACTTTTTATCTCATTTAATACTGCAGTGACCGGTACGGAGTATATTTTAAACAAGAGCTTATCATAATATTTTACAGTCTCATTAAAACTTTCTTAAATGTCTAGCCTACAATTTCATCTCTTTTTAATGTATTCCCATTTTCCAGATATTGCCTGCACAGGCTGAATTTAGAGGGACGATCGCCTCATAAAAGGCTCATTTCAGCTTCTGTTGCAGTCATTTTGTATTTGTTTTTATCATTTTTACTCATCGTACGTATTGTGTGTGCCATTTTGTTTTGCAGCTAGCTCTGAGTCTCAAGTAAAATGCAATCTGAAGCCACTGGCATATTTCAGGCTAAGGACAAAAAGGATGGCTAGAAATAACTCTGTGATCCTGAAGTAGCTCCTTTTGTTTCTTGACCATACAGAGAAATAGCTCTTTCCCAGAAGCGTTCACAGCTGGCCGTTTTATCCCAGTCCTTAATTCCCTCATAGGTCCGAGTCCAAGAGCCATTTTGTTGCAATCTGATATGGCACTGAGGCCCCATGGAAGTCCAAACTAATTTACTGATACAACAACAACACTTAGCCTGATATTGAGTTTTTAATTAATAAATCATTATAATTCCACAGTTGCTGCGAATGAAAACCAACTGCAGTGTGTGATGAAAAAGAAAGTACTTAAATCTTCATTAAAGAAAATCCGGAGACCTAATTAAAAAGCATTTGGGGATTTTTGCTGGAGTCAGAGTTCACTGCTTATTCAATATATCTCACAAATTTGAGAAAGAAACTCAACAGCACACCAAAGGAATAAAGTAGAGTCACTGATGCTTTTCACCCACAAAAAAATAAAAAAATAAAATGATTTACCAATGGAATCCAGGAGTTGTTTACATAACTGACACTTCATATCATATTGAGAAGGAGGGGATGTAACATTTTTATCTGTAATGAACTGAGAAGGTTCATTAACTTCAAAGTATCGCTACAGTGAGTTATATGCTCTGCAAATGAAATTCATATTTACAGTACAATACATTTATCCTTTACCCTATTTCAAACCCTGCTCTCATTGTACAGAAAACCAAAGCAAACAAGTAATGGAGCTACAATTAACTTTACAGAAGACTAATTAGGTTGATTCCATTACACTATCTTCACCGAACATATTTTCTTTCTACAAACGAATTTCCATACAGCAGTTTTGTAAAAGAAGTAGAGCATTTTCTAGTTAATAGTTAATCTTAGAATAATACACTGTGCCTTTACATTCAGCCTGATGGTAAGAATCAAGTCCAAGTAATTGTAACTTTACAGACTATAGCACTAATACAGAGGTCATATTTTATGCCACTAGTGGTAGTATGAAGTTCGGATTGCATTGCAGTGTTCTTATTTTTCCCAATGCTACTCTGATAACAGTTGGGTCCATGAGTGGACCAGTGTTAGCCATCATCAGCCCACCTTGCTAGAAAAAAAGCTGGAGGGCTCTTCCAGACATCTTACAAAAAGAGCCACTTGATGCAAATATTTTTATGACTGGAGAACGATTTTACTGGGTGTTGCAACATTTTGCTTAAAAAAAATGTAATAATGGAATGCTGAATAGGAAACCAGAATAGCTCCAAGGTCCTCATCACAAAAGGAAACTAGTTCCAGAAGTGGCAAATCTACACCAAAATGTAAAAGGGTGGTGAACTCTTTCTTCCCACCCCTCAAATATGATTGGTTCATTGCCATTGCTAAGGGGACAGGGAAGGGGTTAAAATAGCTCAGCTGGGTGGAGATCCTTCTCAATTAAAATAATAAATACAGGCTTCAGGTCAGTGGAATGGTGTATTGATAACACTGTTTGCCTAGACCATGAGTCATGAATATCCCAACATTTCCCCTTTCCCTTGGCTAAAAGAGGACAATTCTGAAGGACTCACCTGCTACATTCATGATTATCTTTTTCAAATCGACTTAATACGTTCAAATTATGATGAATGTATTTAAATTACTGGTCCAATAAAAATATATATCCGTCACTGCTCTTGACTACCATTTCACCCAGAACAGATTCAAGCACAACCATGCTTTTTACCCACTGCAAGCACTGATTTTTGTACCAGGGGCTATCACCCAAATTAGAGACCTACCTCTGAGTAGGTCAAGTGTTGCCCATGCCTGGCCCTAATCTACACTAAACAGGGTATTGCACCATGAAAGTGGTATGAAAGTGGTATATAAAAGGCAGGAGCCACACTACTGCTTTATAGCGGTACTGAAGTGCACTGACAACTGTTGGGGCCCATTGACATTTGGCATATACTGCTTTCATAATGTTTTCATGGTTCAATATATCGCTTGGTGTACATTAGGTCCCCGTGTATGGGACTGCAGCATGACACCTTCAGCTGAACCCAATGGGCTTACTTGTAAGTAGACATGTACAGGGGTGCACTGTTAGTTGATTGATTTTATGAGATTTCACCAACTGATCGAGTCATTAAATGATTACATCTGAACAGATTTTGCACATAAGAGAAGCAAGAAAGGAAATAAGCATACTATGCTTCTAGATGATACATTCAGATGTCACAGCAGATGTCATCTTTAGAAGAAGCTTTCATCCTTCTCTTAACATAGGAAGGCATGCCACTTCTAAGACGATTTTTGCCATCTGCTTGTATTAAAATTGTTTTCCCCCTTTAAATCTACTGCCCAACTAAGCAACCTCTTTATTTTTGTTGCTAAAATCTTCTCTCTGTCATGAACCCATTCTTTCTCTTTCCTTCCTCTGGTATATGAATTGATAAGGAACATGCTGTCATGGGCTGAGCCCATGATTCCATTAAGAGAACATCTTTTGCTTCATCCAAGGGAGAGGGAGAGGGGTTTCTCTGTGTCTGAAAAGGGAGTAGCAAGTGAAATGCCAAGGCCGCACTGGGCGAGAAGCGCCTGGCATCTGATAACGCCTCCCTGGGCTGGTACCGGGGTGGGGGAAGTAACAAGTTGCAGCTGTGCAATGTCTGGGAGCATTCCCCCTCCCTATGAGAGAGGTGTGGGTTGCTATGGGGTTTCTATTGGTCAAGGTGGGTCTGGTGACAAGGGGGTCCCAGAAAGGGATAAAAAGCCTAGGCACCCAAGGGTCCGGTCTCTTTTCTTGTGGGTGTCAGGAGTCCAGTGTGTGCATAGTGAGTCAGAGCATCCAGGCCGGGCCGGCTGGATGGCAGAGGCTCCACACAGCCGCTGAGGGAAGGAGTCTTAATTTGAGTGGCATAAAGCCACATAAAGTTGGAGTGAGCAACAAAGAGGTTGAGTCGCAGAGTTAAATGCTTGTTATGTTTTAGTCTAGGTTTGGGTACAAGTGGGCAAGGGACCTTGCCGGAGTTACGGCTGGTGGGTGGTTAAGTGGGGAGGGAGTGTGAACTTAATTGGCTTGAGCGAGTAAAGGGGGAGGGGGAGGTATTAGTCCCTGCTGTCCTAAATGTGTCATTCCTTTGTCCGTGTTTCCCCCCCAAACCTCTTACGTGTTTACCTTAATGTGTGGACCCTTACGGAAGTGTGTAAGGTGAAGAATAAACGTGTTTGGTCCCTATCTCTGGAGTGTGTTGTTTCCTTGAGAACCTAGACTACAAAGGGTTAACAAGCAGCAGTGAAGGGGAGTGTGTCTGGGCTGGCTGAGTCAGACCCCCCCCTTCTCCGGCCAGGGAATCACTGAGTCAGACAGAGCAATTCTACCACACATGCAGTCCAGACCCTATGCAAGTTTATGCCAGAATTAGTCCAATGGAGTTCAAAAACACTTACTCCCATGGAAGTATGCAAAGGATTGCAGTCATATTAGCCATTCCTATTTATGTTTACTCAGAAGTTAAGTTCCTAATGATGTGATCCTAAGCATACTTACTGGGAGATAAGCCCCTTTAAGCACAGCAGGGCTTACTTCTGAGTAAATATGCATGGCATAGGTTATACATTATAGTTACTTCACATGCCATAGATCAGTATCTTATTCGTCCCTTCTGTGACTTTGACAGTGTTAGTAGATGTTCAAGCCGCTCTTGTGCACAAAACAGAAAATTGCCCACAGTTATGTATACGTAATCTGGCAAATAAAATGAATTACCTACAGAATAGCATATTTTGAGCTTGGTGTATGCTTGATTTGAAAACAGAATTTGATATTAATAAGAAAAGAAGCATCTATTGGCTTTTACTAAATCGTTAGTTGCTTCAAGGTAACAATGAAATATCCAGTAGTCTCACTAGAAATTTTGCACCTAGGCATCTGAATCATTACACATACATTTACAAGCTCTTAGAGCAATCCATTTTCTTCGGTGGGATGTACTATACATTTCGGCACGCATCTTTTAAACAAAGCATGTAATTATACACTTCAGTCCCACTGTAACAATCCCAAGCTAGCATCACCAAAGATTACTAGATGAAATGTCACAGGAGTTATAGACTAACAGGCCATTTCATCTCACTCTTGCAGTGAATCCTGTGCATGTTTACTCAGAAGCACCACGGTGTTCAATGGGATTTACTCCATGTAACTCCATATATAGGATTACAGATCATGAGTGGGAGAGAGCATTGGATGGATGGGTGTGTGTGTAAGTGTGAAAGAAAGTGATAGTGAGAGTGTGGGGTGGATCAGGCCCCACCCACTTTTGATGCCAGTCCTGCCCACCACTGGGTTGTCCTTACGGAGAAAACTTCACCGCTCCTGCTATACACACTCACCTGGGAGAAAATCCCATTGACCTCACTGGGATTTATTTCTGGGCAAAGATGTATGGGATTGCACTGTATGTCAGCACTGTCAGGCAGTCTTCCGTTTTTTCCAGCCCAAAAGTAAGCGCATGGCCACAAGAACTGCACTTGTCTGACATATTGTGTGCAACCTGATCCTTGGCAGTGTGTCTTCCCTAGAGAACTACATGAGTGATGTGTTTGGGTGAAGACATTAGGAGAGACCATCTAACAACACAGAATGAGAGGAATATGTCTTTTGCAAGGTAGAACATTGCTTACGGACGAAGAAATATATGAGGCCGAAAGACACGCTGAATTGGCTCATTCTTCTGTTGATACATTTGCAAGGTTAGACATATGGTTAAGGATGGAATCTTCAAACCCACTTACTCTGGAGACATTTCTTTGAAATAACTGGAATGGTATCAGTCAAAATGGTGTGAAGAGAAATTTCCCAGTTGCTTCAATTGAATCAATACAACTACTATCCAACACAGAGTTAAGTCAGCTTAAACCTAAGTAGCCTTAAGTGAACCTAATTCTTTGTTGGACTGTGGCCTATATATTGGTAGTATAAATAATTAAAGGTGATGGTGCCATCCAGCCTGGTTTAAACACTTTCAAGACTCATAGGTTTCAAGGCAGAGATTGAAGCACATTCTTAGGAATGTAAAAGTGCTTGGATGGATCACATTCTAAGGCCTCATCTACACCATGCAGGATATTGCACTAAGAAAGCGGTAATAAAAGGCAAGAGCCGCACCAAGCAGGATATAGCGGTATGAAAGAGGTTTATGGTATGTGTCAATGGCCCCCAACAGTTGTCAGTGCACTCCAATACCGCTATAAAGCAGTAGAGTGGCTCCTGCCTCTTATATACTGCTTTCATATGGCTTTCATAGTGCAATATCCTGCATGGTGTAGATGAGGCCTAAGTAATGAAGAACAACATGGGCCAGGGGCCAATAGAAATTATGGACTTATAAGTTTCATTGATTCAAATGAGAGAGATCTAAGCAGGGACTTAACTTTGATTGCATTCTGTTAAATGTGAAGTTTTTTTAAAAAAAAACACCCAATAAATATAATAATAATAATAATAATAATAATAATAATAATAAGAAGAAGAAGAAGAAGAAGAAGAAGAAGAAGAAGAAGAAGAAGAAGAACAGCATTTTTGTGAACCGCCCAGAGAGCTTCGGCTATTGGGCGGTATAAAAATGTAATAAATAAATAAATAAATAAGCATAAAGCAGGAACCAGTAACAAAAAAAGAGAACAGAAATACCAGTGCTCTAGCTTTGCCATAGAACCGAGGTTCTACTAAATGTCTTACTTTAATTAGTTTGAGTTTTCTTTGGTTATTTTAGGTGTGTTGCTGTATTGTAACTTGACCAGTGCCCAAGGGAAGGGGTATGCTAGAATTTCAAATAAGTAAAAATATATAATAACATACAGTGAAGCTTAATGCACAGGCTAAACCTTTGCTTCTCCATTACGTCAACGCAAACCTTCTGGCTTTCGCCCATCCCACTACAGACTTAGAAACTTCAAGGAAACAGCTTAGGCTTTTTCACTGGCCATGTATTTTTATGGCTCGGTGCTTTTCCAACCGGTGATGCAATGGAGCTTTGCAAGAGATGTAATTGAACTGTATTGCTCACTGGCTTTCTGATTGCAAAAGGACAAACTAGCCAATGAACACCTAAATTAAAAGACAATTTCTGGACCAGCAGACTTGAAGTTAAAAAACTATTGTAAGTAAAGGGCAGCCCAGCCTTACCTTCTGTTCTGTTCAACTCTAATGAACACAAATGTCATCCCATCTGCTACAGACCTTTCAGATACGGCTAAATAAAGTACTTGCGCTTAGTATTTATGATGAATTTTTCTTATGCGATCTAAGGGCTTCACATTCATTATTTCAGTCATCATTGCAACAAGGTAGGCTGGTATTATTGTCCCAAGACTGGGATGGGACGTGGTGTAGTAGTGGAGAGACAAGTGCTTGCTTCAGGCTGCCCAGTGAGTTTATGGCTGAGCTGAGACTGAATCGGATCACAGGGCATCATCTTAACAGCTATAGTAGAAAAGTGAAATCATGTAGATCTTTGCATATGACAATATGAGTACATACAGATTTTGTTTCCCTAGTATATTCCTTTCTTTCCACCTGCCATTAGCAGAACTGCTATAGATGCCTTTGCTCCTCCTAAGGCCCTAATGCAAGCTTTCTACATGAACTCCTGTGTATTGCAAGGGATTCTGGGGCATGTTCTAAGTCATGGGTAGGCAGAAGGTAGATCTACTGGTTGATCTCTGGATGCTTTGCAGGAGAATCATAGAATCATGGAGTAGTAGAGTTGGAAGGGGCTTATAAGGCCATTGAGTCCAACCCATGCTCAATGCAGGAATCCACCCTAAAGATCAGTAAGGATTTCTCTCCCAACGGCTGAACAGTAGAAGCAACAAAATGACTCCTCTTCCCCAACCCTAAATTATACTGCTGAAAAAAACAAAGTTTTGGGGAAACAGGAGTGTGTTTTTGTGCGGAAGGACTATGAGCACCATTCAGTTCTGGTACTCACAACAAATCCCCAGTCCCAGAACTCTTTAATCCTAACTGTGTATATCTTTTGCACCAGGTTCCACTTCGTGGATCTTGGGGTTCTAGTGAAAAACAAAGTAGTAAATCCTAGGAGCCTGATGTCCACCCACCACTGCTCTAAGGCACACCCATAGTTCACACACAGCACTGACAAAACTTTCTGGCCCTGAGAGTTGCTTTGTGTGGAACTGAGCATACATCCTGGCATTTCCCTGGGCTTGCGCACTGCAAAGAGAAATAGACAACGATGTGCAAACTGTCTTTCAGGGAAGTTTGTCCACCATTACTGTCTTCTCTCAAAACTAGGGAAGTACAAGAATTTTGTTTCTATTCGTTGAAAACCAGAACTTGTCCCATTCACACATCCGCAAGGCGAATGTGAGTGCATTTTGCCTGCAAAACTCACGCATCCCTGAGCTTGCAAATGCTTGTTCCCAAATGCTGACTTTAGAAAAATAAACATTTGGAAAATGCACATGTTCATGCTTTAGTCAATAGAGGGAGTAGGCATTTGGGTGTGAACTTAAAAAATGTGCACCCAAATGCATACTTTCCCTGTTTGAGTGGGGTGGGGTGGGGTGGGGTGGGAGTTCACAACAGGGAATGGGGATAAGTCATACCAAGGTTTGAGGTGGGACTTGAAGAACCTTGATGACTTCAGGCCTCACTGATTCTCCCATCCCTAAACTCTGGAAAAAAACACCTCCAAAGTCCCAAGTTCCCTTGGAACACTGTCTGGAAACAGCAGCTTTAAAGGCCAGCTAGGCGCCCTGCATATAACACATACCTTCCTTGTACAAAACTAGTGAGCAGTGGCAAGAGGAGGGTCTTGGCTTTCCTCGCTGCTGAAAGAAATGGTGGCTTCCAAGTTGTTAAAAAAGGAAAAGGAAAAAGGACAGCCACCAACACCGATAGTAAGCACCCTTCCGAATATTTTGTTTTGGGGAAATCCTCTCCAAATCCCCCTGAAATATTGCTGAAATGCCTCTTCACCCACTGCAATTGGGGCAAAATTTTTGGGAGAAGAGCATTTTTGTTCATATATATTTACAGTGACACTGCTGTGTTCCTGTAGTTAAGAGCGTACAGTAGGTTATGCATTCTATCATTATAAAGCAGTAATTTGGTGGGTGGGTGATTCCAACATTCATAAAATTGAAAATGTTTCACCAATCTTCCTGAAATTTACATGTGCCAGAAAGAAAAGTTGGTTTTACGTACCCTGAAAATTTCAAGAAGATTGGTGAAAGATTGAGGGAAGAAGGGCAGTTTAAAGTACAAAAGAAAAAAACCCTCCCCGAATCAAAATGGTTCTGATAATGTAGGTTGTCAATTTGTTTATACACAAAATTTGAACTATTGAGCCCCTTACGCATTAATCCAGTGGTGGGGTCTTCTTCCTCTTTCATTGTAGTTGGTTGAATGGCTTTTCTTTTTTAAAAATTCCCTTTGATTGATTTTCAATGAATAGTTATTCATCCCATTAGAGTGAATAGGGAGGCCTGGTTCAACCACAGCATGACACATGCTCAGTAGCATCGCTCTCCCCCTCCCTCCTGCTCAGCTAGATGAATGCTGAAAATAATATGGCTGCCTGGCTCCTCTAGCACAGTCATTTCCTTAGTGGAATCATCAGTGTCTTCTCAGAAGTAAGTTCCATTGAGTGTAATGGTCTTACTCCTAGGTAAGTGTGTAGGGGATTGTAGCCTTTCTAATTAAAACTGCCTGGAACCTTGGAACGAGGAGACTAAGGTCTTAGCTAGACCTAAGGTTTATCCTGGGATTGTCCCAGGGTCATCCCTGCCTGCTCCCGGGACATCCTGTGTGTCATTTACATGAACAGGGATGACCCCAGGACGATCCCGGGATAAACCTTAGGTTTAGCTAAGGCCTAAGAGAAGTTACTGAAAATTTCCTCTCCTTTCCAGCACAATAATCCTGCAATTAATATTTTTTTGTAAGCCGCTTTATACACTGCAAAAAGTAGGGCAAAAATATTTAAATAAGTAGTACACTTTTTCACATGCTTCCTTTACCTTTTTCTTCATATGAATTCTTTTAGTTATTCCTTATGATTGTTGGGTTTTGCTTTAACCACTAAGCAGACTGGTTTCAGACCCTACCACAAGGAAGCTATGGGATTGAAACTTTAATTCATAAGCAGCCCTGGCTTTCTGAGAAACAGACTCAGCCTGGTTCTTGCCTCCCTTTTGAGAGAAGAAGAGTTCTCTTTTGGAACATGTTCTCCTTTGGCTTTTTGAGAGTATTTTGGGCTATCTTTTCCCAGGGCCAGTTTGCTTTTTTGCTCACTGGTGAAGCAGGATATAGAACTCAGCAGATCCGTGATCACCTGGTCTTCAGGGCAGGATCTACAGTATGGCTTTAAAGCACTGACAACTGTTGGGGCCCAGGACACACTGCATATACAGCTGTCAAAACTGTTATGAAGCGCTTTAAAGCAGTAGTGTAGATCTCTCCTTGGAATAGGTAGCTATACATTCCTTTTAACCCTCCTGCCCCCCTCCCATACACACACAGTGCTCCTGTTCTTTTTTCTAAGAGTCACACTGTTTTTCTCATAAGCTTTAGAAACAGTTAAATTGTCATGTATTTTGCATAGTGTACACATGTATTTTCTTTCTAATCGTTGCAGTCTAGACTAGCTCTTGATGTGTTTTTGGAGGCAAGCAAAACTTTTTTTGTTCCGGCAGGCCTTTGGCAAATGATCTGGACCTCTGGCTATACCTTGGACTTTTAAATTGTTATATATTTAAAAAGTTTTAAAAGTTTTAATATGGAAATGTATGTAATTATGTTTTTAACTTTTGTATATTTCTATTTATAGGCTTTAGCTGTATATGTTTTCATTTTGTAAGGCCGCCTTGAGGCCCAGCATTGTGCAAAAGGCAGGATACAAATCAATATACTGCTACTACTACCAACAACAACAATAATCTTTCACATTTCACTTCTGTATCTGATGTTCTTTTGCATTTACTTTATTTATAAACCATTCATATCTTAAGACTTCTTGTGTGGCATATTTTCATTGGTTTCACAAGTTAAAAGGGGTATTCACTGTTTTCCTGCTTATGTTATAAAATCTATTTTCAACAGGCTTAGTAACTTCAAGGGTAACAGAGTTGGGGGGAAATCCTCAATCTCTTTGCAATCAGAGGCACTGAGTAAGGTTCCCCTGGAGATAATTTAGACTGACTCCAATAACTTAACACTATTTCCCTTTCTGAAGAGGAAGAGGTCTGGATCACAGACTACTAAAGACAAGCAAAGTAGCAGACCATAATAACAGTTCTCATGTGGCCATTTGTTCATGATCAGTTTTCCACAACTACCTCTGCATATGATAACCTGGTGCCCTCCAGGTGTTTGAGATTACAAGTCCCAGCATTCCTGACCATGGGACATATTGACTTGTAATGATGGGAGTTGTAGTCCAACACCTTTGGAGGGCACCAGGTTGGGGAAGGGCTGCTCTAAACAAAAAAGAGAGAAGTAGATGGTCCTAAGTTGTTCGTCATCAGTTTCCCACAACCCCACAGTCACCTCTGCATATCCTATTCTCCATCCTGTCCTCATGGTTTATCTGCTTTGGGAGAATGAGAATTTCACTGGCACTTTCTGCCTCCTTAGGGAGGATGTGGCGTTAAGGCTTGTGAGCCTTAACTCCAAATTTCTCTGCTTTTTGGTGCTTAGTTGAAAACTGTAGAGCCTTAATGTTGTTTTGTAAACTACAGATTTTTTGTTTAATATATATTCTGGAGCCTCTGACTCAGGGTGAAAGTCTATGCATTAGTATAAGTCCGGGAACATACCCTTAAATAGCTGGTTGTGTACTTTTTCTAATTTCCCATGATATAATTGAGATTCTTTGGAGATAAACAAGCAATCTCATTGCATAAGGACAACTTGTTATGATGTAATTTAAAATAAGGCAACTAACAAGACACTTATCCTTGGGGCACGGATATAATGGAATGTAAAATATTGGCAATATAATTTTATTCTTCCTATAAATATTTAAGAGGTTAGGGAATTTATGAATATGTAAATTGTTATCGGTTAAAGAGAAATCCAGTCTAGGAGCTAAAAGTACAAAAATGGCATTTCTTAAAATATTTTAAAAATCTGCATAGTGTTTGTGTGGTCATAATTAATCTTTGTAATAATCACATCAGAGTTGTGAACTAGAATTTATTCAATGGTTAGTTTACATAAACAAGAAAAATACCAGTGGGAGGCATAAACCTTACCCATGATTAGAATGCTTAATATCTTGCAGCTAAATCTTACCAAAATCTGATTAAAACACCCCCCAATAGTATAATAAGTGAGAGAAATTCAAAATAATATATGATTGATTCTGCATCTAACATTCTGAAGAACATCATATTGATTTGACTATTCTAGCCTATTCACTTATGCTTCACCTCTTTACTCATTTGGCTTAGAACTATTCTGCATGAAGCATAGTGATGTGAGTCCTTTGTGGAAATGAATTGCTTTGCTGGATCAGTCCAAAGATCCAACTTGTCCATGTTCAGCATCTGGTACCCAACAGTGGCCAACTGAAGACCCTTGGAATGACCACAAGCCGGATGTGATCATTATAGCTGTAAAATTAGAAGTATATAGATGGTAGGTTTTACCTTAGTTATCATGACTAGAATGGCACATAGCTCTCTCTTCTGGTACCACACCGAAAAGTTGCACAGAGCCAGATTGCCTGGGAATCTCAGGAATAAGAAACTGTATGCAGAATAAGCTTAATAAATGTAGAGTTTAATGTTTGTATTCCTTCTTTGCATTCAACCACAAACAGGGCCAGTGCCAGACTATTTTGTGCCCTAGGCAGGGCGAGCTACTTGCACACACCCACACACACCCCAAAATTGCCAACTTAAATTCAGCTGTTCAAGAGGAGTTTCTGAACTATTATATTTTCCTTTTATTATGTTTTTTTCCTTAAAACAGCTAATTTGTATAAAACTGTGACCCTTAAAGGGCAGTACTGAGCCCCTCTGAGGTCTGCGCCCTAGGCAGCTGCCTGGTTGGCCTAATGGTAGCGCCGGCCCTGACCACAAACAGACTCCTATTCTTCCTTCTAGAATCCCACTTGCCCTTTCAGTCTAACTTAAGACCTGGGATAGACTGATGTATGCTTAACCCAAGCAATTCTGATATACTTGCTAGGATCAGGGAATGGAACTGGCACAAGTGTGTAAAATCAAATACAATTCATAACATCTCTTACCCACTCCCCTTGAGAATTCCAAAAACTTGCTGTGGATGGAATAAAGAAGGGGGGGGGGAAGACCAGGAAAGATTAAGGGAGGTAAGTAGAGGAACAGAAGTAAGGTGATAGAAAATGATGGCAGGGCGGGAGGGGGGGAGAGAATTCCCCAGGCCAGGTAGCCCTTTTCACAAGGGTAGCACTTCAGAGGAGTAGGGTGAATATGTAAATGATGTGTGAGGATTAGACACAGCTTAACTAACTTTATGAGATGAGTTGGCTGAGGACTTTGTTGTTATGAAGAATGTATAGACACATAGGCGATCCCTCTACCACATAAACAGTCTGATTTTCATTATATTAAAGACACAATCCTATGCATGTTTAGACAAAAAGAAGTCCTATAACTCCCAGCTTTTCTAGGCCTGCAGTTCTAGGACTTTTTTCTAAACATGCATAAGATTGCACTGGTGTAAGCTCTCCACTCCCACCCATAATCACAAGAGTGACAAAGTTTGAGAACACATTTCAACAACACATTTGTGAGCTAGTTACATTTTGGCTGTCTCACATTATTAGCAGCTCTCACAAGCTGGCTGGCATATGAAGCATGAAAAAAAGTATTTTGCCAGCTTTCAACTCTGGAACACTGATAGTTCTCAAAAGCTGATTAGTGCTACCTGTGTTACTGAGTTCTTTATAATGTTGTCTGTGCTAATTGTCTCGTTAGTGCCAACAGCATGCTAATTACCTCTTTTATCTAGACCTAAATTATCCAACAACTTGTTGCGTCCTTAAAATGCTGGATACTTTCTGCTGTCTATGGGGTAGCATTTTGTATCATATGATGAAAAGATATGCAGTAAGCACTATAGTTTGCAGGTGTATTTCAATGTATAAATATCGCTGCATTCCTGAGTGAACATACCATCAAGTTCCCTGGAATCAGTTTGTTTATTCCCTGTTGTTATTTTTATTAATCATCATTTCTGTAGCAGTTTTTCTGGTATGTGGATGTACATCATAACAATGTGCCCAATTTGTATAGTATTGGTGACCTGACTCCTGAATAACCTCAATCTGACTTCATGCTAGTAAAAGCTGGTTAGAAAAAACCCTGTTATGGACAAATCTGCAGGAGGGATGTGTGAATTGGGGGGAAGAGGGAGATTTCACATTCTGCTGCTCTTGTTTGTTGTCTCCTGCTCCTACTGGGTTGGATCCTGAGGCGCTCTTCTGTGAATGGAAGGTTCCTTCCATCTGTGGAAGGGACTCAGATCCAGAAGAGGGTGAGGGAGTGATTTTTTTTCTTATTCCCCCTCCAGCTGCAGCCCTCTGTGGCATCTCTCATAGTGTTCTGAAGGGTCCCTCAACCCTCCAGAGCAGATTTAAAGGGGACTAAAGGTAGGAATACAGGAGAATTGGGTTTGGTCTCCATTTTTAAGTAAACTAACCATAATTCACAACCCCCGGGCTAATATGCAGATTAGAAAGAATACATCCTTCGGATTCTGCACGTCTCCAAATTTGGCAATGCAGCTCACAGCTCAAAAATTGCATACAAAAAGATACGAAACAAAAATGCATATATTAAAGGAAGTTGTATATGAAAAACAATGCAATTTCATGTGTGTGTGTGTGTGTGTGTGTGTGTTCTGTTAAAAATTTCATGACGCAGAAATTGAACAGAATGGATTTATGACCGAACACATGCAAAACCAACATGGACCAGAAATACATCAATTAATACATCTGTAGCTGCAGGGGGGAGGAAGAATTTCAGAAGATTGCCTTCCTCTCTTTCCTCCAGCGGGAGTGTTCTAGGAGTGGAATTCCACTCACAGGAACTTTGCATGCCACATTGGCTTAACTAGGCGGATTTCTAAAGTTCTTTCCAGAGTTGGAACAAGAATAGTTTGCCATAGTTTTCCATTCCTTCAGTTTATTTGCATCTTCCTTTTGCTTGTAGAAAAAGGCAAAGGCCATTCTAATCAAGCAGGCCTTTGGCATATAAGTGGGTTGGTTGGATGTGGTTTTTATTCTGTTACTATTGTGTTTTTAATTGCGCTTTAATGTGTTCGTATGATTATTGTTTTATCAAATTTTATTTATGATTCTAAGTGGACATGAGTGCTATTTTTCTTGTTAGAAAGGTGAGGTACAATTCAAATCATGTGACCAATGTACATATACACATCAATAAAGCACTGCATGTTTTGCATTGTAACATGTATGAGGAATGCAGAAAAAAAGTTAATCTTTCCTTTATTAACCGTCTTTTCTGGATGTAACCCCACAACGTTGGTATTAATCTGTTTAAGGGATGTGTCCTCCCATATTACTGAAAGGGTCTCTAAGTTTCTCATGACCTCAATGCAAATTAGAAAAATAATGTTGCAATCCCCCTGAGAGAAGGAACTCACCAAGCTGTATTTTGTTTTTATGTCACTTTTTATCTATCCTTTGCATGTTTTGGTGTTGATTTTGCTGGTCAGCGACCGTAATAAATAACAATTGTAATTGTAATCCTTATGTGAAGGTATGTATGATTTCACCGATGCTTTTGCATGGGTTTTTTGCTGATGACATGCCTGTACTTTGGCAATTTTGAGACAACCATGTGTTCAGTCAAAATGTTGGTTTTTGTGCATGTCTCCCCCCCCTCCAGTGCTTATCAGTGCTTCCAAATGCAAAACTGGTCACCTGCCTCTGCATAAGTCGGCTTCCCATGGGTACCTGACCATAACGCATGGTGTGAATCCATTTACAAGAACTAATTCCACGCAGACCTTTGCCATGAAACAAGTCACTTAGCAACCGTGCGAATCAGCGTCTTGTAGCTTCCGAAATAGGAACTTATTTTTAATATAACTGAATGTCTTCTATAATGTCTGAAAATCCGTTCAGATGTGAATTTCCATCCTGATGAACAGGTGCCATCCAGAAGTTTGGCAATAAACAAGCTATCTTTGTTGAAAAAGTGCCTCATTTTAAGGCATGTTGTTTTTCCCTCGACTGTGTGACATCTTCTGCTGAAAAAAAATAATATTACGCAAGCATTATCCTGCACCTGAAATGTTTTCAAGGTTTTTTTAAGAAACCAGATTGAAAAAAGGGAATGGAATTAGCATTTAAATAGCATCAGGTCATACACTGAAGCAACAGAAGTTCTGTAAAATGGTTAGCCCTTGTTAAAGCGGGCTACAGAATGGAAACGTATAGTGATATCACGAGATAAAATGTGGGATTGTGGCCTCACGTTTACAGCTGTCTTGGTAACTGGAATGCTTACATTGAGATTATACAAATGCTCCTTGAGTTGATCAAGAAATGATAAGGTTAATGAGACTTACTCCCAGCTAAGTCGCATGGTGAAAAATGCTATAAAAGCAGTTCCATTGTAGCCCCAGATTAGACCCCCATTTTGGCTACTTTCAACCATTTAAAACTGAACTCGTTCAGTTTGTCACCTGCCAAGACAAAGTCAGGCCGTTGGTCAGAAGGTGGTTAGTTTATGTGCTGGTTTGGGTTTGGTGGATCTCAAGTTGCATAGTCCTGACTGGAAAAAGCTCATAACCATAGGCATCAGTGCAGCATGGGTCCAACAACATCAGGAGAATGAAACATTGGCCTAATCTACACCAAGCAGGATATTGCACTATGAAAGTGGTATGAAAGCAGTATGCAAAAGTCAGGAGCCACACCAAGCAGGATATGGCAGTATGAAAGTGGTATATGGTACATGTCAATGGGCCCCAACAGTTGTCAGCGCACTTTAATACCGCTATAAAGCAGTGGTGTGGCTCCTGCCTTTTATGTACTGCTTTCATACCACTTTCATAGTGCAATATCCTGCTTGGTGTAGATAAGGCCCTAGTCCAGGCCTGCATGGCTTTGTGTGGCACTCTTGGAAAGGAATGGGATGGCTCCAGGGCCTTGCTGTGGCATAGAACTTTCACTACTGCCTAGAGTGACCATATGGAAAGGAGGACAGGGCTCCTATATCTTTAACAGCTGTATTGAAAGGGGAATTTCAGCAGGTGTCATTTGTATGCATTTAGCACCTGGATAAATTCTCTCTTCATCACCACAGTTAAAGCTAAAGGAGCCCTGCCCTCTTTTGTATCAGGTCACTCTAGTATAGCTCCTGCAGCTTTAACTGTGGTGATGAAGAGGGAATTTTACCAGGTTCTGCATGCATACAAATGACACCTGTTGAAACTCACCTTTCAGTACAACTGTTAATGATACAGGAGCCCTGTCCGCCTTTCCATATGGTCACCCTACTACTTCCTTCTTCCAAGCTCACAGACTGGAGCATAAACTACACCAAAGGCACGGCGGGGGGTGGTTGCATATGCATTATAATGGGCACTAAAGAGGCAGTATCTAATGCAGACATGGGCAACATTTGGTTCTCCATAGGTTGGACCATCATCCCTCACCATTAGCTATGCTGGCTAAGGCTGATGAGAGTTGCAGTCCAACAACATCTGGAGGGCTACAAGTTGCTCACCCCAGTTTTAATTCCTTGAATTTAAATTGTGTCTTAGCTAGACCTAAGGTTTATCCTGGGATTGTCCCAGGGTCATCCCTGCCTGCTCCCGGGACATCCTGTGTGTTATTTACATGAACAGGGATGACCCCAGGACGATCCCGGGATAAACCTTAGGTTTAGCTAAGGCCTAAGAGAAGTTACTGAAAATTTCCTCTCCTTTCCAGCACAATAATCCTACAATTAATAATTTTTTGTAAGCCGCTTTATACATTGCAAAAAGTAGGGCAAAAATATTTAAATAAGTAGTACACTTTTTCACATGCTTCCTTTACCTTTTTCGGTAAAGGAAAAGTTGACCATCACTTCTTAAAAGCACATGTTTAACCTCAGCAGTAGATCTAGGAACAAGTACAATGTTTGGGAACTACCATATGTAGTTGGAGATCACAATTTTCTTCACACGCCTCTTTGTGCAGCAGGAGAACATGAGTTTTGTTTGACTGCATCTCTGAACCTAGGGGAAAAAAAATCTCTCTCCTTCTCTCACTGCAAAATAGTGCCAGATTTCTTACAATACAGGTCAGAGTCTTTCTATAGCATGCCTCAGCATTCATGCCGTCAATAAAGAACAGCACTGGAGGCAATGACGTTGAACAAGACACCGTCCAGAGAACATTCGCTGTTACAAATTCCACCTTTTTGATCCCTGTCAAAAAGGACTGTGAAGTGTCTTAGTAAGAAGGGGTGGGGGAGCGGAAAACCTCTTTGCATGTGCTTCAGGCTTCAAAGAAAGACCATGGAAGTGATCCCATGGCCACTGGACATTGTATAGATGGCCCTAGGATTTTTTGGTTTTGGGAACTGAGGTAGGTGCCAGTGCACCTTGGTTCCCAGAAACCGCTCGCCTCTCCCCCTCCCTGCCACCTTGTATCCAGCGTGTTTCTGTCCATGCCAGGTCTTTCTCTGCACTCAGGAACGGAGCATGGAGAGGGTGAAAAGAAGGATCCCCAGGAATGGGTAAGAGAGGAGACTGCAGCAGCTCCTTTATGCGGAACGAATGGCTCTTCTTCATCATGTGCCATGTGGCCTCCACTCTCCTGCTCCAAAGCTCCTGGCTAGACACTAGAAATCGAGTGTCTAGCGAAAATGGCAGGGCATCTGGAGCACGGAGGAGAGGATCCCCTCTGTGATCCATCTGCCCTGCACAGGATGGTCCTTAGCCTCTGAACGTGGACACTTAATGAATTACTTTAGACTGTAGCTCCATTGGCCCAACATGATGCCTTAATGTGAGCACATGGTTGGTGGCTTTCTGATAGGGTGACCATATGAAAAGGAGGACAGGGCTCCTGTATCTTTAACAAAGGAATTTCAGCAGGTGCCATTTGTAGATATGGAAAACCTGGTGAAATTCCCTCTTCATCACACCAGTTAAAGCTGCAGGTGCTCTGTCCTCTTTTGATCTAGTCACTGTAGTATAGCTCCTGCAGCTTTAACTGTTGTGATGAAGAGGGAATTTCACCAGGTTCTCCATATATACAAATGACACCTGCTTAAATTCCCTTTTCTATGCAACTGTTAAAGATACAGGAGCCCTGTCCTCCTTTTCATATGGTCACCCTACCTTCTGACACAAAATGAGGCCTGTGTTTCCTTTTCTAAAAGTGTCTTTGGGACTGACACACCTTTTTCCTCAACAAGCTAGTATTAAAATAAAGTCTTCTAGCTTTACATTTTCTTCAGCCAATGCAAATGCACTTTTAATGAAATTCATTAAGGGCAACCTGAGGGAACATTCCCAGATGGAGAAGTAGCGGCAGGTGTGAACAGGGCAGCTCGGCAGCTGCAAAACTGTGGGAAGGACAACAACGGCGGAATAAATGCCTGAATGCCTCAGGGTGAGAAGTGTGGGACACGGAGACAGGTAATGCCAAGAGAAAAACACTTAAAAAGCTATTTGTTTGTAAACAGCTTGCAAGATTTAATTTGGTACAATTTCAACAACTAAGCTTTCTCCCAAATGGCCCCTTGTCAAAAAATGAAAGTCTTGGGTCCCCCCCCCTTTCGTTTATCGAACCACTAGCACTTAAATCTGGGACTCTTAATGTACAGCAGAAAAAGAATAAGCTTTGACACAAGCGGCGAAACGTGAAATGTGTTATTTTCAGCCAAACTGATACCCAGGCTTATAACATTTTTCAGATGAAGAAGATATGCACGTTTATTTTCTTTTTGCTTGCTGCACTGCTGTGCTCCAGTTCCAATTTTGCCATATAGAATTTTGACCACTTCCAAATTACAACGTGAAGAAAACAAAAGCAGCATGAGAAGAATGATATAAACCTTTGGAAAGAAATATTTTTAGCAATTTCTTTTGGTAAAAGCCAAGCCCTTCAAAGAAAGAAAAATCGTTGCAGAACTTGAACAAAAGGTTTACATGGAAAAAAAAGTACCCTGAGAGGAACGTTTAATCATCTATAGAAGAACCGGTCCCTGGGCTCCATTACATTCTAGCATGCCAAGAACACAGGGCTGGTTCTTCTATAGATGATTATACAGGTGAGGTAGTGCTATGCAAGTAATTGTGGCAAGGTTCTTAATGAATCCCACTGAGTTCCACTACACAGGTTATGATTTGGGACAAAGCTGAGCATATTCAAAACACACACCCTGCCCCAGGGGCTGGATTTACTAAGGGTGATGTCATATTTAAGCCCCTTTCAGTGGCATCTGTGAGAGCAACCCTTTCCTTTCTCCTATGTAAATGAGTGTCTGCATTCCCTCTGGTGATAGCTTCAATTGAGTGGGGCCAGAATAAAGAGGTGCAGGGGCAAAAGGAGAAGGGAGTGGGGGAAGGGAGCCCATACCCATTGTGGAGGACATCTTAGATTTCAGTTCGACACCTCTCTTCTTGTTGTTGTTTCAGGATATGTGGTCAAACTGTCTTTTAAATAGCAATGACCCACTAATAACAGGAGTAGGTGCCACTAATGCTGGCAAAAGCATATGGCCAATGCTTGCTGTTATTTTTTCATGATTAATAGCGCATTTCGTATTACAATCCTGAACATGGCAGGAACATGAGGTAAACATGCCATTTACCTCATAGCTACTGGAAAACAGATGGACATCATACCTTTACAAATTCACAGCAAACTGTTCAATGCTGAGCTTTCAGCCAAGATTTATTTGCCAAATAAACAATAAATATGGAGAAATCATTATTTGCTTAGGCATGGCTTATTAAAACAGAAAGAAAGGAAATTTATTAAATAGATTATTTACAGAGTTCCTCTGTAAAGTTTGCTGTTGTGTATGCTTCCCAAAGAGTGGAATGTCTCTTAAAAAAAGAAAAGAAAAGATTGCATATGATTTCAACCTGATTTACACAATTACCATCTGCCTTCCTTACAGCAACTTTGTTATTATCCTGTAGTTGAGATCCATGCAGAACTTGGAGTTGTGCATTAAAGCAATAAAATGCATCCTTCCTGTTCATATGGACATGAGTTTCAAATTACCATTTACATTGTGGCTGGGAGTTCAAATGAATTTGGGATTTTTGCATGACATAAATCTACGTGACACTCAATGAACCTGTTCAGACGAAACGCTAAGCCACGGGGGTTAAGCAATTTGAGCTAAACATTATGGATTAGCATGTGATGTAAACCATGACTTAGCATGTCGTGTGAACCATTCCTAACCATGGCGGCTACATAACCACAGTTTAAACACGCTCACTAACCATTTAAACCAAAAGGGTTAACAGCCTAACCATGGCCTTAGTGAGTTGTCTGAACAGGCCCACTATGGGATGATTGCAAAAATAACCTCAGAGTGGGCATGGGCTCACCTTTTGTCCTGGTTATCTGAATTGAGTTTAGAAATAAGAGTGCTATCCAGCTAGAGTTCTTCTGCTAGTGGAAGGCATCTGACAGTGGAACAGGGAAGGGGCAATTTTTGGGAAATCTACCCGCCTCCTTGCAGACCCCTTTGCTCCAGAGTGTTGGGGGCACATGGAGGCTGCAGGGGGAGGTGGAATCACTAAAAATGGCCTCCCTCTTCTTTCTGCTAATGGATGCCTTCCATGGCAGAGGGACACTAGTTGGATACCATTCCATGTGATTTCCTTGTTCCCAGATCATGTGTTAGATCACTGCTTCGCTGTGATGATGGACTGGATGAGGGCTGATAAACTGAAACTCAATCCAGACAAGACTGAGATAGCTGTCATTGGGTGGTTCTTCTGACTGGATGGAGGCTGTTCATTTTCTTCTGGATGGGATTGTGCTACCCCTGAAGCAGCAGATGCATAACTGGGAATTCTCCTGTAGCCATCTTTGTCACTTGAGGCTCAGCTTTGGCTAGTGGCCCAGCTAAATCCCTATCTGGACAAGGAGCATAGTAGCCTACGCTTCGGTAACCTGCAAGTTAGATTACTACAATATAAACTATGTGGCGTTGTCCTTGAAGACAGTTTGGAAGCTTCAGCTTGTGCAAGATGCAGTGGCCAAATTGATAGTGGGGACCAGAAGGTCTGAGCATATAACACCAATTCTGGCCCACTTGCACTGGCTGCCTGTATGTTTCCAAGCTCAATTCAAGGTGCTGATCTTGACCTATAAAGCTTTACAGCAATTGGAATTACAGTAGAGCACCTCTTCCAGTAGGAACCTAGCTGTACACTATGATCAACATCTGAGGCCCTCCTCCAAGTGCTTCCTCTGAGAGAGGTTCAGAGGATCACAACAAGGGAGAGGGCCTTCTTGGTGGTGGAACACTCTCCTCAGTGAGGTCCATCTGGCATCAATATTGTCATCTTTTTGGTGCCCAGTTAAGGTTGTCTTCTACTGCCAGGCATTTGGCAGCATATGATGGGTATTTTAGTTTTTTTTTAACATGTGCTGGTATTATTTATTTATTACATTTTTATACCGCCCAATAGCCGAAGCTCTCTGGGCGGTTCACAAAAATTGGTAGCTTTATTGTTAATTGTTTTTTAAATGTTTTAAACAGTTTTAAATCCTTGAATGTTATATTATGTTTTATCATGATGCGAAGCACCCAGAGAGCTTTGGCTATTGGGTGGTATAAGCATGGAATGAATGAATGAATCAAAGAATGAATCAAAGAATGAGTCAAAACATTCAGCAAAATACCAGTAAGTAAAACTATGGTTGAAAGTATCAGCTTACTTGACTTGTCTTCTCATGAAATTCTCCTTGGCATAGCTGCTGCCATCTTGAATTTGAACTGAGAATGCTTGATGATCTTGCTCAAGGGTGGACCTACAATAACATGAATCATCATGTGAACAGGCATTTCAAATGTACATCAAATGTTATTGCAGATTCATTGCTCCTATTGCCTGTACCTCTTTTTGCACTGGTGCATTACAATAGCATATGAATAGTTTGGGACGAATTTGGAATATTTAGGGTATTCATTTCTAATACAACAAGTTTCCAGTCATCATGAAGTTTCTGCTACTGTAATGTGACATATAGTAGAAAAGTAGCATATTTTTGTAAGCCCTAAAGTTACAGTTCAAATGGCTTTGTCAACTAACTAAGTGAATAGATGGTATGGTTTCAGAAATGCTTAATGTTCTTCTGGTTATAAAATGCAAGCCTTCATTTTTGTTCAACAGCACAGCAATCAATTTTTCAATGGTTTATAAAGGATGTTTAAGGATGTTTTAATCAGTAAGAATAAAGGAGAATTACTATAAACTTGTATGGAGGTGGTATTTAATCCGGTTAGATTAAATAAGATTAATAATCAGCTTTCAGCAGATTGTTGGAGGGGTTGTGGTGAAAAAGGAACGTATTTACATATGTGGTGGGATTGTAAACATGTGCAAAAGTTGTGGAAGATGGTTTTTTATGAGATTGAGCAGATAGTGGGATTTAAAGTAGAGGTCACACCAAGTATTGCATTACTCTCACTGCAAGAAGAACTTAAATGTAATAAAGAAGCGAAAGAACTGATAACGAACCTGCTGACGGCTGCGAGGCTGATTGTAGCTAGGAACTGGAAGATCCAAGGAGATTATTGTATTGAAGAATGGTATAAAGAAGTGTGGGACATTGCTATAAATGATAAATTGACATGTAATATTAAAATGAAAAGAGGTATAGTAAAAACGAATGATTTTGAGAGAATATGGAAAAAGTTCCTAGAGTTTGTGTTTTCGAAGGGAAGTGGGAAACCACCAACAGATGAAACTATGAGTTTTTGGAAACAAGAATGAGATCTCGAGGTGGGGGGAGCACTGTTATGTTGAGTACGAATATGTTTAATAGCTTAAGTATGAATATACGATATCAAGGCAATTTTATATTTATGTATCATGTGGTTTTTGTTGTTGTTCTTGTTGTTGTATATTAAAAAAAGGATGTTTTAATCATGTATGCTGTGTTTTTAATCAGTTTTTAATGTGTTTTATATTCACTGTTGGAGACACGGGTAAGAAATTATTATTATTATTATTATTATTATTATTATTATTATTATTATTATTATTGGGGTTTTTTTTGTCTTATTTAAGAGTCAAAGTGAACACAAAAGCATTGCAGAGATAGAAACTTCACAAAAGTCTATGGAAATCTTTTAAAATGCACACATCACAGAAAAGACCAGTGTATACATTTATTGAAATGGGATGTAAGAGTGCTTTTCAAGGAAGTAGTGACTGATGATTTATGAACTGTCTGCAGCAAAGGGGGTTGAGTTGGAAACTCAGATTCCCAAAAGAAATATTCTGAATAAGTTCCCCAAACTCCTCAAAGGACATGTGCTCTAAAGCTGTATTATGTTGTAATGTATTCCTATTTAATGCATGGATGAATATTTTCTTTTCTTTTTTTAAAGTTGAATTATGCATGTGTTTCTGTGCTCTGATAGGTGTGTATGCATGAGGGTGAAAGGGTATTATAATTATGCTGAACTAGATGTCAGATGCTCTGTATTATAACTTTTTGTTGGCCTTGAACCAAAGCATATATCATAAGGGAAAACAGCCCTGGCACATCTTAGTTTCATTCACATCAAAATGTGTATATCCATATGCAAATACCACCACTGGATTCACACCCACTGAGCATTCTTTCCTTATTCAAATGAGTTTTCCTGGCAGCCAAGGTCAGCAAGCAGCCTGGAAACCAGGTTGGATTATTATCAAAAGATTTACATTTGAACAATTGACCTTTCCTGGCTTCCAGTGAGCCCAAATTAGTTAACTTTTTTCAGTGCCCTCTTTCTGCATACTATTGAAAACTCTCTGCGAGTTTTGTGAGGTGAGAATAGTCAGTTGGAATATTCTGGGTGCGTTCAGAACAATGTCTGTGCAGGTAATCACCTTTTTTTTTTTTAATCCTCTGGAAACTATTAGTGTTGACTGAACATGTGGACTATGCGGTCTCAAAGAATTCATTGACTGGGAAAATGGCTTGGTATAACATTAGGCAAAGTGAGGTAGCTGCCTCAAGCAGCTGATTTTGGGTGTCAAAAAAGAAGGGAAAATTATTATTATTATTATTATTATTATTATTATTATTATTATTATTATTAGCCCTGTTCAGATGACATGCTAAGCAACTGTGGTTAAGCATTTTCAGCTAAGCATTATGGCTTCACGTGTTGTCTGAACAGGCCCATATATATATTACTTCCAGAGAAAGGGAGAGACATGTGTGCGATTTTCTACCTCAGATGCCAAAATGACTTGGTGACCCTTATGTACTCTGCACTTGGACTTGGATGGTGGGTGGGTGGGGCACCATTTTCTGCCTTTGAAGCAAAATATCTTGCATCAGTCCTGGGCCCTTTGTTTTCTGCTTATTTATTTTTTATTATTAACATAAGGGCTGAATCAGCCCCAGGGAATGCCCAATTTGGCCAAGGCTCAGGTGATATTCTCCTGGATGATGTGCAGGTACATTTGGAATACTATTTCAGTATTCTTTTTGGAAACTATTCTGTGTATAATGGCAGAAGATCAAATGTCATAATAAAGCTTTCTAAATCGAATTATCTTTAGGATTTTCTTTTTTAAAGAAAGGAAAGGAAAGGAACCTCTCGTGCAAGCACTTGAGTCATTGCTGACTCTTAGAGGGACGCCTGCTTTTGCTGACGTTTTCTTGGCAGACTTTGCAGTGGGGTGGTTTGCCATTGCCTTCCCCAGTCATGGCTACCTTTCCCCCTGCTAGCTGGGTACTCCTTTTACCGACCTCGGAAGGATGGAAGGCTGAGTTGCCCTGAGCCGGCTGCCTGAGAACCAGCTTCCGCTGGGATCGAACTCAGGCCGTGGGGAGAGTTTTGGCTGCAGTAACTGCCGCTTACCACTCTGCGTGACATGAGGCTCTTAAGAAAAGACTCTGCTTAATTGTGGCTGTCAAGAAGTTGCCTGTGTCATCAACACAGGGTCTCTTTACTTCTTTCCTATTTTATTTTTATACTTGTAAATATATTTGTCCAATTAATTCTATTTTTCTCCTATTGGACTATTGGTTGGACGGTAACCAAACTGTTGTTTTTATACTGTTGTTTTTATGTTTCTGATGGTTTTTAAATTTTGTATACTTTTTAATGTTTACCATTTTTAACTGTTGTAAACCGCCCAGAGAGCTTCGGCTGTGGGTTCCAGTTTTGTAGAGATTTATAGGTCAAAACCAGCACTTTGAACTGCATCAGAAAAAGAATCGGAAGCCAGTGCGGGCGAGAGAGGACCAGTATAACATAGTCATAATCCCTGGTCCCAGTTCGAACTCTCATAGCTACATTTTGCACTAGCTGAAGTTTCTGGACCATTTTCAAATGAAGCCCCAGGGGGAAAAAAACCCACATCCTTTTCCCTCCCTCATATGCAAATATATGCAAATTCAGGCTTTGCCAAGGGCAGCATTAATGGAACAGAGCAGCAGTTCCTAATGTGATCAAGCACGTCTTGAGCAAGAGCATGAGAAATATGCTAGATGGGATGGAATTTTCTCAGCTTTGCTGCTGTTCCTCCTTCAACAAAGGAGCGTTCCTTCGGTCACATCCTCTCCGTCCTGAATTGCAGCACCTATAACAGGGGAAGGGCCATCAGCAGGGAAAATATTTTTCATGCCAGGAGAGAGATAGCTGAATCCCTTTAACTCAGGTTAAGTGTCAAGGATGATGGATATGCCATGGGTTGATTATACCTGAGGGGAGAAGGGGAAATTGCTGAGGAACATGGCACTTGTGCTTCTTTCAGACACGCTCTTTTGATGAAGCTACTTATGGTGCTGCCGTAAAAGGAAGAGGAGATGGTGCAGGAGTCTATAAAGCAGCCTTCCCCAGCCTTCCGGCTGTTTGGGACTACAACTCCCAGCATTCCTGACCATTGACCATGCTAGCTGGGGCTGATGGGAATCAAAGTCCCAAAAATATGGAGAGCACCAGGTTGGAGAAGGCTGCAAAGGTTGGCATTGATCCAACTCCTCAAGACGTTTGAGGATCTGAGACTACAGAGCGATAAACTGACAATATGATTGCTGCATAAATTTATGATTCCAACTTATGTTCTCCCACCCCTATTTATACATACATGCATACAATTCTGTAAGGGAATGAAGACTTTAGACAGTCTATCTAAAGCTAAGTCAGAGTCTAGAAAAGGGATAGGCAATCTCTTTGGGCCAGCACATTTGGCAATTTGAGAAACTTTGTGAACCGCCCAGAGAGCTTTGGCTATTGGGCGGTATAAAAATGTAATAAATAAATAAATAAATAAATAAATAAAATATCCTGGGTACTACCACAAAATGGCTGCCATTTGAGGCATAGTTAATCACAATGGTGAAGTAATTTGCTCAAAAGGCTGAGTACAAGGCAGAGGTGGAGTCTGATTCCGTAGCTAGACCTAAGGTTTATTCCAGGATCATCCCGGGTTCATCCCTGCCTGAGTGCTGGATGCCCTGTGTGGCACTTAGATGAACAGGTTTGACCCCAGGACAATTCTGGGATAAACTTTAGGTCTAGCTATGGCCTACGTCCCAACACACAAAACAATTCCTTTGAAGCCACAGTTTTCAGCACTAGCAGAAAACTATTTCATAGCAATGCCGGCTACTGCTAAAAAAAAGTGTTACTTTTTTTTAAAAAAGAAAATGCAAGGGGTAACACACCTTGGCAGGTGTCCACAGGCATTTGTTTTTCTCCCTCACCCATCATCCAATTCCATATTTGATGTATCTTCTGCATTCAGTTTAACATACATTGTTCTCCATAGCTGTGGAAGGCCTTTTCCTCCCAGATGTTTGTCAAAGACCAATGTGCCAATCCAGAGCTCTAGTGTGCACATGGAGAGGGCTTCTCTATTCAATTGAACTGAGGGTACAAGCCCACACATGCATCTTTTTGTGCATATGAAGTTATCCTCTCCATTGAACTGATTCAGAAAGCTCATAAGAACAAACCTAAGAATGTAAGAAGAATCGTTCAGCATGAGATCAAAACCTGTTCAGAAACCAAAGGCACAGTTACAAGATGGGGGATACTTGGTTCAGCAATACTACAAACAAGAAGGATCTTGGAATTGTTGTAGATTGCAAGCTGAATATGAGGCAACAGTGTGATATGGCTGCAAGAAAGGCAAATGGTATTTTGGGCTGCATTAATAGAAGTATAGCTTCCAAATCACGTGAGGTACTGGTTCTTCTCTATTCGGCCCTGGTTAGGCCTCATCTAGAGTATTGCGTCCAGTTCTGAGCTCCACAATTCAAGAAGGACGCAGAGAAGCTGGAGCGTGTTCAGAGGAGGGCAACCAGGATGATCAGGGGTCTGGAAACAAAGCCCTATGAAGAGAGACTGAAAGAACTGGGCATGTTTAGCCTGGAGAAGAGAAGATTGAGGGGAGACATGATAGCATTCTTCAAATACTTAAAAGGTTGTCACACAGAGGAGGGCCAGGATCTCTTCTCGATCCTCCCAGAGTGCAGGACACGGAATAATGGACTCAAGTTAAAGGAAGCCAGATTCCAGCTGGACATCAGGAAAAACTTCCTGACTGTTAGAGCAGTGCAACAATGGAATCAGTTACCTAGGGAGGTTGTGGGCTCTCCCACACTAGAGGCCTTCAAGAGGCAGCTGGACAAGCATCTGTTGGGATGCTTTAGGGTGGATTCCTAAATTTAGCAGGGGGTTGGACTTGATGGCCTTTTAGGCCCCTTCCAACTCTCTTATTCTATGATTCTATGATTCCGTTTCCCATAATGGCCAACCAGATGCCTCTGCGAAGACCACAAGCAGGACAAAAAAGGCAGCAGCCCTCACCCACTGGCATTCTCCAGCCTAAATGTCTTAAAATGATCTTTCCATTTGGGCAGGGAGTCATTTTCAGTCATTCAGTCATCAATGCAATGCAAGCTGGAACTGTCCTCCCTCATCATCTGCACACAGTCCTTAAATCTGGTGTGCCTTTCTAAAGAAGAACCACACTGCTTCTATGAAATGACTAACAACACACATGGAGAGGGAAAAATCTGGCACTGCTGGAGATGTGAAGGCCTGCTTCTATTGTGTTTACTCATCCTAAATCATCCTTTCAGAAGAAATGCAGCAGCTGAAAAACAAAACCCAGAAGGGAACATTTCTTTGTGGTAATATCAAGACACGAAGAAACTCATCTTAAATTTCTTCTGTCTAACTTGTATCCAGTTTTTATTAGCTTTCTTTTTTCCTCGTTTTCCTCTGTCTCCCCCCGCTCCACACCCCATACCCATTTTATAATCTTAACATTCAAGATGCCAAGACTTTACTGAGACTAGCTGTGTTCACAAGTATATTTGTGCAACCATAAATGAACGGGAAACATAAGGGCGTCAGTTCTTGTAGTCTCCTTTCCTCTGGAAGTCTCAAACCACAGCAATTCAGGGTGGGTTGTCACACCTCATTTACACATTTAGGGCACAATCCTATCTCGATGCTTGCAAACCTCAAAACTTTGGGGGCTTACAAGCATCCAATGCAAAGTGGGAGGAGCACTGCATTTTTGCTAGACTGGTTTTTTGCCCATTTAGCTGGGGCTCTGCAGAGCAGGAGGGAAGGAAGGTGGGGATGCTTCATAAGCTGGCCTCTCAAGTCCCCTCCCACCCCAGCCCACAGAAATGCCCCCTTTATCTCCTCTCCAAAGTTGCTCTTGCAGCCTCGGAGTAGCCACCGGCATGGTTCTCTTCCGCCAGCTGTGAGGGGAAGGTAAAGGGGGTAGGGCATGTGGATTCTTGGATCTGATGTCAGAGCGCTGTCTCCAGCCTCAGATCCAGGGATCTGAAATATCCTATGGCCCCCTCCAGATTCTGTCTAGGGGGCGTAGGGTTGCTCCCTCCATCATTCATGATGTGGCAGTTGTCCAGTCCTATAACCACTTGGAACTAGGCAGATATATTTTAGAGGTATGATATAGGCTCTCTTATTGGAGACTACAAGAAACTACCACTGCATGGTGGGTTTTTAACCAGTGTATGTCACAAATTGCCATGCGATTCCATCCAGGACTGCAGGATTTTATGATCTTATAATGCTGCTGTTCGTCTGCTATCTGAGTGCAGTCTGCAGCATTTCTCGACAGAGTTGATGTAACTCACTTTTTCATGTGCCTGGGCAGACATCCAAGCACCAGCAAGCCTCCTTCATGCACATCGTTAATGGGGCCCACAGAGGGATAGGTGAGATGTTTGTTGAGCTTGTATTTTAATGTGAGCTTAACACACTTCCACTTCAAACTGCACCCGAACCAGAACAAAGTTTGTGATAATATTCACACTTTTCAGAATTTTAAGATGCACTTCACAATTAGATGTGCACAAAATTGTGTATGATGGGAAAACATGTACACAAAAAGTACATGTGTACACAAAATGTACCTAATGTACACAAAATGTACATTAGAGAAACAAACACACAAAATCATTATATTAGGGGAAATTGCTTGAGGGAAAGGCATATCTTTGGAAATGTGAATGCAAAAATGCATGTATTAGGAGAAATACACACAAAAATATGTATGCATTTTCATGTGGACTTTTTTTGGGGGAAATGCAAACTGATGCGGAAATGGAATAGAAGGAACTTAATGATGGGAAAGTGAGAAACTGGGTGGAATAGACCTTGACAATTTTGTCCAGCCTTACCCCAGTCCCTCAACCACTGTTGCTATGACTTAGTTGCAAATCATTTACACATATTCCAAATCAATCGTGATCTGATTAAAATGAAGAGCTCATGGGCGTAGAATGAACATATGGAGATAACTAAAAGCAGCACCTCTAACTTCCCATCATTTTCTGTAACTTTTGCTGCATATGTTGCTCTCTCACCACATTGGCCATGGCTGCTTTGGGCTTAATCAGGCTTTTCTGTATGGGAAGAGCCCCTAAATACTATGGCAGGGGCAGCGGTGGTAGAAAGTCTGTCACTGAGATTCTGGGCCCAGTTTGGGGATAGGGGTCAGCATATGGGTAGTTCCTTTAGAGTTCAGGCTGGTTCTGACTGAAACCCAGAATGGATTCACAGCCCCCCCCCCAAAAAAAAATTGGAGCCACCAGCCTCCACTGGATTGTCCTCTTTAAAATAGGGCACCTGCATTTCAAAGCCATGAGTGAGGGTGGCAGAAAGATCTTGAGAATGGGAGAATGAAGGGATGGGATTTCATGGATAGGTTAAGGGGTGAGGGAGGGGCTTGGGGGTTCATGTGGGGCTGGCACAATGGGGTTTGATATGACTCAAAATCATCCAAGCAATTTCCCAGTTTGGGAGTGGGGATATAACACTGCTCATTTTGAGCCAATTTAGGAGGACAGGACATTTGCCCATCACGAATTATGACAAATAGCACTTGTGGCATTCCAGTCAGATTGGCTTTATGAAGCAGAACGCAGAAAGGGAGAAAAATGTAGATGGGGTGCCGTCATTTCCACAGGTGCAAATAAGGAATCATCATCCAGCTGGGCAAAATGAATTAGCCTCAGCAATCTTAGTTTGATCTGGAGTTCCTCACCCCATACACAAAAAAGACAGAAAAAAGAAAGGAAAGAGACTGCTCAGGGAGGGGGGTGGACTTCTACGATGGATGTCTCCTGCTATTTTAAATAATTTAAATCAAATCAAATCAGAGCTCCCAGTGTGCTTAAGATCCTGAACTTCAATTTCGACCAAAGCACTTCTTTTGTGGATGCAGTTCCTGCCCACACACTACGGCATCTGCTGAGTGGGCCTTTGAAGTCACAGTGTCTTGGACTGCAGCTGTTCTCAAATCCACAGAGGAACTGGCAGCTGTGTTTTTAAAAAACATTTCCTACTGACAGGCAAGTTCAATTAAAAATCAAAAACACATGGTGCCCTGATTTTATTACCTATCTGGGAATACTCATTCTCACAGATTGATTAAAATAAATTTGAATACGCTGATTAGTGAGATTGCATGAGATACAGATAGATGGCCACCGTTAAAGTTGAGTTTGTGGGGGAAAGTCAACATGCTTAAGATGAACATTATACCTTGAATTTTCTATGTTATTTGTGGGATTCCTTTACTTATACCTGGCAAATACTTTCAACAACTTAATGCTTTGTTTTGTAAATTCTTCTGCGGTTCTTCCTCATCTCAAATATCCTCGATGCAGCTTCCAATTAAAGGAAGTGGGTTTGGTTTTCCGGACCTTGCTTTGTACCATTGAGCTTATCTTGGCTTGTACTAAAGTTTTGATCTTTTCCAGTTCACTTGGATGTGCCAGCCTGGTCAGGTCTGGAATCCTTATGGTTAGAACCTCTTCCCAAATGGATGGCACTCGGTTCTTGACATATTAGATTAAATAACCGCCCTCTTACAATCATGGCTGCTAGAGAGGTGTGGCTTATGATATCACATCATTTACAGTTTGATCCACTCTGTCATGCAGAATTGACTTCATGGGGACATCCAGACTTAAGCAATGGAAACGAAGTGTTCCTGTGGAGGACATGGACGGATAACATGATTTTTACTTTGGATCAATTAATAGGTCTAGATGACGAGCTTTTGTCATTTTCTGATTTACCTGCTAAATATAATTTACCTACTATGGCAGAATGGCAATACTTGCAATTGCAACACTTACTGGGATCTAGGTTTGGTCCAGCCGCTTTCACAGCTTCAGAACCTCCATTATTGTTAGAAACACTTATAGCAGCTGAACAGACACGTCAACCCACATATATATATGCATTTAGTAGCAGTAAATAAATATAATACCCATGGTTTAAGACAGGATTGGAATAGCGAATTGGAGTCTCCTATTTGCCTAATCAATGGATTGTTGCCTTAGAGTCTGTATCTGAAGCTTCTATGGGTCTTAGGCTACGTCTTATTCAGCAAAGAATCTTGTTTGGGTTATTGGATTCCATAATGCCTTTTCAATAAGGGTCTGTATAACTTACATAACTGTTGGAGATGTAATGCACCTAATGCTTCTTTAATTCATATGTTTTGGCAATCCCCAGTAGTTGCTCCCTTTTGGGAGGAAGTTATAAGGATAAACTTTGTACTGAAACAATCTTTAATATGGAATGATGTGCATGACCTCCAAAGCTACCTACCGTCTTCTTGGAAGTTAACCCATGGTCAGCGCAAATGGATTTTCAGAGCCCTTACGACAGCTAAAATACTTACACTATCATGTTGGAAGGACAAATTTCATGCAGCACTTGGTGAAATTCCCTCTTCATCTCAACAGTCAACGCTGCAGGAGCCCTGCCCCCTTTTGTATCTGACACTCTAGTATAGCTTCTGCAGCTTTAAATGTTGTGATGTAGAGGGGATTTCACCAAGTGCTGCAGGCATACAAATGACACCTGCTGAAATTCCCTTTTCTATACAACTGTTAAAGATACAGGAGCCCGGTCCTCCTTTTCATATCGTCACCCTACTCGCATATGATTTGACTTAAGGAAAGGAAAATACAGATTATTTATTTTATTGTAGGACACATTATAATGGATGGTTTGACTTCCACACCCACAGAAATGGCTGGTGTTCTTCTACGCAGCAAACATTCTACCTCTAGCTGTCTACAATTTCACCAGATCAACGAAACTCTTTGTTCTTCTCAGAAATGCTCAGTTCACACCCATTCTCCTTCACCTTATTTTCTTCTTATAAAATGACAAATTAGTGACATTACTGTGCATAGGACTAACCTTCCAAGGCCAACTGTTATTTTATAGATTGAGGAATTGGCGAGAGAAATGTTTGATCATTATTCAAATAATTATAAAAAGCAACAACATAAAGGAAGTGCTAAATGAACGCATGGACTATTAATGGATCGTTCAGGTCAGAATCATGGCAGTGCAGTTAATACACTTTGAAAGGTTAATCCATCATATATATTTTTAATATATCAGTCGTATTTTGCAAGCTTTCATGGGCAATGATGTTTTTGAGTGTGTTTTTCTACTGCAGCAAAAAGAAGAGAGAGAAAAGAGAGAAGCAAGCTGGACTTCGAAATGAAAAGAATCAAACTATTTACGGGTTATTTTTCAATGGCCTGAAAAGATTCTGCAATTATGAAAATGTTCTTCACAAAAATGAGGGAAAACTAGCTTTCATGATTCATATTTGGGACTTGCGCCCTGTTTAGTCTCCTGCCTCGTTCCTTTAAAGAACATAACTTGGAGGGGCACTAAATCCTTTGAGGTGATAGGAAATCATTACCTGGCTGATCAAGTGGGATTGTCCAGTCCTTAAGATAATGACTTGGGCAGATTTATTATAAAAAACGAAAAAGGAACAATTATGGGTCATTTCCAGTAATATCCTTATGGGCCATAAATGTTTGTCATTTATATTTTTCTATTGAATATCAATATTGTTATAAGGAAGTGGCAGTCATTGAGAAAAGCATTCTTGAAGTATGTGGAGGTGGATAAATAATAGTGAGGGAGAGCAAGGAGAACTCTTTCTATAATTTAAAATGATGGTTTCTAGCTTGCCCCAGAGGCTCACATACAGTATGCCTTCCTCCCATCCCCGGCAAATGATCTTGCAAATCCTGATTTGGACTGTGGCGAAAAACAATTCCTTGTGTTATGGCGCAAGAGATTTAGCATTGCCCCAGTGCTGCCAGATATTGGCTTGGATCCACAGGACCATGAAGTGGCTTCTAGCCACGCAAAGGGGCTCGTCTGCTCCCCTTTCTGGCAACAGCCCTACATGCCCCTTAAAAGCCCAGGTTGAGGGAATCTCCAGGGCAACTTTGGGTAGATTGAAGGGCAGCTGCAGTGGTGGTGAAGTGGGGTGGATGGGAGGAGAGGTACCAGCAATCCTCAAATGTAGGGTGGCCATGTGCCCTGCTTTATAGAGGACGGTCCTCTATTTGAAGGCCTCTTCCATTTGAACGGCTGTCCAGTCCAAGCCTAGTTTAAAGATAAAGAACTCAGTTGCTCATCCACACTTAGCAACTAATCAGAAGACTGAATAGGCACACAGGCTACTTAGTCGCAGTCTTCTCCACTATGGCGAGATATATTGTATTTCTATTAAGACGATAATAATTCTTTCTAAAAGTGCATCTATCTATATAAATTTGCTTATGCAATTTCTGTGCAACCCTGCATTCTCTTTCTTTGGCAATACATAACTGGCCACATGCCTGCATAGAAATATCTTCTGCTCACGTACGGTAAGTCTTGGATTCAAGCCAATTTTGTTCCTCACTGGGAGATATTGGCTCCCCACTGACAGTTATTTGGAAGCAAATATTGTGCTTCATTGCAGAAAGGACAGCTAGGCCATAGAAAGAAGAGGCACTGGAGAAGGAGGCATGGGGCCTTTCTACACAAGGCTTCTATTGTGAGCTCATGCTTACTCATGGTAGTTTGTAGGTTCTTCACATGTTGTCATCATCCACTAGGACCTCTCCCGTGCTTTGCAACCATTATTGTGGGTTTTCCTAATGGGGAAAGCCTTGTATTTTTCCCTCAATGGCATTATAGAACCCTTGTGTAATGGTGCAATTTTGCTATACCAAGGCACCAACTAGTGGTTGTGTACTGGAATATAAGAGAGAGAGAGAGAGAGAGAGAGAGAGAGAGAAGAAAAATTGGGACAATAACATGTGTAGAGGAGCCAATTTTAATCCTGCAAAGAATCTGGAAGCAGAAGCTTAAGTAACAGTGCGGGTTAAAAGCCTCATGTAGAAAAGCCCATGGTGACCAACACATATCTGAAATCATAGGGATTTCTGCAACTTCGTTTTTCTCTGAAGGATACCCATAGGACAACAGTCTCTCATCATCCATCTCTTTCACACCCACTCCCCATTTCTCGGTTTTAACAGTGGGGATTCCAACTATGGATTTCATAGAGAATTGCCCACTGTGATTCCACTTATGCTTGGCTTGTAATGAAACCTTGGGAACGGATTCACATCCCTAGTTGCAGGTAGTATGAAAGAAATGTCTGCCTGTGGCACCAGTGGCAGCCAATGAGATCATAGAATAGCAGAGTTGGAAGGGGCCTATAAGGCCATCGAGTCCAACCCCCTGCTCAATGCAGGAATCCACCTTAAAGCATACCGGACAGATGGTTGTCTAGTTGCCTATCGAATGCCTCTAGTGTGGGAGAGCCCACAACCTCCCTAGGTCATTGGTTCCATTGTCATACTGCTCTAACAATCAGGAAGTTTTTCCTGAAGTCCAGCCAGAATCTGGACTTTAACTTGAGCCTGTTATTCCTTTAACTTGAGCCCGTTATTCCATGTCCTGCACTCTGGGAGGATCGAGAAGAGATCCTGGCCCTCCTCTGTGTGATGACCTTTCAAGTACTTGAAGGGAGCTATCATGTCTCCCCTCAATCTTCTCTTCTCCAGGCTAAATATGCCCAGTTGTTTCAGTCTCATGGTTCACTATGTTTCATGGTTCACTGTGTGAAAATGCTAGGGTATGAGAGTTCAGGGTATAGGTGGTATGACATTTCCACCCATACGTAAGTGCCAGTAGGCAGTACCGGAGGCCATACAGTGGATCATCACCACCCATGTTGACTAATGATATCAGCACAGACAACAGTCTAGTCAGCCATCTCCATTTCCACATTGCTGACTGTGTCTCTGTTTAAAGCATGTCTTCCCAAGACTTGGGTTTTGACCAGAATTTACCCAGTTTGCACCTCCCAGACCAGACCCAAACACAGACCTGATCGTGATCTGCAATCAAATCTGAACATTTCCAAGCTTGCGATGCAATTCACAGAACCCAAAATGAGTATGGAAAAAATGTGTGCTTATGAAAAATGAGCGGAAACACACTTTAATCAATGGGAGAAAAATGAAAACATTTAAAGAATGTGCACAAGTAATGCACAGGAAAATATGCATAACTTTTGCATTAAAAAAAAGAACATACCTCAAAGTTTGCAATCTGATATGGACACAAGTCAGAACAAAATTAGGAAAAATCCGATGGGCTTGGGTTTTGCACACCACTACGTTCAGCTCTCTCAAAAACATGTGTCTTGTCTCCAGCTTTGTTGTCTTATTTATTTGTCTGATACTGGAATGCATATGATGTTCCCAGTTTCTGTAGTAGCCCCTCTGTCCCTTTGTGAAGCCTTTTAAATAGACCAATATTTTACTTCCAGTATCCATAGCCTCAATACTCTCGTGTGTCTTTTTCAGTTCAAATGCATTTGTCCAACAGAACGCACCTTTAAAGTGTCATATTGCCAGGAAAAGGAGTGCTTGATTTAATAGTCCATTTACCTCTCCCAATATTTGAGGAGTATAATTTCGACCATGTGGTGCTCTAAGACCCATCGCTTTAAGATATATAATCACTGAGTATGTGAATCACTTAAAGCTATTTGTTATGTTTTGCCTTTCGACTTCTCAAGGGCAGGTTTACATATTGCATATTTAATGGATGTAGGGGGAAAAAGCACATCCAGGAAACATTTAAAAAAGGTGTATTTCATAAGTGGGGTTTCAACAGAGAAATACATACACTTGCTATAGCTATTCCAAATAGGTGAGGCTGGGAGATTAATATGATCTATCGTTGCATCTGTTTGTAAAATACGTATATGCAGAGTATACTATCAACATGAGCTTTAATGCCCAGAGAATTCTGACTTCCTAAGTTTGGGTGACATGTCCATGTTCTTTGCTTGTTAGCCTGGCCTCTCCCATTTCCCCTTCTGCTCTGTCATTTCATCTACCCTGTGCCTGTTTGCATTCTCTTCCCCTCCTTATTGTTTTATTATGATTTTATTAGAATGTAAGCCTATGCGGCAGGGTCTTGCTATTTACTGTTTTACTCTGTACAGTACCATGTACATTGATGGTGCTATATATATAAATAAATAAATAAATAATAATAATAATAATAATAATAATAATAATAATTTAGTGAGGGTTAGGTTGCAAGCTCTTTGGGACAGGAACCTTCCTCTTGCTTGTATTATTCTGTGAAGGAAACAGTCAGGTTGATTACAACAGAGGGATCATAGCTCTGTAGTAGACCCCATGCTATGCATGTAGAAGGTCTCAGGATTTTTTTTTGGGCATTTCTAGTGATTTATTTATTTATTTCCCGCCTTTTTCCTCCAAGGAACCCAAGGCGGTGTACTTAATCCTCCTCCTCTCTATGTTATCCTCACAACAGCAACCCTGTGAGATAGGTTGGGCTGAGAGCCTGTGACTGGCCCAAAGTCACCCAGTGGGTTTCCATGGCCAAGTGGTGACTAGAACCTGGATCTTCTGACTCCCAGTCCAACACCTTAGCCATTACATCACACTGGGACCTCTAGACCTCTAGACCAGGGCCCTTGCTGGCTTGCACATTGGGGCAGGGGGACTGGAATTGGGGCTGCCTTCTCTGTCCAATGCCTGGACAAAGTTATTGCTGCACATTTTCTTGCATGCTAATTAGAATCATAGAATCATAGAATAGTAGAGTTGGAAGGGGTCTATAAGGCCATCGAGTCCAACCCCCTGCTCAATGCAGGAATCCACCCTAAGGCATACCTAACAGATAGTTGTCCAGGTGCCTCTTGAAGGCCTCTAGTGTGGGAGAGCCCACAACCTCCCTAGGTAACTGATTCCATTGTCATACTGCTCTAACAGTCAGGAAGTTTTTCCTGATGTCCATCTGTAATCTGGCTTCCTGTAACTTGAGCCTGTTATTCCATGTCCTGCACTCTGGAATGATTGAGAAGAGATCCTGGCCCTCCTCTGTGTGACAACGTTTTAAGTATTTGAAGAGTGCTATCATGTCTCCCCTCAATCTTCTCTTCTCCAGGCTAAACATGCCCAGTTGTTTCAGCATTCTATGCTGCTGTCTCTGATCTACAGGATATAATCATATGTAACTGAATATCTTGTCACAACAGTCTATGAATCCAGATAATAAAGGGCAGGAGGGTGACTTGTGGCCTTTGGACTACTTTTATGTGACTCTTGGCCTAATTTGAAACGCTCTCTGCATGTGATCGGTTCAGACGTCTAACAAGTACGACCTCTCCCATCCTTGGAATCCTGCTGGGTGGGAAGGAAGAGGAAGAAAGGGAAAAGGGTGTGTTAGAGAGAAAAAAGGAGGTGGCAGAAAGAAAAAGAGGGAAGGGTGAGCCACTTTGGTCCTGCCCTTCGCTGGCTTTGGCCCCATCCACCACTGGCAGGTGGCTCCGCAGATTACCTGTGAGGGTCTGTGGCTCTCAACAGAAAAAAGTTTTCCAACCCCTGCTTTAATATATTTAGCACTCCACTGTTCTTCAGCCTAGGTGGACAAACTCAGCACATGACTCTGTCACTCGGTCCTTATACTCTTGAGGCCACGGTCCTACCACTCTACGCAATATCCTCTGACTTCCCCCTTCACGTATCCAGTGGCCTTCTTGTTTCTCAACCCCCCTCCTCATTCAGAAGGAAGAATATACTCCCCACATGGAGCCTGGGGAACTGCATGCCATTGGATACACCAGGAAGGAGACAGAACAACTTTGAGTTGCTATACCTGGCAACGCACAATGGAGGTGCAGTGCAGAGGGGCTGCTGATTGTGATGGGGATGGCTGTATTTTCCAACGTGAGTAGTGGCAGGATCGTGGCATAAAAGTTCAGGAACTACACTATTAACATAGTGGCACTTACAATGGATCAGGCGATATACTCTCATCTCAATGCCTCTTGTGTGAAGAACTGGGAGATAAGGCGGATGTGAGAAGGGATCTAACTTTAGAATGACTTTGATCCAGAGTTCCAAAATGTCCTCCAATGAACAAGGAAGGTATTGTAGCTCTGGAGAAGAACCCCACCTAGGTACCAAGTCCGTGATTGGAATGATTATCTACTTTCCGAAGACTTTCTCCCATTGCAGAGTCTATATCTACCCAGGAAGCCTATCTACAGTAATATGACCGTAAGTGATTTCATCATTTCGGAAACTGACAAATTGAGTAAGGAGTAGAAAATCACTTACTTTTACTGTCATTGTAAGCATTAGCAGTACATAGATCTCTTTCTGAAGAAGCAGAATGGAAGAAGTAGAATGCAATATTCAGTATTATCATGCAATATTAAACATTTTAGAGCTATGGCCAACTATAGCATTTTTATGGGGATATATAATAATTCACCTTTTTTAAATCCCAAATTCTCATTCCCCATCAGACATATGCAATACGTTATCAAAATATTAAAAATCCATTCCTTTTTAGAACACCATTACATTTTATTTTTAGAAGTGGAAGGTGGTTTTTTTTCCTGTTGTTGGAGGTGTTACACTTCACATCTTTTTTAGAGATCCAGAAATAAATCAAACTCTTGAAAAACGGGTTAATGAAAACTCTTTTGAATCTAACGAGGAGCCACAGATGGACAGGCATGCTCCCTCACTCTTTGCTGCCCCCGAGGCAATGCCTTGAGATTAGAAGCATATAGGGTGGCTGGGTGTCCTCTTATAGAAGACAGTCCTCTATCTGAAGAGCTCCCAGAGGACAGTCCTCTATTTTGAAGCCGTCCTCTATTTGAAGGTCAATTCCAAGTCCAGTTTAAAGATAAAGGACCAGATAAAGAAAGAAAAGCAGAGTTGAAGTTGCCCATCAACAGCAGATTGAGCAAGGCATAAAGGTCACCTAGTCACAGAGACAGTTCACACGCAGGCATGACATGGGTCTTGAAGTTCGGGAATTTCTTACTGGCTTGGCTCCCCAGACTGGAGTCCATGGACCATTGTGCTTGCCCGACTTGGCATGTGCTGAGTCAGGCCAGTACCTGGTTCTCTGCTGAGTCACAAAATGGCAGCTTGACCTTACCCCCCCCCTTGGAATAATGGGCTCAAGTTACAAGTACAACACAAATAAAAGCACCATAAAATACATACAACTAATTCAAACGTTTAAAACCAGTGCATCATTGGAACTAATGACCTAGGGAGGTTGTGGGCTCTCCCACACCTTCAAGAGGCAGCTGGACAACCATCTGTCAGGGATGCTTTAGGGTGGATTCCTGCATTGAGCAGGGGTTGGACTCGATGGCCTTATGGGCTCCTTCCAGTTCTACTGTTCTGTGATTCTATGATTTTTTTAAAGGGACATAGTTTGTATGTTCCATTTCCTTGTGAGTATATAAAGACCAGGCAGGTTGCAAAATGATATATATGATCCTAAGCATGATTACTCCACCCACTTATTTTCTACCAAGTGTGCTTAAGAGTGTAACAGTGCTGTCCTATATATATATACTCAGAAGTAAGCACCACTGAGCGCTATAGGATTTACTCCCAAGAAAGGGTATACATGGTAGCCGTCTCAAGGCATTTGCTTTTCTTTCCTCCCTTGCCAAAAATGCTCCCTGTCTTACTGAGAATACATGTTGAAACAGCATTTCTTTTGGTTCAAGATGCTTTGCTTTTCTATTTTTCTGCTGATCTTTTATGCATACCTCGGAGTAAGGGATAGTATGCTACAAGAGCAAAATACCTTACCTCCTCATTTTGTTTACCCTGTGCCTAGCTAGTCAGCTCTGATCCCTCAGTGTTATCGAACAATATTACTTTGCATGTTGGCGTTCGCACAGCGATGCAGAAGAGGAAGCTTTGTAATTATAACGCCACAACAAAAATTGGCAGGGGACTGAGGTACGCATCGTAGCCGAAATGACTTCTTAAGAATCTGCTCAAGAAGCTACCCTCTAGCATCGGAGCATTCAAGACGGCAGAATGCATTTGAAATATGTATTTTATACATCGGCTGTTCTGTTCGAGGTCGTATCATCAGCTGAGAGTCAGAGAATGTCTAACAATCATGTCACTGATAGTTCAAGGATTCTTTCTGATAAGAGGTAATCCCAGCTTATATAAAAGGGAGCTGTGCTGTGATTCAATGAACAAATGTTGCACTTCACGCCATTAGAGGAATAATAATAGGCATTCTTCGAAGACTTGGCAGTTGGCATCGGGAGAAGTCTGCCTTACAGTAAATAAGGTCTCTCTCAATGTCCCACCAACCGATTACTCCCATTGTGACAATGGGAGCTGTTTTATGCATGCAAGTCAACGCTTCCTGTTGCAGTGAGCAAACACGCATGTGTGAACCCAGACTTGCACTGTAATTTAGAAAGCCAGGGCAACTCTGACAATAAGAATGACCATAAGATTCAAGGTTCGGAGTGGAGCCTACAGGTTCTAAACCACTAGTTCTCACATTCCGTTCTTTCTTTTTAAACCCCCATTTATCAAACACACCCATCTGCTAGAAACTGTCTTCCCTCGAGCCCGCTTGGGGTTATCCTAGGTAATATCACCTAAAATGGGCAACATTGTAGGAGCATGACGCAGCTTGTTCTATGGTGCTTTAATCCATCATTTCAAGAACTACAGAGCCCTGCCTCTTGGAGGAATACAACAATGGTCCACAGACTAGAAAGGCAACTTCCCTGGGCCAGATGAGGCCTATGAGCTAGAGGTTGCCTTCCTTGAATACTCACGAGTTCTTGTTTTGGTGCTTTGATGCCAACAGCTTTATTTTGGCCATAGAAAATATGGATACTATGGATGGAATAAGCAGGCATATTCTTCATCCTGTGCTGGAAAATGGCAGCTTTGGTATCGATGATGATGATGATGATAATAATAATAATAATAATAATGATAACAACAACAAACATTTGAACGTATAAAATGTGGGCAGGTGGGATATAAACATACAGATCTCCCACGCACCCGCATTTCATTGTGTCCTGAGAAAATAAGAGAGTGCAGACTTCATTCAGAAAGAAACACAACGCAAATGGATGTGAAAGGTAAGTGAATTCAAGAGTGTTAGAATTTGTGCGGTGTGTATATATACTTCATTACGAGACATAAAGGTGCAAAGCAATCCAAAGTGTGCTTACCCAGAAGTAAGTCCTATCATGTTCAGCGGGCCTTATGCCTTAGTAAGTGAGTTTAGGATTGTTGTCTTAGGCCAGATCTCCACCAAGCAGGATATTGCGCTATGAAAGTGGTATGAAAGCGATATATAAGAGGCAGGAGCCACACTACTACTTTATAGTGGCACTGAAGTGCACTAACAACTGTTGGGGCCCATGGCACATACCATATACCGCTTTCATACCACTTTCATAGTGCCATATCCTGCTTGGTTTATATCTGGCCTTAGAGGTACAGCATTGCTGGTTACTACCGCCATGGACAGATCACCAAGCAGGATATAACACTTTGAAAACGATTTGAAAATGGTATATGGAATGTGTCATGGGCTCCAACAGTTGTCAATACCATTATAAATTGTTATAAAGCAGTAATGTAGATCCTGCCCATGGCACTTTTTTTTCATCCTCACAGCTCTAGCCTAGTACAAAGATTACTCCCCATTCTCATTCTCCTGCAAGACGCTTAATGAGGACTGCAGCTGCTGCTACCAGTTGCCTATGCAGTAGGCAGCTCACACTGAATACCTTCAATTATACCCCATATGTAATTGCAGTTATACCCCATATGTAATTGCACACTGAATACCTGAAATTACAGTGCCTGACCGCTTCGTTCAGCCTTGGAAGCTTTACTAACAGTGCCACACACTGTTTGCCTTCTGTCTACTAAAGACAGGGCATTTAGTTTGACCGCACCAAGCTTATGGAGCTCTTCACGAGCTGGTATTAAGCAAACACCATCACTGTTGAGTTTGCACCGCTGTCTCGGAATAGTTCTTTTCAGGCAAGTTTTCCCTGATCTATGATCCACCTATATCTTTATCATTGTTTTTAAGATTGGCTTTTAGTGTTGTCGGAAAACCTGTTTAGGAGTTCCTAAACTGGGGCCTAATCTACCCCAAGAAGGATACTGCACTATGAAAGCAGTATGAAAGTGGTATATAAGAGGTAGGAGCCACACTATTGCCTTATAGCGGTATTGAAGGGCACTGACAACTGTTGGGGCCCACTGACACATACCATATGTCACTTTCATACTGCTATATCCTGTTTGGTGTGGCTACTGCCTCTTATATACCACTTTCATACCGCTTTCATAATGCAATAGCCTGCTTGGTGCAGATTAGGCCTGGGTTTGGATAACATGCAAGATGAGGGAGCGCATTAGCCTCCGTTGTCTTGCTCATTGCCCTCTACTTGTGGAGGGCCGTTTTCTGAAGAGAAGAGTCTCCTGTATGTGTGGAGGTTATCCATGCAGTTCAGAATGTTGATTTTTCAGTGTCCTAGAACACATGGAGCACCCTCATGGATATCAGAGGCTCTCCTACTCAGACAATTCTGCCGTAAGAGTACAGGTGGATGAACGCGACAACAGAGGGGGCAGGGCTAGCGCACTCCCTCTCTTCATGTGTTTGCTATATCCATTTTGTTAACACCTAAATAGGGTTTTATTTATATTGGATTATATATTATACCATAGAATAGTAGAGCTGGAAGGGGCCTAGAAGGCCATCGAGTCCAACCCCCTGCTCAATGCAGGAATCCATCTTAAAGCATCCCTGACAGATGGCTGTCCAGCTGCCTCTTGAATGCCTCTAGTGTGGGAGAGTCCACAACCTCCCTAGGTAACTGGTTCCATTGTCGTACTGCTCTACCAGTCAGGAAGTTTTTCCTGATGTCCAGCTGAAATCTGGCTTCCTGTAACTTGAGCCCATTAGTCCGTGTCCTGCACTCTAGGATGATCAAGAAGAGATCCTGGCCCTCCTCTGTGTGGCAACCTTTCAAGAGTGCTATCATGTCTCCCCTCAATCTTCTCTTCTTAGGCTAAACATGCCCAGTTTTTTCAGTCATTCTTCACTGCTCAGATTTTTTTTTACAGACTCAAGGAAAGATATATATAAAATAAATACATGTTTACAGTGTTCTTTAAAATAACGCACCAATCCTGTCATTTAATCCTATGAAACTGGCTACCCAATTTTACAGCCTAAATAAATGAATACAAAAGATGTATGTGCATATTAAAGTGTGGTGATGTTTTCATACCCCCCACCCACTTCACAGGATGGCCTCTAAGTCCTTTGGAAAGTTCTAGTGTTAATGATTATATATGAAGACATTTTTATCAGCTGTCTTCGAGTAACGTTGCAAGCAAAGGCAATCCATCAACACTCCACTTGTGCTTTCTTTCACATTAAGCAATCTGTTAAGCGGCCATTTCCATGCAGAGTACAATGAATTTTTATTATTTCTGAGGGCTGAAAATGACTTCAGAGTCTCCCAATCTGGAACGCTCATGATGGCAGATGCAGCCATAACTGTGAAACAGCAAGGCAAATATTTTAATAATGTAAATCTCAGAGTTTCTAGCGTAATCTCCTATCCTAAGGGCAGTTCATATATTCCATTGTTCTGAAAGGGAGCCCAACAGAGCACTTCTTTCCCCAACCACCAGACCTATTAAGGCCAGAACTAGATGTCATATCAGCATGTCCAGAGAAGAGCAACTAAGATGGTGAGAAGTATTGAAAGAAAGTTCTGTAAGGAATATTTGAAAGAGCTGGGAATGTTTAGCCCATGGAAAAAAGGATTAAGGGGAGAGCCAGTGTGGTGTAGTGGCTGGAGTGTTGGACTGGGAGTCAGGAGATCCAGGTTCTAGTCCCCACTCAGTCACTTGGTGACTCTAGGCCAGTGACGGCCTCTCAGCCCAACCTATCTCTCAGAGTTGGTGATTCTGAGAACAAAATGGAGAGGAGGAGGATTACGTACTCTGCCTTGAATTCCTTGCATGAAAAAAGGTAGAATATGAATGCAATAAAATAAATAAATAAACAAACAAACCAACGATAACAGCCATCCAGTATCAGAAGGGCTGTCATGCAGAAGGTAGAGGAAACTTGTTCTTTGTGGCTTCAGGGGGCAGGCCTTTGACCAATAGGGAAAACTGCAGGGAAACTGATTTTGGCTAAACATTAGAAGTGACTTCCTAAAGGTAAGAGCTGTTTGACAGTGGAACAGACCACCTTGGGAAATTGTGGGCTCTCTTTGCTGGAGGTATTTAAGCAGAGGCAGGGATGCTTGTGGTCCCAGGCATATTTACCATGTGAATAAGTAAATGTGTGTAAATTGCTCAATGATAAACGCTTGGAAACTTCAGCTTGTCCAGAATGCTGCAGCCGGCCTATGGAGACTCCCTTGTTGCAGCAGCTTCACTGGCTACAAGTCTGCTTCCAGGCACAATTAAGAGTGCTAGTTACAACCCACAGAGCCCCGGACCAGGTTATTTGAAAGACTCCATGCTCCCATATGAGACTGACCAGATATCATCTGAGTAATAGATATCCCTGGGTGCAGAGAGGCAAGGGGTGCACAAACTCTTGCACACAATGCATAGTTAAACTATGGAATTCACTACCACAATATGTAGTGATGGCCACTAATTTGAATGGGTTCAAAAGGGGGTTGGATAAATTCCTGGAGGAGAAGGCTATGAATGTTGTGTGCTATCTCCAGTATTCGAGGCAATAAGCCTGTGTGCCCCAGTTGCTGGAATATATGGGTGGGAGGGTGCTGTTGCACCGTGTCCTGCTTGTTCATCCCTGGCCAATGGCTGGTTTGCCACTGTGTGAACAGAGTGCTGGACTAGATGGACCCTTGGTCTGATCCAGCAGGACTCTTCTTATGTTCTTAACCTTTTTGCTGCCCAAGGAGCACTGCATAAGGTGCTAGGTGGGCAGATAAAGCAGCAATTCGGGCTGCTTAGGGGACGAAGAAGAGGCAGACTCCTCCCTGCCCTGCAACTCCAATCATCATGTAACACCGCCACTAGTGCCATGGGTTTTGTGGCAGTGGTGATTTTCGCGGCAGCAGTTGAGGGCTGCCCTTGTAGCTCATGGACGAGGAAAAACAAACTGAAGCTGGATCCAGACAAAATGGAGTTGCTCACTGTCAAGGGCCCCAATCTGGGTTTGGAGGTGTGTCAACCAGTTCTGGATGGGGCTACACTCCCCCTGAAAGACTGTGTTTGCAGCTTGGGGGTGCTCCTGGATCTGTCAAATGACAGCCCAGATAGATGTGACAACCAGGAGTGCCTACTATCAACTTCGGCTGATACGCCAGCTGTGCCCCTTCCTAGAGTTAAAAGACCTAAAGACGGTCGTGCACATGCTGGTAATTTCGAGGCTCGACTTTTGCAATGTGGTGTACGTAGGGATTCCTTTGTGCCTCGTCCAAAAACTTCAACTAGTTCAAAATATGGCAGCCAGGTTGATCACCGGCACATCTAGGGGTGAGCATAGTACCCCAACATTAAAAGCACTCCACTGGCTGCCAATCAGTTTCTGGGCGAAGTACAAAGTGTTGGTCATTACCTTTAAAGCCCTACATGGTCTGGGCCCAGGTTACTTGCAGGATCGTCTTCCCCCGTACAATCCACCTCGCATACTCAGGTCCTCTGGGAAGAATTTACTTCAATCAGTTAAAACTAGGCTGACAACTGTTACCCAGAGGACCTTCTCTTCTGCCACTCCCAGTTTGTGGAATAGCCTGTGGGAAGAGATTCATCAACTTAATAGTCTTTCTGATTTTAAGAAAACCATAAAGACTGATCTCTTCCAGCAGGCTTACCCAGATGAATTTTAAGATGTCCGATTGTTATTTTAATATTGTATCCGTTTGATATGTTTTTAATCAGTTTTATGCATTTTATGATATTTTTGTATTGAATGTTGTTCCCTGCATCGATCCAGAGGGAGAGGTGGCTAAGAAATAAACAAACGTATTATTATTATTATTATTATTATTATTATTATTATTATTATTATTATATCGCCCTCCCTCTGCTTTAGGCTGATTGCCACATCCATGTTCCTCATTTGATGACAGCAAACTTTAAATAATAATTTGCACACGTGAACGAACAAGGGAAATCATAGGCGGCCCTTTCAAGGCACCTCTCATCACGGCAAACACAATGTTTTTCCAATTATATCAGTTCACATTCCATCAACTAGCGCTGAGCAATGTAGATGCAGGTGTGGAATGGTCCTTTCAGAAAAGGACATCCAGGAATGTGCTTTGGTGTGGTGAGGGATGCTCTATCTTTTTGCTGAAATTCTGCATGATTTGCATTAAGTTTTAAGAGCATTATGCGTGTTCTGCCTGTAATGCATTCTTTAATAAGAAAAACAGCAACCCTATCCTCAGATATTTGGTTGCTTTTCCTGATCAGATCACAGTGACCAACACACACATTATTGTTATTATTTACATTTATATACCGCCCCATAGCCAAACCACCCTGGGCAGTTTACAAAGATTAAAACATGGAACATTAAAAACCGCTATACAAAATTTAAAACCATGAAAAGCATAAAAACAGATTAGACACAATATCCATTTAAAACAACTATTCTGTTAAAGTGTATTTGTCACCCAAGGAATAAGAACCAGGGAACAGTCAAGAATCCCAGTGGAGTTATTCATCTAACCCACACAGGAAATGGACATGTGTCACATATCATATTTGATGAACCATTTACTTGAGTTATTTGAAGAGGCTGATAGATATTCCGGGTGGGCTGATAAATCTTCTGACAAGCATTTCCATTTCTCTTGCTTCCTGGCCTAAAAGTATGTGTCCTTTACCGAAGTATTTAGAACAGAAATTACTCACCAGAAATACAATCCTAAACTTACTACGTTGGAAATAGTTATCACTGAAACCAAGGGTAGCTGTATGGGGCAGTATGGGGTGCGGTGGGGGAGACCTGGCCCTCGCCTATATGACAGTGGGATAGCTCCTCATTAAATAAAACCCCGATTTTTCATTGATTCGAACGTAGGTAAAGAGCGTCACACTGCAGCAACAACAGCGATTTATTTCCTGAATTATTTTTTTATACTGAGTTATTACTGCGCATTATCGCATTATCCCATATACGATGATAAAGAGTAGAAGTCAATGAAGCTATAAATCTTATCTGTGGAGCTCCACAGACTAATATAACACACAAACCGAGTGGGAGTGGGAGGGACGAGGCTACAGAGGGAAAGGAAGGAGGCTGCCTGCCTGTTTCCTGCTCTGTTCCCATTGCTCCTCGTAAGGAAATTCAAAGAAACAGCCTCCATGAACTGGGAGTGGGTGACAGGGGGATGGGATGAGGCTACAGAGGGAAAGGTATATATATATATATATATATATATATATATATAGAGAGAGAGAGAGAGAGAGAGAGAGAGAGAGAGAGAGAGAGGAATGAATTTGTATTAAGAAGCTTTCTCTGCTTAACTCCGCAGAGAGACTTCAAAGTAAAATCGGCGCGAACGAAGGAGGCAGCGGATTGGTGCAAAATTGGGAAATGGGCCAATCACGTTATCCTACCCTCAAAGCTCCACCCACATGTCAAAATCCGACATAACTCCCCCAAAGACACACAGCCATAACGTGGTGCAAACTTGGACCCAATCTAAAAATTACGGTAAATCATGAATGCAAATATGCGCATTATTGCAGTTAAAACCTAGCGCTGAGGCGAATGGACGGCTGCATCACGTAACCCAAAACGTGAATATGCACATTTAGGTTGGGGTAAAGAAGCCGTATAGACAAGCCCCAAGATAGCATTTTGTAGCCCAGATGTCACAGAGAAATCATATCATATCACATCGTATCAAACCAAATCAAACCAAAAAATAGGCATGAATTTTCCAGGTAAACAAAAATCCCCTATGTGAGCAGGCTGCAAATTTTGATCAAGCTTTCAGCCACATCTACCCAGCTTTCACCTTCGTCCTGTGATGTCGCCCTTCTTTATCATATTACATACACTGATGATTCCAATCACGTTTTGATCCAAATCAATGGAGTCTGCAGGATGTCTTTATTTATTGTTTCTTAGAAGGGAGGATTCTGCTCTCAAAGCTTGGAGCAGACAATAAATTACTGGCCTTGTCATCTGGCTATATAGCAAGAGAGCATTCCAGCGCACTGCACAGCTGGCCTCAGTTAAGCACGCTGTGCTTGCTTGGATTGGTATTGCCTTTCGCTTTTGCCAGGATATTGCATTACAAAAGGGATGCAGCAGCACCAATTCCTTTCCTTGTCTCTTCTACAACGATGGCGAATCCCCTGCCTGTAATCTGCAGAGAAGTTCAGAAGTTAACGGCCAATGCTTTTCAAAATAGTCATCTACCGCATATTTTGCAGTCCCCAGATGTTTCCTCCCTAAAAGTTAGCACTCTTCACACGCTTTGGCACGCCTGCTGAAAAATGTTTACTTATTCAAAATCAGCTGACAAACGCTTCTCTGTCGAGCAGTATCATCCCATTTACGGCTTTTGCCCTGAAAGGCGGCGAAGAAATGTTTCAGATAAATAAATAAATACTATTACTGACTGTGTTCATTCATGTAGGCAATAATCCTGCACCATATGGGGGGCACAGAGAGCAGGGTGCAGAGGGGGTCCCATGAAGGTCTGTTGCAACTTCTGTTCCCAAACTAACCACTGTGGGGTATGTGCTATTCCTGTACCATGCATGCCTCAACATAGCCTGGCAGTTTATCAGGAAGGTCTCCTGGGTTTACCTAAGAGCATCCAGCTGATTGTTCTTTCCCAGGCCCCAAATATTCTCAGGAGATGAAGCACTCTGTTTATTTAAAGCCCATTTCATGCATTACAACCCTCCTGGGGCCCCAAGTGCAGCACCTCTCAATGCTACACTTAAAACATCTTGGGGTGTACATCTTAACCACTAATTATTTTAATAGAAGAGCAAAACTCTGGTGGACATTTAAAATATCTGGGGGGAAACAGATATATCACACATGACCTTTTTTAAAAAATAGTTCTTAGCTCATAACTATTACTTTTTTTATGTGTGAGATATTTGGTTCCCCACTCCCACCCTCCAGGATATTTTGAATGTCCACCAGAATTTTGTTAAAATGAAAAGAAAAAATTGTGACGTTGTTTATTTGCTAATGTGGTGTGTTGCCTTCAGGGAAGGTCTTTGGGGCCACGGTCCAAACCCCCACTGTGCGGAATGGCCCCCATGCACAGCATGACTGGCTTATTACATTTTGAAATAAGCGAATTAATACACATTGGCCTGGCCTGGTTCACATGGTATGGGTTGTCATGATATGCAAAAGTGACAAACCATGCTTAATATAGTTTGTTAACAATGAACAACCCAGAAAAGGAATCCATGGTTGATTCTCGGGTTGTGAATTGTGGGTTGCTTAAACCATGGGTTTTCATTACGTGTGAACCCAGGCCAATGCTCATGTGTTGTTTTGCTAGTCTACAGAGGTGGTGAACAAGAGCGGTACAAAAATCCAGCTGTACTACAGCATCACAAAGTAGGGAAGAAGCAGGCGGAGGAGGAGGGACACAAACAACCTAGGGATGGAGAAAAACCAAGGTTTGTTCAATGATCTGCCACACAAACTTTGGCTAGGGCAACATACCACGGCTTAGCATTATGTGCGAACAAGACCATTACCATCTAAAGAGCCCTCCATATCAGATCAGAGTCTAAAATTATGTAACTGCTCGATGCTAGTATGGCCATTATGAGGAAACCCCACTCAGGCATGCAAAATGCAACTGTAGAAATGGCTTCATTCCTAAAGATTTTGCAGTTTTGATGCTTTACTAATTAGTCTCCTAACTGCACCACTAGTTTATTCCTTATTGTTTTACATATCCTAAATTTAGACATTTGCCAAGCCCCATTTCCCCCTTTGTCTGAAGTAGTAGGGAACCACAACATTAACAGTTTCACTACATCTTATTTAATTTGCATGAGGGAGTCGACATAGCAACATGTCAGAATTCCATTTTTTAAAACAACACCACCACCTTTTTAACGAAAATTCTTCTGAGAGAGGTTGTTGCATAAATTGTCGTCTTTCCAGGTAGCCATGGGTGAAATGCCCTTTCGTATGAAATGTCACAAGATTTAATGTCATCGTATAATTGGGATGGAGGGATAATTGAACCCTGCTCAACATGTCTTTCCCAGGCGCCACATTATTAATCGGCAGGAGTATTGAAATATGCTACAGGAAGACCCAATTCTCACAGAAATGCTTGGCAGCTGCTAGGAGAGAAGGAATTGCAGCATTTTACTCTTGAGCACAGACATGAAGAATCTGCAGAGAAATTTGATTTGCAAGTGGAACGCCAAACAGGAGGGGGCATGCAACAGAATTAGGCATTTATTCATAAAGCGTATGATTTTCAGGATATAAAATGCCCATATGCTTGATCTATAATATAGTGTCAAGGCAGTCACTGCAGAGTAAGCTTGAGAAAAGGTTTCAACACAAAGCTTCTTCTTCTTTTAGCTTCTCGTTCCATATTTACCTTCATGTATAAAAAGATGAGCCTGAAGGGGTGGGGATGGAATCTCACCCAGAACTGTACAGAACCAAACGACATAATGTATTACTCGGAGTACTGTTTGCAATTAAATGCATCCATTCATCTTTCTCTCAGGGTTCTTATTGCCAGCCATCAACAAGGAGGTTGAGTGCTCTCCATGAAAAATTCATTAGGTTAAGATCTGAGCATATTTCATAGAGCTTCTTTTGGAATTTGGGAGGAAAAGCGGCTTGATAACATTTTTGCTTGACTGAGAAAGTTGTTGTGGCTTCACTGATGGATTAATTCCACATAGTCCTTTATTCTCATTGCTTTACACAAGATAGCTTTGATGTGCCTCATGCCAAAACGTTGTTCCCTCTAAACCTCACAGGGTCAATGTATAGATGACTTTTAGCTCGTTTACTCTGGGATTTCAACTGTGCCTTTATGTGGTCCAAAATACAATGGCCTGGCCCAAAGCCCAAGGTATGAGTACGTTTGACAAAACAACAATACAACCTTTCTCCCAAGCTCTGGGGCTCCCTGTCAAAACAGGCTAGGTTGTCTTCCCACTAGCAGGCAATGACATATTTATTCAGGCCTGTAAGCTGCTCAGTTGCTGAAGGGCTTTCAATTGGTTGGGTGCTTTTACTGTTACGTTTTTAATTGTGTTTTATGTTATCCATTAAGATTTTGTTTTGAACCTGTATTTTATTATTGTTACCGGCTTTGAGCACCACTTTTGGCATAAAGACAGGATATAAAAATGGCAGGATATGTTTAGGGCAGTATCCAATGGTTGTCATTCTCTAAACTCAGATAATGCTAGCGAAACTCCACCAATGTGGAACAGCAGTGTTTCATAAGACTAGCGATGGACAAAGGTTTTACAATATCTTTAAATATGGATGAACAAGTCCGTTTATTTAAAGTTCATGTCACTTTTGTATATTTTATCCATAATTCTGTTTCATAACTCTGTATTAATCAAGAATTTTATAACCCCCTCAAAATGCATATTTGAATGTGGGTTTTCTCTCAAAATATGTATCAAAATGCATATTTTGATATGTTTAAGCTGCTGTTTGATACATATTTTCAGGGAAAATACAGAATAACTTGTGGATACTACGCACCTTTATTTGCCAGTAGTGTGGGTAGGGTAGCATTTGCAGTTCTATTCCAGGCAGAAACATGTCTTGGCTTGACCCTGATGTTACTGTGGTACAAAACTGATATGTTCATAGCATGGCTAGAGACTTTAAGTTTGTAGTATAGATAGGCCTTAGCACTTTGATGGAGGTGTTCCAGTGCAGACACAATCTAGATCTTTATTTGGTTTTGGGGAGCATCACCCTCAGGTCTAAACTTGCTAGTATTGCAAGAGATTTGGTTTTGGGTAGGAATTCCCCCTCAGGTCAAAAGTTGTCGGTGTCTCCAGGGATTATTTTAACCATGGTAAATGGCAGGGATGATTTGCTCATGTCATCTGGCTTTGTATAACTTAATATATTCATTTTCCAATAGGCAATTTTGGCTTGCTGTGTTTTGGCTTGCTCCTGATCCTTTCCTTATGGCTCACTGTAATTTAGCAGATCACAGACTCTTTCATTTGATTATATGGAATAGATTCCTAGGCATATTCTGGATATGGAAGCAAAGGCAACACTTTGCTTGTGGTGAATAAAGACAACTCATACTTGCAAAGCTGATTCACATCCCCCCTCCATATTCTAAAGTGATAAATAAGTTAAATGTCATTTCTCTGTTGGGAATTGGGTCAAAATGTTGTCATACTTAGAACAGACCCAATGAAATAACTGGAAGTTAACTTTCAGTGGGGCTACTTGAAGTATGCCTAAATCTGGATCTATCCCTTCTTAAATATATTGTATTGCACACTTGTGGCAGTGAAGCCCCTGATACTGATTTGCTTGGCCAACATTTTTTTTTAAAAGCTTTACACAGGAACTGGTTGGGAAGTGAAGGTACAGACTGCCCAGAGGCAAGGAAACTGAAAGAAGGAAGGGTGCAGGACAGGCAGAAATAGCAACCTGGGAGGCTTTGAGAGAAATGGGCAGAGCAGAGAAGGATTTAGACAACAAGGGAATAATGAGAAGAGGTTTCTGATTTTGGGCATACAGAAGGGATTGTATGCGATGGACGGAGGGAGAGTAGCACTAGGAAACAAAGCCCTATGAGGAGAGACTGAAAGAACTGGGCACATTTAGGCCACAGCTAGACCTAAGGTTTATCCTGGGATCATCCAGGGTTCGCCCCTGCCTGAGCACTGGATCCCCTGTGTATCACCTAGATGAACAGGTTTGACCCCGGGACGATCCAGGGATAAACCTTAGGTCTAGCTATGGCCTTAGTCTGGAGAAGAGAAGCCTGAGGGGAGACATGATAGCACTCTTCAAATACTTAAAAGGTTGTCACACAAAGGAAGGCCAGGAACTCTTCTTGATCATCCCAGAGTGCAGGACACGGACTAATGGGCTCAAGTTATAAGAAGCCTTATTCCAGCTGGACATCAGAAAAAACTTCCTGACTGTTAGAGCAGTAAGGCAATGGAACCAATTCCCAAGGGAGGTCGTGGGCTCTCCCACACTAGAGGCCTTCAAGAGGCAGCTGGACAACCATCTATCAGGGATGCTTTAAGGTGGATTCCTGCATTGAGCAGTGGGTTGGACTCGATGGCCTTCTACGCCCCCTTCCAAATCTACTATTCTAGAATTCTATGAAGACTGCCCAGGATCCAATATGAATTTTTAAAAGGGTGACAAGGTAGGTATGGCCTGAAATGCAAGACTTAAAGAAGCACCTCCTGGCTCTAGGGCCTAAACTCTATGTGTTCCTCCATTGTGCTTTTCCCTTGGCTCTTCCTCTCTTCAACTTTGTGTCTCCAATGGGTGATGGAGACATGGAGCTGAAGAATGGAAAAGCCAAGAAGGAAGTAGGATGGGCAAAACTACACACAGGGCCTAGAGGCACGAGGGGCTGCACATTATTGGCAGGAAGGAAGTGGTAGGCAAGAGAGGATGCACAGAGAACATAGGGTTGGTTGGGGGTGTGGCCTGCAGTGACCTGCGTTGGGATGGAGGAGCTAGGAAAGCTCTGTTCTGGATCCTGTCCAGGGTATTGTAGCAGCAGATCAGCCCAACCTAGGAAGCCTAGGAATAGAAGAAGTTGGTTTACTGTATACTGAGTCAGACCCTAGTTTACCTAATGGCATATCTGGTACAAGCATTCATCTGGTACAAGTGTTCATCTGGTACAAGTGTTTAGCTTTGTCAATGTCAAATGCCTGGGAAGGAAGAGAGGGATGAGGGTGAATCTAATATGTTTTACGAAGGAAAAAGCCCTTCCTGACTCCGTGAGTCTGCTGGTATAGTACTAGAGTGAAACCTGCCAATACAATTCCCATCATACATTTGTGAGAATTCTTTGAAATGTCGGCCAAAGATATTTGGTGTCTTAGATACTGGAATGCAGCCAAACAAAGGAAGGTGCATATAAAATACAAAGAGGGCTCATGAAACTCCTAACGAATAGCAGAAAGAGATAATTCAAAGAGACTCTCTTTGTGAATTATACAATCATCCTTGTAGAAGAGTAAACTGAGTTTATGAATGATGGTCAGGAGAGGAAAATAGGTATAACCCTTTTGCAACTGTTGAACTTTTCTTTTGATGTGTCAGAATTGCAGCTGTTATTAGTTTCATAAATCAAAAACTCATAGAAATGTAAAATAAAAATAAATGGATCCCTAATGGTGGGTTACATATAGTTTATCCGCTCTTAGTGCCAAACCTTTGCGATACACAATAACTGTGTGTTGAATGTTCTTAGTACCCACCAAACATAAAGGAATGGGAATGGAGAAACATGTTCTATCCAATGCAAGAAGAATTCTGTGCCAAAATGATTGCTATGACTGAATACCCTTAGCTGTCATCTGAGATGTCAAACTCTGCTACTTATCTGGTGGGGTAGATTAATACTGCCAACCTTCATTCAAAATGCATGATGCTTGTGGAACCTGTTGTTGATGGAGCTGAACATTAAAACTTATTTCCAACTCACCTAGATGCAATAGATTGAATGACAGGGCACTTCACTTGCGAGCTTCTTTAGATTCAAAGCTCTATCTGTCATGTGTCAGGGCTGTCTTTGCTTCTGTTTCATGAGTAGAACCTATATTGGCGTATAGTAAGTGGGACCAGGGCCGGTGCCAGACTATTTTGAGCCCTAGGCAGGTGAGCTGCTTTCACCCCACCCCCAGCATCCCCACCCCACCCCAGTGTCCCCCACCCCAGCATAACTGGGCGCGAGGTGCCATCACGCCTGCCCAGACAAAGCTAAGCCAGGATGCTGGGGGGTCAGCGGCCGGGCGGCTTCAGAAAGGTGCGCCTGGAAGCCGTTCTCCCAGAGCGGCTTCTGGCCGGGTCCGCCGTTCCGAAGCCACCCGCCCACTCCCCCACCCCAGCGTCCTGGCTTCGAAGCCAGCGCCCGGCTGGAAGCCACTCCTAGCTTCGAAGCCAGGATGCTGGGGCGGGGGATGGTTTTGGAACGGCGCGCCCGGAAGCCACCCTCTCAGAGCTGCTGTGGGAGAGTGGCTTCTGGGCACACCATTCGGCGACCCCTTACCTTGGCACTCTAGGATGCCGCCTGAGCTGCTTCTATGGCAGTGGTGGCCCTGAGTGGGACCCGCCAAAACTCAATTGTGACATCATTGACATGATTTGGGCAGGTGGGCAAGGTTTTAAGAAACGAAACGGCAGGGGACAATGGAGATGGATCTGAGCCATGATATGGGGTATGGGGGTCTATAGCAAAGTGTACTTTATAGCAAGGTGTTTTTGACATGGGAGACATTAAAATGTGACCCTTCCCTCTGCAGTCTGAAGTCCTACAATTCAAAATTCAACCAAATGACCACCGCATCTTATATACTACTTCAGAAGAGCCACAGGAGATCAAAGACTTATCTAGTCCTGCATTCTGTTCACACAGTGGTCAGCAGCTGCCTCAATGGGAAGCCCACAAGGAGGACATGAGTGCAAAAGGCGGGATATAAATAAATATAATAATAATAGTAATAATAATAATAATAGCACCCTCCCACTTGTGTTCCCCAGCAACTGGTGTATGTAGGCCTACTGTCTCCAATAATGGATAATTGGAAGCACACTACCTCCAATAACATATAGCCAGCATGACTAGTAGCCATTAATATCTTTATCCTCCATGAATTTGTCTAATCCCTTTTTAGTCTAAAGAGATATAGCTGCAAAGCTCTATTTTATTCTAACACGTCATTCTGTGCAACTTGTAAAATGTCTGTTGCAAGCACGATTGGCAGAAGACGTAAGGTATAATTACCAGAGCAGCACAGTTCCTGCTTATTTGTAGTTGCACTTGCGCGCAACTCAGGCAAGGTTTGCAAATAACTCAAAATATGCCCCATTCACAACCCTGACTGCGAATGGGAGCGCATGTTCTCCAAAAATCCCCAAACTCGCCTTTGTTTGCAAAATGGGCACTTGAAAAATGCACCCCTTTCTCTAAATGCAAAACTTTCCCTACTTGAATGAACAGAAAAACAGGTAGTAAACAAGGGCCATTTCTACACCTGCCTTTTTTCCAGGGATCGTCCTGGGATCATCCCTGTGCATGCAAATGACACACAGGGGATCCCGGGAGCAGGCAAGGACAATCCCTCCATTTTCCTGGAATAACCCTTAGGTGTAGAAAGGGCCAAGAACAAGCCAAATTGAACTTTGAAGTATAGTTCAGAGCATTTCCGCTAGCTCAAGCATCCATGGTTCTCCCATCCCTAGTTTGAAGTGGAAAGACACCCCTCCTCCCAGAACTGTCCCTTCCCTTTGTAGGCTTTTTTTGCAAAGCCAAAACAAGCTCCAGCTTTCTATGGTACAACTGCTTAATCTCAGGCCTACCCTAATCACCCCCTTGTTAGAATGCTCTGTTCATAGTTAGCATGTGCACATAGCACGGAAATTGAAACAGTGAATGGCATTTTTAGTCATGTGAAAGTATACAAAAGCAACTGTACAGAAAATACCTGGGTAAACAAGTCACTGATTCTTGATGAAAGTATAAAATAGAGTATGTTCCATTGGAACCTAGGTCATTGCCTTGGTGTCCCCTGTTATAACACACTACTGCTGCTGGCACGATCTGTATTCACAAAATGCCCACATTCTCCCAGGCGAAGGACAGCACATTTAATTCTACTCCCCAAGAGATGGAACTGCAAGTGCACCACATAATTAGCCATCAGCAACTGATGTGTGTTATAACGCCAGAGAGGGTACTGCAAAGAATGTGGGACAATGATTTCCCATCCCTAAAGCCCCTAAGAGCTTTCCCCCTTTGAAACCCAGCTTATAGATGGAATTGGGAGGAAGATAGAAAAGGCCAGCATTTTGACATTGTATGGACTGGCTGCATGCAAACTCCAGGAAAGGTACTATTACTTTATTTTAAAAGCAAAATAACTCAGACGTGATAGTGGCAGTCTTGCTTTTTGGGGTGCATGTCTGCTGAAGTCATGTAAAACTTTTCAAAGAACAAAATTAGAGGCAGTATTAGTTCGTGCAGAGTTGCTTTTGATTATTCTTGACTATGGTATGTGTTGGCTTCTATCTAATTTGTGGAGTTATGCATTTCAGAGAATCATAGAATAGTAGAGTTGGAGGGGGCTTATAAGGCCATTGAGTCCAACCTCTGCTCAATGCAGGAATCCACCTTAAAGCATCCCTGACAGATAATTGTCCAGTTGCCTCTTGAAGGCCTCTAGTGTGGGAGAGCCCACGACCTCCCTAGGTAACTGGTTCCATTGTTGTACTGCTCTAACAGTCTGGAAGATTTTCATTCATTTACATTCTTTGTATATGTATATGGTCACAGTGCTTTTATATTCTGACTGTCAGTCATTTGCCTGAGCTGAGAGGATGTGAAAGAGGACATGTAGAGCAAAGGTGATTGCACAAGATCTAAGAAAGGCGATTAGCTGGCCTTAAGATACTATTGTAACTCATCCCATGTTCATTAGCTCACCTGAAGAAAAGTTGTGATTCGGTCAGTTCCTAGACAGGCATTGCAATGTGGGACAGCAATGGGAGCAGAGACAGGTTTCTCTCTATTGGATGCAAAATCCAACCCATCTCAAAAACTTGGGGAAAAGATGGGAAGGAGAAGAGTTATATATGTACGAGTTTTCCTTCTTTTGATTAGCGATAGTTGATAGTGTGGTGGTTAGGTTTTGTGGCATCTTTTTTCCGTTGGGTTATTATACCAGAGATTTCTATTTCGGCTGGCCCCAACAGATGAGTATGACAGCAATTACCACTCCGCAAGAGTAGATATTCATTGGTGAGCTACCCGCCATTTCCAACAGTGCAGTAATTACCTTTGTATAGAAGGATAATACACTGGTGTACTCATTGTCATCCTGTCTGCTTTTTCAAGCTAGTTAGGAAAATTCCAGGCAGTTGGATCATGGAGAATGAAGGCTGTCATGGGAAAAGGAGGTGGGGGAGAGGAAGTTGCTTCTGTCATGAAGAATCAAGGAGGATTATGAAATATATATTTTTGGTCTTCTCCCCTAGATGGAATAGAAATTCTGATGTTCTTGGGAAAGAACCATCAAGGAGCTGGCAGAAACCTACAAGGTACCTTTGCTGCACTATTTTGAAACATTCTGCAAACCCCAGTTAGACGGTTGAGCATTCTCGAATAGATGCAAGCTAGGGGGAAACCATCATGACTCCAAAGGAGTCATTTTTTCCAGCAGAAAAGCTACTTAGCAATAAATAATCTCAACCGCAGTTCTTGGTGGGACGTCACAGAGTCTGTGTCCAGATGGTCAACTTACCGCTTAATTGGCACAATGATGGACTACCTAAAGTTAGGAGACCTCCCATAAGATGTTGCTGAAGTGAACCTGTTTATATTTTCACAGTACTTGAATGCTGAACTCCAGATGTCAAACAGGTGGAAGAAAAAAAGAAGAAGACATCTAAATACAATTACCGCAACAGGAGAAAACAGTGCAGCTACATCAGGAAACAAGGCATGTTGGGGACCTCTAGCTTAATTGTAGATTGGCATGGAATACTAATATCTTGCCAGAATGCAAGGTATTAGTATTTCCCCCACCTTGAATCTGAGGAACTCATTAGGACTTGTTCACAATATTCAGGATTAGGGCTGTAGCCCAAGGGAGTGATTCATTTTTACTTGTGATTTTCACATGAGTTAGGACACTGCATGCACATGAAACTATGACCGTGTTCAGAAGACACACTAAGCCATGGTTGTTAAACATTTTGAGCTAAACCTTATGGCTTAGCGTGTCATATGAACCATGACTTAGCATGTTGTATGAACCGTTGGTTTAAACACAATTGCTAACTATTTGGTGCAAAGGGGTTAGTGGCCTAACCCTGGCTTAGTGCTTTGTTTGAACAGGCCCAGTGGTTTCGGGGTTTTTGTTTGTTGCAGATCCTAGTCTTTAGGAGGCGAACTGATGCTCAAGTTAGGAAGAGGGAAGCTGTGCTTTGATTTAGAAAGCAGAGTGATATGGTCTGGCTGCTAACCAGAAACTGCTAGGATGCTGGCTACTAAATTAGATTTAGACAAGATGAGTTGGATCCAGACTCAGTAATACTTACAAGTAGACCCACTGAAGTCAATGGAACTTGTTAGTCACGACTAAATTAAGCCCCTCTGATTTCAATGGGTCTGCTCTAAGTATGACTAAGTCTGAATCCAGCAATCAAGGGGAAACTTTACAACAGAATGCATCACTGGCTGTGCAATCCTATATACAAAGCTAACACCCATTGAGCTCAATAGTACTTATACACCGGAAAGGGTACATGCAATTGCAGTCTTAGAGTATATCAGCCATCCCCAATCAGGTGGCTTCCGGATGTTTTGTTCTTTAACTCTCGTCAGCTGAAACCAGAAAGGCCAACGCTCAGGAAGGAGCTCAGAAAGACTAAACCAATTACAAAGCAAGCTTGGGAGAGTTTGCCCATTATTAATTCATGGAATGGGTCAGGATTTTATTTCAGTTCATTTTTAATAAGAATTTATCTAAATTTGCAAGTTTCTCCAAATTCAAGATGGAAAGAACTTGAGATCTTTTTTAAAAAAGTTAAATATGGGAGAAACAGAAATGAACAGATTTGTTTATCCACACCCAGGGCTTTGAGTGGGCCTATTCAGAAGATACACTAAGCCATGGTTTGACTGTCAACCCTTTCGCGGCAAAAGGTTAGTGAGTGTAGCCACCATGGTTAGGAATGGTTCACATGGCACACTAAACCATAATTCTTAGCTCAAAATTCTTAACCACCATGGCTTAGCCTGTTGTCTGAACAGGGTCAGTGTTTAGTTCATAAAAGTGTGGATTTGAATCCCCAGGTATTCAATCATGTTAGCACTGAATTACGGTTGCCACCACTTTATTCTTATATGCTTCTCATCTTTAACAGCTGAATGGCAGGCAAGGACAACACGGTCCTCTCCATCTTAGGAATAGATGTATCCATTGAATTTGGCTGAAGCAGATGGGTGGGAATTTTGTTTTAATTCAGTTTTGATAAGAGTTTGCCCAAATTCGCAAATTTCTTTATATTAGGTATGGAAAGAATTAGAGGCGTTTCTTTTGGTTTTGGTTTTAAATTGGATGTGGGGGGAAACTAAACTGATAGATTCATTCATCCCTGCGAGTTCCAGTCCCACCTGGATATGAGAACTGGGTGGCTTAGTTGAGTTTTCCCATGAAAGTTTTTGTGAGGAAAAATACCAGACTGACATCTTTTGAGGCAAGATGGGATGCAATGATTAAAATTAAGCAATGGGGTGTTGTTGTGGCTAGCATTATTTGTGACAGATTTGGCCTGTTTAGATGACACACTAAGTCATGGTTAGGTTGCTAACCCTTTTGCAACAAATGGTTAGTGAGTATATTTAAACTGTGGTTATTATGTAGCCACCATGGTTAGGAATGTTTCACACAACATACTAAGTCATGGTTCACACAACATGCTAAGTCATAATGTTTAACCACTGTGGCTTAGCGTGTCGTCTGAACAGGGTCATTGACTCTCATTTCTGCAGCATTGTTTGCCTGTGGGTGAACTGAAGGTAATGGTCAGAATTACCATTTTGGCTCTCATGCCCTACTTGTGGGTTTCTCACAGGAAGTTGGTTGACCACCGTGTGAGGAAATCTCCAAGTGCCAAAGTGCACTGCAAGTTGGATGATTGTGAAGACCTTTATTCCAAGCTTGGTTTCTTCCTTCAGGTTTTTTGGGTGCCTTCCCTCCTTGTTTGTTTGGCCACTGTGTGAACAGAATTGCTGTACTAGACGGACCCTTGGACTGATCCAGCATTGCCTCTTCTTATATTCTCTCTCATTTTGAAAAATGAAATCTGTTGCTATAATGTTTTCATCCATCACACTTGAAACTTACAGGGCACATAGGGAACACTTCCTCTTTTCTCTCACCAGGCCTTCTTACCACTACAGCATTAAACGGTACACAAGAATTCCTGTAGACACACTGAATAGATAGAAACTTTGTGAATAGCTGCTTCCTTGATCTTAACAGATCTCCTCCTTCCTCAGAAACATTAGCGAGAGGCAACAGAAAAGAAGCTGTTCTCTTACCTCAAGAGAAAAACATTGAAGTCCCTAATGAAAAGAGAAGTACTTTTTCTTAACAGGAAGCAGCTGTCACAGTTCTGAGGACAGTGGTTTCAAGGGACTAGTTCTAAAAACTCAGGATGGTAAAAATGGAGAGAGTTACCAACTACATGAAGTTGAATGTAGACATGAACTTCTCCATCTGTTCTACATAGTTAAATTATGGAATTCTCTACCACAAAATGCAGTGATGGCCACCAATTCGGATGGCTTTATAAGGGGGTTGGATAAATTCCTGGAGAAGGCTATCAATTGCTACTAGTCCTGATGGCTATGTACTATCTCCAGTATCTGAGGCAGTAAGCCTGTGTGCACCAGTTGCTGGGGAAACTGGGTGGGAGGGTGCTGTTGCACCATATCCTGCTTTGTTGGTTCCTGGTCAACACCTGGTTGGCCACTGTGTGAACAAAGTGCTGGACTAGATAGACTCTTGGGCCATAGCTAGATGGGGCTTTATCCCGGGGCAATCCCCGGGATTGTCCCCGTACGTCCACATGATGCACAGGGGATCCCGGGATCATGGAGGGATGATCCCTCCCTTGCCCTGGCATCTTGCCCTACCCTTTAGGGCCAGTTTTTCCATGGTCTCGGGCTGAGCCCAAGACCGCGGAATGTGTGGCCAGGTGCCACAGTTTGTCCTGGCTCCTCATGATTCCTCGCAAGGAGCCGGGGCTTGCGCACAGGGTGCAGAGCTCCTCAGGAGCACTGCACCCATCAGGGGTGGGGTGGGGTGAGTGGGGAAAGTAATTATTTTTTTAAAAAATCACTTACCTTTTGCACACGAGCGTTCTTGCGTTGCTGTCCCTTTAAGAGAAAAATAAACTGGCCGGTGTGACGCCTCTCCCTCTAAGGTCGTTGTGCGCCATGTGTGTACTGACAGGGAGATCTTGCAATAAAAATATTGCGGGATCATCACCCCTTGACCCTGCTAGACCGCTAGGTCTATCTATGGCCTTGGTCTGATCCAGCAGGCCACTTCTTATGTTCTTAACTCTTTGTTTTCATTCATTAGCACAGATAGTTAAATAAAAGTCATCTTTCATACACTGTCCACCTGATCATATGGTATAAAAGCCTGTGCAAATTTAGCAGAAATGCAGAGATAGTGATCTCCCTTTGACAAATTCTTGCAACCAATCCCTAAATTGAGGGTGTTTAAAGTACAGTTTGACATTTTGTTGGTTCTGTAGGGGCAGCTTTATGACAGGAAATTGCAAGAGGAAAAGGGCAGGTGTACAAGTGGAATGTATATGTTTTTTCCCTTTGGATCATGGGTGGGATGATACGGTTTACCAATATGATGTAATGTCAACGCAATGGGTTCTAGAGAATGATGTCCATCCTTCAGTGGAACTGATCCACTGGCATAACAGATTCCCCCTCTCTTTTTTTTTAATATAATGTTTATTAAACATTAACTAAAAATATATATAATAATAATACATCAACATAAACATCACACACATAAACATATCATAATACATAAGAAATTACTTGAGTATTTAACTGTTAACATATGTAATTTTATCCATAAACATAAATAAAAGAAAACAAAGTGCTCCCCCTTCCCTTCGGGATCATTCCCATTTCCAAAACCTTAAAACCTCTTCTGGAGGCGGTTTCCCACTTCCCTTAGAAAACACATATACAAGGAACTGTCTCCAAATCCCCTCAAATTCATTCGTTTTTGCTATACCTCTTCTTACTTTAATATTACATGTCAGTTTATCATTAATAGCAATATCCCAGAGTTCTTTATACCATTCTTCAATACAATAATCTCCTTGAATCTTCCAGTTCCTTGCTACAATTAATCTTGCTGCTGTCAGCAAATTAGTTATCAATTCTTTAATTTCTTTGATACACTCTACGTCATCATAAAATGATAGTAATGCCACTCTTGGTGTCTCTTCAAGCTTTATACCTACAATTCCTTTAATCTCAGTAAACACCATCTTCCAGAATTTTTGAACATATTTGCATTCCCACCACATATGCAAATACGTTCCTTTTCCTCCACAACCTCTCCAACAATTTGCTGAGTACTGTTTATTTATCATATTTATTCATCATACCAATATGATGTAATGTCAATGCAATGGCTTCTAGAGAATGATGTCCATCCTTCAGTGGAACTGACCCACTGGCATAACAGATTCCCCCTCTGACTTGACCCTCAAACCTACTCCGGAGGGTTAGGAGACCCTCCAGAGCAGATTTGTGGAATGTGGGGAATGCAGCAGGGTTAGAAGATGAAGGTTGCATGAGCTGGAGCCCAATCTATTTGAGCTTCCGAAAACCAAAGTCCATATTAATCCTGCGGAATAACAAATGGACAGCTCAATGTTTGCTTTTAGAGTTGACTAGGAAAAGAAAAATAATTGAATTGATATCGATTTTTTTTATGCTCTCTATATCTTAACAAACAACTGTCACTCAAAGGTGCACTGAAGCACTGTTGTCTCTGGATCATCTAGCATGAAAATAGTGCTGACCCTTTGACTCCCCTTAAGGCCCCCCCCCCCAAGAGTTCCTGACAGGAACTGAGACAACAAATAATGATGGAAGGTAACTTTTGAGGTTCTGCAAGAATGGCAGAACATATACAATTATTTTAATTGTTACAATAGATTTCTACTAATGCTAAGGAGGACTGTCACCCAATTAAAGAAACCATAGGCTGCAATCGTATGCACACTTTCCTGGGAGTAAGTTCCATTTAACAGAGTGACACTCACTTCCAAATAAACATCCACAGGATTGCATTGTTAGTTGATTAATCATATGAGTTCGGCCAATTAATTCCTTGATCTGATTGATTGCCTGTGTCAATTGATCAATCATTTTGAAGAAAAAAAAGCATATTTCATTTTAGATAATGCGTGCATGCATCTCAACAGACATTGTCGCAAGCCTTATTCAGGCATTCTTCAACTTCAGCATTGCATGCGTCTTCCTCTAGTCATGGGGTGTGTGACTTTCTGAAGAGGAAAGTCTCCTGTGTCCATGCTGGGGTGGGTCGGGGAATTTGGAACGAGCATTCCCCCCATTGTTTGGGATCTTTCAGTGGGGGGGTCAAGAATTCTCAAGACAGAGTCTCCGCTCTTTAGTGAAGTAATTTTATTGCAAACAATAAATATGGTCAGCATTTAGAAGGGTATCCAAGTGAGACCTCCTGCTGGAGCACTTGGTGGGCGAAAAGTGCAGGCCGGGGCAAGCACAGGGCTTCAACCCAGCTGCCCTTGGAGGCACCTGCCAAGAGCCCTGAGTAGAAGATGGTCAAGCGGGTCATGAAGAACTGCAGCTTTAAGGCAGCCCCGGCCAAACTAATGTAATCTGTTTTAAAGTTACCTCAAAGGCCTAGGACTGGCTTACCTTGCGGGTTTGTCAAGAAATGAATTTAATTTGTTTAGAGGTTAACTCACAGGCCTAGCACTGACCTACTACTTTAAGATGATTACCTCACAGACATATATCTTAGGGGGCCTGAGCAACGCCAGGTATATCAGCTAATATCCATAAAATAACCTTTTGTTAATTGTACTATGGTACTCAACATATCACTTAATCCAGAGTAATAGTATCGAAGGCAATGGGCTAACTGGTAGCATTACAGAGATAACTTCATGGTTATACACTTCGGAAGGTAAATATGGCATATTTTATCCAGTTAGCCCCAGAATGTGTCTAGGAGACATTAAAGAGAGCAGCATTTCTTATTGTACTGTTAGACAACTTTAGACAAGTTCTTTCTCATTACTTCAAAGCAGCGCTCATTTCCTAATTAATGAAACAAAGCTCTGTAATTGAGACAGCCACATTTGTTCCCTTACGTACCCAAAAGAAGATTTGCTTTAAATGCAACAATTGCAAAAAAAATTTTTTTTAAGGATGCCTACAATAATGGCATTTCGGCAGAGAAACATATATATGTGATTAGTGTGATTACAATAGAACAATAACTCATCATCGCTAACTATTATAAAACCGTAAACTATTATTCAGTACACTATAAAATTCAAAACCTAATTGAAAATGCTAGTTTAGCATAATTCCCACAAGCCATCATTCTTTAATATTGTAAAATGAATGAGGTTTTCGTGGAGCTATTAATTGATACTGACAAGCAATAACCACTGGAATGAAACTCCAATTATGAGCAGCAATTAATCACTTTTACTGTCATCTGTGGTGTCAAACAAAATTCAATAAAGTTCTAAACACTAAAAAAGAAATTTATACCTCTTGTGGTTGAATGTGATTTGAGTAAATCAGATGCCCTTTCATTGGGGGATTCATGTCACTTAAACATGTTGTTTTTGTACAAGTAATAGGACGTTTGACTTTTTGTTGTTTTCCCTGCAATTAAATTTTCACCTGATTTAGACTTGCCATAATAAGGGTTTGTTCTGAAACAGCTGGTATCATCATGGTGCAATTAATAACAGCCATTTTTAATGGCCGATAAATTGTTTAAAAAATAAGCCTACTTTGCCTAGGTAGGTTACTTCTTTTTCATTGAGAGTCTCCTTGTAATTTTAAGATTCTAATGATGTTCACAACTTACTTTTAGGCCTGGGGTGGACAACTTCTCTAATGTGTAGGGGTGTCAGGTGTTGCCAGGGATGGTCATCTATGGCGAACTATCAAAATTGCAGCTTAGAACATCTTTAGGGCAGTTGAAGTATACTCAGGCCCCAGAATGGGCCCACCTACCAAGGATGGTCATTGCCCACCCACCGGACAGGAAAAGCTATAAAAAAACTTCCTGTTTGGTCTTGGAATTTGCCTCAGCAACAATATTTTTCCTGGTTCTGGTGTGTTCATATTGGCTCCACTCTCTGCTTGGTCAGCTCTGACTCCCTTGGTCAACTCCTGGCTCACCTCTGACAGCTGTGTCTGGCCCAGTCTTAGCAAGGGCCAAGACACACTTCTACAATACTTCTGAAGTTACATTGTCTTCTTTCAAGGAGCTTGTTTTAGCTATGAGGCATGAAAGTGCTACGAAAGTGAGTGACACAATGGCAGAACACAACACGCCATTTAGTCACCAAAGAAGGTTTCATTTTTGGCTGCCCATTTTTGCTTTTGCCCATACCATGCAGGGCTCTTCTGTATAAGGATGATTTGTTAATAGCAAACCAGTCACTGCATACATTAGCATGCAAAATTCAGGCATCAAAAGCTACCATCTTTTGTAACCTGCCTTGAGTCCATTTTACTGGATATATATATATATATATATATATATATATATATATATATATATATGAGATATATATTTAGTTAGTCAGATATTAAGTAAAATTGACATAAGTATGAGGCTTATATTATAGACTTCCATTTCAGATATTTTAAAGTGATTAAGTCTTTTCAGTATGCCATTGCTTCCCCCCCCCCCAGCAAAAATAATCGCAACATTAAAATATGTTAAAATATTTGTTTTCTTGCACTTTGGCCTCAGATGAGAAGAAAGGTGCATCAAACAGATTACAAAATAACACTAGATTGATCTGAGAGACTACATATACTGTCCAGAAATCACACTAAGAGGGGAACTACACATTATACAGGTAAATATTAGCTACTGGGAAACATGAGCAGGAGCGTGCTGATGTACTCATGTCCTGCTTGTGCTTCCCACAGGCAGCTGATTGGCTATTGAGGGAAGAAAATGGTGATCTACATACGACTTTCGTCTGATTCAACATGGCTCCTCTTACCTTCTTATATATACCTGCCAGTTAACAAGACAGCAGTGGTGCAGCACAGATTTGTAGGGGAGAATTGTTAGGTGGGAGAGGAGATGTTTAACCCTTCTTGTTGCATTTTTCCAGTAAATCCCTTAAAGCTATTTCCTGTAAAACCCCTCAGAGCATGGTTTAGGAATGGTGCTAAGAAATGGCAAGGACTTCCTCTATGGTCCCCTTTTCTTCTTCCTCCCTTCTTTTCCTCCCACTTTTCTACCTTCCTTTCTTCTAACCATCTTGTTCTTCCCTCTTTCCCTCATCTAGAGGGAAACTTGGGCAGCAATGTAGCAGCTGTAATATGGTGGCAGTTTCCTTGACCTCTCTTTGTGAATGCTGTGGTAAAGACGGGCATTCTAAAGCCCTATGCAGGTGTTGCCTGCTCGCGTGTAGGACTACAGTGGGGATGAGGATGGCATTTCACTCATAAGCTTTATCCCCAATGGTCCCATTCATCCAGCTGCCCTGTAGACCTTCGTGCATTGAGTGTATCTCAACATTAGGAAGATATTCCAAGCTACAGATCTAATAATTCACAAAATGGGGCAGCTACGGTTAGCTAAAGCCAGCCCTCTTTTATTGTTTTCAAGGATGAAACACACACAACTCCAACACACACACACACAAAATAGTAAAAACAACAAAAAGAAAACGCACACGCAAAAATCAAACAAATTATGATGCACCATTTCTGGTATT